>NC_141691.1:1762386972-1762923427 GCF_964263255.1 Lissotriton vulgaris | reverse complement strand
AGGGCTGCCATCTTGTATCATGGCACCACTCCAGAATCCCCCTCAGCTCTTCCAAAGACCATTCTATCAGTATTCTCTTCACTTGCACTGAGTGTACCATGCCCAACAATTACCAATACAAAAGGCAGGGGCAGTATCCCACAAGGTGTTACACAGGTGAATTCCTGTACTCAAACAAGTAAGGCACAGATTTTAGGACCTAGAACCACATTCTAAAGGTTTTGAAAATAAGCGAGGAAGAAATAGATCTACTGGGGATTACCTAGATTACTGTCAACCAGATTACCACCCTGATTTTGCAAAGCTAATCAAAACTTTAACACAAACAATCGTTCTTATACATCCAGATCTGCTTTCAAATTGCAGAGCATCTGGAGTTGTATGAGAATGTAATGTACTCTCTAGCCCTGGCTAGGTTCCAGGAAAGATTCCAATATGTACAGTGAGCATTTGCCAAAGAATAAGTAGAATTATTTGTCTTAATACAAGACTGGTGATTAGATAATTGGGACAATGGTAACGTTGCTATTAAAGGCAAATATGCGACTTCCTCACCTCACAGCAGATCAACTAAATTATTTATTTTATATGTGCCAACCACACCAAGGTATCAGGGGGTTCTTATCTGCTCTGAGGATGGCCTTTCAAACTGCTAATGTATTTGTGGACACGGAAGACAATGGATTTCTCACAGCTTTCTTTTATGGGCTAACTGTCACTACCCACAGACAATGGATTAGGGATTACACATTAGGAAAGTATTTACTATGGCTTATTCAGCAATGATTCGGTATGGATTGCAGCACCAATAGAATTATTGCACGAAGGATAAGAATCCTTCAAATAATTCCAATATCCCAGCTATCACTAAAGCTGCAGTGATATAGGTAATTCAATAGCTTCCATTAAATGTATCTGAAGTTTAATGTTTATTCACAAGCACTGTAGACTGGAGAGCCTAAACTCCAATGCTATCAACCTGCTTCCTACCAAACAGCAACCTGGAACCATGAAAACCTTCAAACCACCCAGACAGAAGTCATTACATTTCTACTCATTGTAAAGAAATATCCTATTATTAGGCATATATATATTCCTTAACATCAAAGAGTAATACAAGGAGGATAGTGGGAGGTGGGGATAAGGAGGGGCAGCATCTTTTAAGAAAAAAAGTCCCAGAAAGCCAAAGTTACCCCTACTGAAACCCAACCTTAAGGGGGGACCATATCAAGGGAATTGAAATCAGAGACAGACAGAATAAAAACATGCCCCAAAGCTTGTATCACCCCAACATTAATGTAACTGATGAAAGGTTACAAGCAATTCAACTCCTTATGCAAAACATGCAGTGCCTTTTAGATGCACAAGCTGGAATTTCAAAAGAGGGGCTCCCCAAACACTCCCCATCTCACAGAGAAACAGTGACAGGCACTAGGGAATGACCAACTAAAACTAATGAAACCCTGGCAACAGAATGCACACATATACCCAAAAGGGATACTGAGATAGGAACATACTCAGGCAGTGGGTGGTTGAGAAATGTGCTATAAAATGCTGACCAAAACATTAGAAAAGCACACCAATCTATCGAAACTCCGTTTCCCATCACGTATATGATTGACAAACCTAGACGTGAGCTACATGAGTGAACAATATTTGAGGAGGAAGTCCCAAATCCCTAAAAACTCCAAAGATGTTACAATCAATGAAAGGAGAAAACAGGTTATTCTGATAAATGCATTGTAAACCAGAGCCTGCATTTGAACTGCACAAAATGAAATCCTAGTATTCAGATATATCTCAAATTCAGGTAGACAATTAACCCATTATGAGTTTTGTGATGGGGTTCTCAACTTTCTGGACTGACTCTGAAACCCTTTGAAACTCTAAACCTCACTCCCTTTAAAAAAGATGATTCTGAAATTCTGTGTCAGAGACATACTAGAAATTAGCGCTAAGTTGCTCACAAATTCAAGCACAGAGGTTCCTACCAATAACAACAGGGAAAGTGCTTGTGTAGAAGAAGAGGAGAACAGTTTGTTAAATGCACAACCTTGTAAACCTGATAAGTTTTCTCGATTTTTCCCAAAACACAGCAGTAGGTTTTCCAAATCCCCTAGCGCTTAGGACTTAGTCAATGTGGCAACCCAATTCAGAAAACTAGTTGTACTGCAACCATTGCACAGCACACTTAGCAATATTTGAGCACGATGCGTACTAGGTAACCATCAATCACAGGAGATGTTACAGGCACAATCAGTGGAGTGGAACCTCAAACTTTCTTTCATGAAGAAATAACACTCAACAAACACTAGACACACAGGATACATGTTAAATATTTGATTTATAACTAAAACCTTAGTCTAGTGCACACAATATGAATAGTAACCAAAGTGAAGAAAAATAATATGGCAGCAGCAACGGCCACAAGACGCGTAAATAACAGACACAAATCCAATATGATTGCTGTTAATAATACATAGCAGTCCTACCCTCTTCCTGCTATTTCTAACCTCTAGTCTTAGTCAAGAATTTCGGCCAAGCGTACAATAAAGCCTACTGTGAGTTTCAGAGATGGTGCACACCCACAAACCTGCTGGAATAATGAAGTTCTATGATATAGGAAATAGCAAGGCCTGCTATCCTCATCTCATGAGGCTGAGTAGACTGATAACTCAGTGCATGAAGGTTAAGTGCCTCCCATTCTGGTAACTGTAAAAAGCCAAACGAGTTAACTGCTGCTTGAGGCACATAGAGAATGTTGAAGCAAGACCATACAATAATAATTCCATTAGAACAGTAATATGAGAATGCTACACACCTTCCCCCTTTTAAAAAAAACAAAAACACCAAAAAAAATAATAATCCAGAAAATGACCACAAAAAAAACAATGCAAATAATCATGCAATCAATGAAGATAATCTTGCAACTTTACAGGAACATGTTTGATACGTGAACTTTTCCTTAAAACAAAATCAGAAACATCAGAATTCTGTACAACAATGTTATCAACATTTTCATTGTCAGAAACTCTTATGTCAACAACAGGTCTACGATTATTGACCACAGGCATGGAACCATCCAAATCTTGATTTCCACACCCAAAGGTATCAACCATGGCTGAATAAGACGTATCATCTTCCACGTCAGACCTTTGTAATTTGTCTTGAGAATGAGAATGATCCCCCACAGAATCAAAGTTACTTGAAGAAGAATTCGCATGTAGGTTTGCGTCCATATTCAAGTCCTCGAAGGCCAAAGACTCTGCTTCACCTTGCCTGCTCTTACTGGGGAGTGCTGATAACTGCCACAAAGTGAAGGATTACCGGGCGAGAACCACACGGGCGTGCAGCGGGACTGCGAGGACCAGGGGGCAAGTTCTACATCAGTGGCCGCACCTGGGTCCTGTTCTCACTCCGCCCCCCGCCTATAACAACGCTTCGCGGCCCTCGCTCCGCGGGGGGCGCTCGAAGGCCAAAGACTCTGCTTCACCTTGCCTGCTCTTACGGTGGAGTCCAGATAACTGCCACAAAGTGAAGGATTACCGTGCGAGAACCACACGGGCGTGCAGCGGGACTGCGAGGACCAGGGGGCCAAGTTCTACATCAGTGGCCGCACCTGGGTCCTCTTCTCGCTCCGCCCCCGCCGTTCCCGTTTCCCCTCCTACTTTCTCAACTATTTTAAGGAAGTATAACTGCGCGCACGCGGGACGCGCACGGGACCTAGCCCGGGGCTAAGCCCTGGCAAAGGGCGGGCCGTTTGAGGCCGTTCGAGGACCGGAGAGACTGGACTGGGCACCCCCCCCCATCATTTTCTTCATCTTTGATCCCCCTTGCAACTAAACAGATAAAATGGTGGTGACTAAGGGAAATAAAACTAAGGCCCCGGGTAGCGTGGGCAAACTGCTTGGTCCTATGGATGAGTTCATAACTAAGGCGAACACATTCATAGACCAAAGCATTTCATTGATAGAAGAAAGGGTTTCCCTAGATTTAGCATTTGCCAAAAGGTCGTCCTTGGGTAACCTGGCCGAGGCTAGAACACCAGCTATAGGGAATACCAATTGTGAGAAGTTGGCCCGATATGCAGTGTTCACTATTCTAGTGACCACTATGCATCGGTCCAAACGACCCTTATGGTGATTGGTTGTAAGTCAACCTTAGACCAGCTATCCTAGTAGCGTGGATACGAGCAGTCTTCGGGCTAAACTCTAGAGGGCGTGTTAAGCCAGCTGTTATACCATCACATACCCCTTGAACACCAAGTGAAAGGACACCACACATGTGTTATGAAAATAAACAGTATATTTATTAGAATCACAACAGCCCTGTACTCTTTATGAGGACAGGGTACTAAGCACAGAACAAAACTCTTAGGAAAATACTTCAAGTGCACAATCAATACAAGTGCCCGAGGGCACGGAAAGTTTAGTGGTCTCGGGCGGACCCGATAAGGCAAGTCGGAAGCGAGGGACTCAGGACCCTTAAGTAAGGAGGCTATGCGGGCACCGAAATGCCTGAGTTACCTAGCCACAAGGGCTGCGGCTGCACAAGTCTTACAGGCGTCGGGGGTCTTCGCTGACGAGCCAGGAGCCGGAAGGAAGGAGTTGCTGGCCGGCGACCAGTGAAGAATAGTTCGTAGAGATCCAAGCCTGGATCAGAGATCGATGATACCTGAAAGCAGAGGGGACCAAGTTCGTACTACTAGCCAGTAGTCAGAGGGTACCAGGAAGGCACCGGATGGCCGTCACCTCGACTAGGTGAGTGGGCGACGCTAGGCTCTGCAGTCTCACGGACCAGGAGGCGTTGTCGGCGACCAGGATGGAGGTGCGAGCTGTCCCACGAAGGTTGATGCTGTCGGCGTCGCTGGGCCCAGGGTTGGGGCAACAAGCCTTGGCAGATTTCAGGGCCACGTGGTGGGCCTAAAATGGCGTCTTGAGTGGACCAGGAGGGTCCGGGGTGCTCCTCTCGGAAAAGGGAGCAAAGGCCGGTCTGGAGCAACCAGACCAGCAGCGTTGGTTGTCGGATGTCGTCAAGGGGATCACAAGCCAGCGGCTAGTGATCGGACAACGTGCTGAGCGGCGAGCAGAAGGGCCCCACGCAGATCGTGGAGATGCTGGGAGGCTGCACTTCGGTGCTGTAGCTGCTCAGGATCGGGGCTTCTCGGACCCCAGAGCACTCACCAGAGGATTCCTTCGGTGGTCGTGCTGGTTTAAGAAAGCGTGCAGGTTTTGATGATGGCCGGTCCCTCGAGGTCTCGTCGCACCCACAGATCTCAGCTGAGCTGACGATGTGGGTAGAGGTCAGAGGTGCCAGGGAAGCCGGTTCTCGTCGATCTGGGTCATCGGATTCCTGAGGAAGGACTTGCAGCAAACCGCAGAGTTCTTAGATGGTGCCTGCGGATGCAGGGTGACTACTCCTTAGCCACAAGGGAGAAATCTTGAGAAGAGTCTCGAATGTCCTTTCGTAGAAAGTAGTTCTTGATTCAAAGATGATCTAATTTGGAAGGGTCCCCGCTCCGGCCTTTATCCTAAAGAAAGGGGTGGGTACATGACTAGGTCCTGCCCTAGGGGTGGGACCAGGAAGGGGGGTAGTTACACCCCTCTCCCCCTGCTGGACTTTCCCCAGGTCAGGGGCTGCGCGCCCCTGGAACTGGTTCTAGCCGGCAGATGCGTAGTGAGCACCGGGGTGCCACTCCGCAGTCACCTTCTCGCAAAGCCCTACCTACCCAGAATACACAAACCCTGTCTGGGATGGTGCGAACACCGCCCCCGACAGGAAACCCTTTGTCCAAGCTCTCCTTGCTGGAAGGACTCCCAGCAGCAGGAGGTCAGACTCGTGTCTGTGGTGGCAGCGTCCATTTTGTGGAGCTGAGGCTTCAGTTAACTTTAACCGGGTTCACAGTTACGTACATGTCGTGTCACTCTAGAAGGGCGGAATGCTAACCTCATCACCAGAATTGGTGAGAGGGCAGCATCCCGATTCGTAGGACACCTTACTCGACATGTCTTGATAACGCGATACCGAAGTTACCGATATGATACGCGTTATCATGGAACAGCCATTGGGTCTTGGTTCCGCAAGCTGCAACCGGGCTCGGCTCGTGCCAGAGCCCAATTCACACGGTTCCATGCACTCTGCCTTCAGGATTGTCAAGGCCTGCCATAGGAGTGACTGATAGGAACTCGGGTGTCCATTTTAAGGTTAGGTATAGGGATACTATACCTACAGCAACGGGCGAGTACGCCACGCGGCCCCAGCTGTCGTGCAGCCAGTTGTGTCAGATTTAGGTGGCCAGCCAGGGGTGGCATAATACATGCTTCAGCCCCTGGTAGGCCCTGGGTACACCGATGCCCTGAGTTACAGGGTCTGACAGGGTGGCCCAGTTCCAATTGGGTAATGCACCTAGGGTACACACAGCAATTTAGCGAGAGAACAGCTAGGCTGTGGGTCTGATTGGCAGGCCCACAGCCCGAGAAAGTCGTAAACCAGTGAAACAAAAGCAAAAAGTCCGGGTGATCATAGGATTGCAGACCCTACTCTCCTACATGACCCCCCCCCCCCAAACGTTGGGACAATGAGCTAACCTTGACCAGGTGAGTCTTCTTGTTCTAAGTGGAAATACCTGGAGAGCCCATCTGCATTGCCATGATCAGTGCCAGGTCTATGCTCCACTGTGAAGTCCATCCCCTGTAGGGAAATGGACCACCTAAGCAGTTTGGGGCTTTCACCCTTCATCTGATTTAGCCATAGGAGGGGCTTATGGTCGGTCTGAATCTTGAAATGAGTGCCAAACAAGTATGGCCTCAGTTTCTTCAGGGCCCACACCACAGCGAAGGCCTCCCTCTTTATAGCTGACCAATTTTTCTCTCTGGGGGTCAGCCGTCTGCTTATAAAAGCAATGGGCTGGTCATTACCATCAAAATTCAGTTGAGATAGAACAGCTCCCACACCCAACTCAGAAGCATCTGTTTGGACAATGAATGGTTTGGAGTAGTCTGGACTCTTGAGGATAGGTGGCGTGCACATGGCCTGTTTTAAGTCATCGAATGCTTTTTGACAGCTCGCTGTCCACTGAACCTTTTTTGGCATTTTCTTACTCGTCAGTTCATTGAGCGGAGTCACAATCGATCCGTAATTTCTGACGAACTTCTGGTAGTAACCAGTCAGGCCCAAGAAAGCTCGAACCTGAGTCTGGGTGGTTGGAGGAGCCCAGTCCCTGATTGACTGTATCTTGCTCTCCAGTGGTTGAACTTGGCCTCCACCGACAAGGTGGCCCAAGTACACAACCTGTGTCTGCCCTATCTGGCACTTGGTAGCCTTGATAGTGAGACCTGCTGCTTGCAGAGCCTCTAACACTTTCCGCAGGTGGACCAGGTGATCCTCCCAGGTGGAGCTAAAGACAGCGATATCGTCAAGATACGCCGCACAGAAGTCATCCAGCCCAGTGAGAACGTGATTCACCAACCGTTGGAAGGTGGCAGGTGCATTTTTCAAACCAAAGGGCATCACCACGAACTGATAATGCCCACCAGGGGTAGAAAATGCGGTCTTAGGTTTGGCGTCCTCAGCTAACCTGATTTGCCAATACCCTGCTGTCAGGTCAAACGTACTTAAGTAGTTGGCCGAAGCCAATCTATCGATAAGCTTGTCTGCCCTTGGTATTGGGTGGGCATCAGTCTTAGTGACTGCATTGAGACCCCTGTAGTCTACGCAGAACCTCATCTCTTTCTTACCGCCCGGGGTGTGAGGTTTCGGCACTAGAACTACGGGACTAGCCCAAGGGCTATCCGAGGGTTCAATGACTCCCAGCTCCAACATTTTCTGCACTTCACTCTTGATGCAGTCTCTAACGTGATCGGGCTGCCTGTAGATTTTACTCTTGACGGGCAAGCTGTCACCAGTGTCAACCTCATGGGTGCACCAATTGGTCTGACTGGGTGTTAGAGAGAACATATGCCGGAAGGATTGAAGAACTTGTTTACAATCCTCCTGTTGATGTTCGGAGAGGCTGCCGCAAAAGACAACACCGTCTACCGATCCATCGTCAGGATTCTGAGTGAGCAGGTCGGGGAGAGGGTCGCTCTCCTCCTCCTGTCCCTCATCTATGGCCATGAGCAAACTCATGTCCTTCCTGTCGACATATGCTTTGAGCCTGTTGACATGGAGCACCCTGTGGGGGCTCCGGGGAGTTCCAAGGTCCACCAGATAGGTGACCTCTCCCTTTTTCTCCAGGATGGTGTAGGGCCCGGACCATTTGTCCTTGAGTGCTGCTGGGGCCACTGGCTCCAACACCCACACCTTCTGTCCGGGCTGATAAACAGTCAAGATAGCCTTTTGGTCATGCCAAGCTTTTTGGAGTTCTTGGCTGGCCTTAAGGTTTTCGGATGCCTTCTCCATGTACTCAGCCATCCGCGAGCGGAGACCAAGCACATAGTCCACTATGCTGGTTGCAGGCTTTTTTGAGAGGTCTCTCCCATCCTTCCTTCACCAAACACAGGGGTCCTCTTACAGGATGCCCGTACAAAAGTTCAAAAGGGCTGTAGCCAACCCCCTTCTGTGGGACTTCTCTGTAAGCGAATAAAAGGCAGGTGATCAGGACGTCCCATCTACGCCGAAGCTTTTCAGGTAGTCCATGAATCATCCCTTTCAGGGTCCTGTTGAATCTCTCAACAAGCCCATTGCATTGTGGATGATAGGGTGTAGTGAACTTGTAGTTAACACCACATTCCTTCCACATAGCAGTTAAGTAGCTCGACATGAAGTTTGCACCTCTGTCGGAGACGACCTCCTTAGGGAAGCCCACTCTGGAGAATACTCCAACTAGGGCTCTTGCCACCACAGGGGCTGTAGTGGTCCTAAGGGGAATAGCTTCAGGATACCTGGTGGCATGATCCACTACCACCAGTATAAACTTGTGCCCTGATGCTGTTGGTGGTTCCATGGGACCGACGATGTCAATCCCCACCCGTTCAAAGGGCACCCCCACCACAGGCATTGGTATAAGGGGGGCCTTTGTCGTGCCACCTGACTTACCACTGGCTTGGCAAGTGACACAGGAGCGGCAAAACTCCTTGGTATCTTCGTTCATGTGAGGCCAGTGAAAGTGCGAGACAAGCCTGTCCCACGTCTTCGTCTGGCCTAAGTGTCCTGCTAAGGGAATCTCGTGGGCCAAGGTAAGGAGGAAACCACGCTGAGACAAGGGGATAACCAGCCTCCTGGTCATGCCAGGCTTGGGGTCTCTTGCCTCAGTGTACAGGAGTCCATCTTCCCAGTATACCTTGTGGGTACCTGTGGCGTTCCCAGCAGCCTCAGCAGCAGCCTGCTGTCTGAGGGGTTCAAGGGAAGGGCAGTCTAACTGGTCCTTCCCCAGGTCTTCTCGTGTGGGTCCCCCTGAGCCCAGAAACTCAACTTGATCAAGTTCGAGTTCTTTAGGTTCAGTTTCCCGCAATTCCTGGAGGTCAGCCTCCTCTGAGACCTAATCCTCGACCTGGGGCAAGGGGGAAGGCAAGGCCTTAACCCGACTGCTCTTCTTCTTGGGAGGTGTCTGGTCCGTTGTTCCAGGATCCAGCACCTGTTCAGTGGGGCATCGTCTGACCTGTGACCTGGTCACAGCAAACACATGTGCTGGCAAGCCTAACATCTCCATGTGAGTCCGTTGCTCCACTTCTGACCATTGCGATGACTCCAAATCATTGCCCAACAAACAATCCACTGGGAGGTCTGAACTAACAACAACCTTTTTCTGGCCATTTACCCCTCCCCAGGAGAAAGCAACAATCGCCATACTATGACTGGTAGTGACGTTGCTGGCATTGGTCACCAGGAAATCTGTACCTGGCATGATCTGTCCAGGGTCCACAAAGTTAGGTGTCACCATTGTGACGCTGGCACAAGTGTCCCTGTAGGCCTGAGCCATTCTTCCATTGATTAAAGGCGTCTGTCGGTATTTGCCCAAAGTATTGGGACTGACATCAGGGGATATATCCACATCCCCTGTACAGACAAGGACAGCCTGAGTGAGTGTACCAACTAAGTTGTCACACCCCTCAGAACCCAAGGTTAACCCAACTAGTCCCTTGGGAGGCGCACTACTACTGCTGGCTGTACTAGGGGGCACAGGTGCCTTAGGGGCTGCAGTAGCAGGAGTCTGCCCTCCTTTCTTGGTGCACTCACTAAACCAGTGAGTTTTACTTTTACAGTATTGGCACCACCTTTTCGATTGGCCTTATTGATTCTTCTTTTTCTGGGAAGCCTGACCCCCCCCTCTTTGGGTTGTTGGGGACCTGTCGAAGACTTCTGGTCAGTTTGTTCCCCTTTCGAATCTTTACCCTTCTGGTCTGCTTTCTTCTGACCACCCTGGTTCTGGCCCTGGTTTTGCTTAACCCTTGTCCTGACCCATCTGTCTGCCTTCTTTCCCAATTCTTGGGGAGAGGTCAGATCCGAGTCGACAAGGTGCTGATGCAACAACTGGTTCTGACAATTGTTTAAAATCTGTTCTCGCATGATCAAATTATACAATCCTGTGTAATCAGTAACCTTACTGCCCAGCAACCAGCCCTCCAAAGCCTTAGTGGCACAATCAACGAAGTCAGACCAGTCCTGAGACTGAGTTTTCTGGGTATCCCTGAACAGCAACCTGTACTGCTCAGTGGTTAGGCCGAACCCATCAATCAGTGTGTTCTTCAGGACCTGGTAATTGTTAGCGTCCTCTACTCTAGTAGTGAGGAGCTTATCTCTACCTTTACCTTCAAAGGAGAGCCACAAGATAGCTGCCCACTGACTCTGGGGGATGCACTGTACAGTGCAGGCCCGCTCCAAAGCAGTAATCCATTTGTGGATGTCGTCCCCTTGCTTAAAGGGGGGCACTATCTTATTCAGGTGCTTAGTGTCTAAACTCCTGGGTTCCCCTGGGGGAATGCTGCCACCAGTGGGAATTGTCCCACTCAATTCTTGCTCTCGAGCAAAGGCGAGTCTTTTTCTTTGGCTAGGGCAAGTTCTTCCCTTTCGATCCGCAGATTGACTTCCCGCTCCTTCGCTTCGTACACTCTCCTCTGAGGGGATGTCATCCCTCTTCGAGCAGAGCCTCGAGCGCCATTGGTTCGAATGGATCTGTTAGAGCCTCTCGATAGAGACCTAACTCGTCCACTCCCAATGTTAAGCTGGCCTGAGAGAGGCCCCAGGGGTCTCCTAGTACCATTCTCGTGCCGGCTTAAGTTGTCCCTAGTTAGCTGACTAACTACCTCTGGACCTTTGTCTGCCTCGTCCCCAGATGTCTCTGGCTCCTCGTCCTCCTCTTCACCTTCTGCGGAGAGATGGATAAGGTCAGGGTCACCTCGGGTTCCCTCGAGGGGGGGCATATCCACTTCTGGATGAGAAGGGTCGGTGTTATCCGCCCTCCTTGCATCATAAGTCTCCAAGAGACCAATCAGAAACGGAATGGTAGGGTTTGCACCCTGTTTTAACTTCCGAGATGTACAGATCTGTCGCATCTCTTGGAAGCTAAGTGCAGCATATCTGGAGGTGACCTGTGGAAGGTCGACTGACACAAGGGGAGACTCAGAGTTTCCTCCTTTGTCTGACATGCTGCTTCTAGTGTGGTGTAAGTGATGCACCTACCTACACTATATGTTTACCTACTGATCCCTTGCTAAGAGTTGTAGACAAGGTGTGCTAAGCCTTGCGGAGCTACAACAGCTGGTTCAGTAGAACTCAGAGTATTCTAAGCTAAGTTATATGTACCTGGAGTACTTATGCGATCTTTCACAAGATATTCTTAGGATACGCGTGGTAAAATAACAGCAAGCTCAAATCCCAACCGCTGCTCACCAATGTGAGAAGTTGGCCCGATATGCAGTGTTCACTATTCTAGTGACCACTATGCATCGGTCCAAACGACCCTTATGGTGATTGGTTGTAAGTCAACCTTAGACCAGCTATCCTAGTAGCGTGGATACGAGCAGTCTTCGGGCTAAACTCTAGAGGGTGTGTTAAGCCAGCTGTTATACCATCACATACCCCTTGAACACCAAGTGAAAGGACACCACACATGTGTTATGAAAATAAACAGTATATTTATTAGAATCACAACAGCCCTGTACTCTTTATGAGGACAGGGTACTAAGCACAGAACAAAACTCTTAGGAAAATACTTCAAGTGCACAATCAATACAAGTGCCCGAGGGCACGGAAAGTTTAGTGGTCTCGAGCGGACCCGATAAGGCAAGTCGGAAGCGAGGGACTCAGGACCCTTAAGTAAGGAGGCTATGCGGGCACCGAAATGCCGGAGTTACCTAGCCACAAGGGCTGCGGCTGCACAAGTCTTACAGGCGTCGGGGGTCTTCGCTGACGAGCCAGGAGCCGGAAGGAAGGAGTTGCTGGCCGGCGACCAGTGAAGAATAGTTCGTAGAGATCCAAGCCTGGATCAGAGATCGATGATACCTGAAAGCAGAGGGGACCAAGTTCGTACTACTAGCCAGTAGTCAGAGGGTACCAGGAAGGCACCGGATGGCCGTCACCTCGACTAGGTGAGTGGGCGACGCTAGGCTCTGCAGTCTCACGGACCAGGAGGCGTTGACGGCGACCAGGATGGAGGTGCGAGCTGTCCCACGAAGGTTGATGCTGTCGGCGTCGCTGGGCCCAGGGTTGGGGCAACAAGCCTTGGCAGATTTCAGGGCCACATGGTGGGCCTAAAATGGCGTCTTGAGTGGACCAGGAGGGTCCGGGGTGCTCCTCTCAGAAAAGGGAGCAAAGGCCGGTCTGGAGCAACCAGACCAGCAGCGTTGGTTGTCGGATGTCGTCAAGGGGATCACAAGCCAGCGGCTAGTGATCGGACAACGTGCTGAGCGGCGAGCAGAAGGGCCCCACGCAGATCGTGGAGATGCTGGGAGGCTGCACTTCGGTGCTGGAGCTGCTCAGGATCGGGGCTTCTCGGACCCCAGAGCACTCACCAGAGGATTCCTTCGGTGGTCGTGCTGGTTTAAGAAAGCGTGCAGGTTTTGATGATGGCCGGTCCCTCGAGGTCTCGTCGCACCCACAGATCTCAGCTGAGCTGACGATGTGGGTAGAGGTCAGAGGTGCCAGGGAAGCCGGTTCTCGTCAAGCTGGGTCGTCGGATTCCTGAGGAAGGACTTGCAGCAAACCGCAGAGTTCTTAGATGGTGCCTGCGGATGCAGGGTGACTACTCCTTAGCCACAAGGGAGAAATCTTGAGAAGAGTCTCGAATGTCCTTTCGTAGAAAGTAGTTCTTGATTCAAAGATGATCTAATTTGGAAGGGTC
Source organism: Lissotriton vulgaris (assembly GCF_964263255.1). Lineage (NCBI taxonomy): Eukaryota > Metazoa > Chordata > Amphibia > Caudata > Salamandridae > Lissotriton > Lissotriton vulgaris. Next base: position 1,762,910,148 of record NC_141691.1, on the reverse strand, counting down.
CCCGCTCCGGCCTTTATCCTAAAGAAAAGGGTGGGTACATGACTAGGTCCTGCCCTAGGGGTGGGACCAGGAAGGGGGGTAGTTACACCCCTCTCCCCCTGCTGGACTTTCCCCAGGTCAGGGGCTGCGCGCCCCTGGAACTAGTTCTAGCCGGCAGATGCGTAGTGAGCACCGGGGTGCCACTCCGCAGTCACCTTCTCGCAAAGCCCTACCTACCCAGAATACACAAACCCTGTCTGGGATGGTGCGAACACCGCCCCTGACAGGAAACCCTTTGTCCAAGCTCTCCTTGCTGGAAGGACTCCCAGCAGCAGGAGGTCAGACTCGTGTCTGTGGTGGCAGCGTCCATTTTGTGGAGCTGAGGCTTCAGTTAACTTTAACCGGGGTTCACAGTTACGTACATGTCGTGTCCCTCTAGAAGGGCGGAATGCTAACCTCGTCGCCAGAATTGGTGAGGGGGCAGCATCCCGATTCGTATGACACCTTACTCGACATGTCTTGATAACGCGATACCGAAGTTACCGATATGATACGCGTTATCATGGAACAGCCATTGGGTCTTGGTTCCGCAAGCTGCAACCGGGCTCGGCTCGTGCCAGAGCCCAATTCACACGGTTCCATGAACTCTGCCTTCAGGATTGTCAAGGCCTGCCATAGGAGTGACTGATAGGAACTCGGGTGTCCATTTTAAGGTTAGGTATAGGGATACTATACCTACAGCAACGGGCGAGTACGCCACGTGGCCCCAGCTGTCGTGCAGCCAGTTGTGTCAGATTTAGGTGGCCAGCCAGGGGTGGCATAATACATGCTTCAGCCCCTGGTAGGCCCTGGGTACACCGATGCCCTGAGTTACAGGGTCTGACAGGGTGGCCCAGTTCCAATTGGGTAATGCACCTAGGGTACACACAGCAATTTAGCGAGAGAACAGCTAGGCTGTGGGTCTGATTGGCAGGCCCACAGCCCGAGAAAGTCGTAAACCAGTGAAACAAAAGCGAAAAGTCCGGGTGATCATAGGATTGCAGACCCTACTCTCCTACACCAATGAAGGGGCAAGGGCGAGCCGAGAGAGACGTAGTTTGCCTAATATTGTGGATCTATCTGTGTCCCAACTCGCAGACTCACAGTTAAGTACCGATCTAGAAAGAACGTCCGACTTAGCACCGCAAACCCCTCCACAAGCGACTTCCCTAGAAAGAATTCAAGCAAGGGGAAGGAGGGAGTGAGCGATAAGCAAGAGAAGGAACAATCACAAAAAGCCTACCTCTAACACGACCACCCATGTACCTAGTACCACACAGGTCCTAACTGACAGAGTAGAACATCTAGTAGTGTCCGCACTAGTTCACCATCCAGACCACGAAACATCAGTCCCCACTATTTTGGATTCCCCAACCCCCCCACAATCCAATAAGGGACCACATGATAGTGATAACTCCCAGTTGCTAAATAAAATAGCCGATATATTCAAACAATCCCTGCTACCAGTTGAACAAAGATTAGCACAGCTGGAGATACAGATGTCAAACTTTGTTAAAACTCAACAACATAACCACTTAGTAGGGGCACAAAAAACAGGGGGCAACAACAACAAAAAAACACTTCCCATAAAGCCTGCAAATGTAACTTTGAATCTACCCACTGCTCAAAAGAAGACACCTCAGGTAGCAACTTCCATTCCGCAGTCTATAAAGAGCACACCTAATACAACTACCAAGCCATCTATCATTCGGCCACATGGAAACCCACAATCACCAATTACACCTGCACCAAACTTAGTGGCATCAAATAAAACCACAAACAAACCTCAACCCGTGGCTTCTAATCCCTTGGCCACAAAAGCTAATAGAAGCACCTCTAAAAGTTCCGGGATGGCCAGAGTTCCAGTTGATCTGCCACCTGAGGCCTCACCCTATGTAGTGGTCATGGTTGGTGTTCCAGAGCTAGCGGGCCACAACGTGGAACCTGGTTGGTCCCTGAAAAATAAGGCACAACACTGGCTACAGACCTACCGTCCCATTCCATCAACTTGGCACGGAAGGACCCGGTCAGTACGTAGGGCATCATGGGTGGGCAAAACCAGAAAAACGATCTTAGGGGACTGTATCGTGATCACCTTTGAAGATCCCCGAATAGCAGACTATATCTGCTCCTGGGAAGACACGTTTGTAAACGGAGGCATCTGTGTTAAACCACTTTCCTTCTTTTACCCCTTTAGACAACCAAATGGTTTTTCCCAGGAATATGACCCCCCATGGGCCGTACCACCCCCTCGACAGGATGATTTCTTAAATACCAGATATTATGCGGGCCCCAGACATCACAAGCAAGACTATTCTTGGCATATGGTGGGATCACGTTATCAGGGTGGAGGCTGGGAAGAAAGGAGGCCTTATATGCAGAGGCCGGCACCTAGAGAGCCGCCCCAGTGGGAACTGTGGTATAACATCCCGCTGACTAACAGATTCAGCGGTCTTGAAATGGTCGATTGACCATCAACTGAAGCTGACCCTATTAATACCAACTCATCTCTGATTATCCCGAAATCAAACACTCCCCCGGCATCCATAGAAGTAGCACCCTCAAAAGATGATACTCACCCTACACCCATCCTCTTTTGGAACATAGAAGGCCTGCGCTCCAAAATTGAGGATGGGACGGCTCAAAATTTCCTAGTACCCTATAAAATAATTTGTCTTCAGGAGACATGGTCTACAACAGAGCTCCATTTATTAGGCTATAAACAATTTTTCACCCCCGCAGTGAGCAGTATAATAGGCAGGCCCAAAGGCGGGTTAATAACGTACATCGCCAATACCCGGAATAATTTAAAAGTGTTTACCGCCCATTCTGATACCAACTACCAAATTCTCTCACTCTCCTTTGCGAATAAGGAGACTATCCTTCTGACCAATCTTTATAACAACCTAGAGGAAGATCAATTTCTGATACTTCTTAGAGGCGTACAGGAGAGATTAAATCAACTCCATCAAAGGAAAGGCATACATGGGGCAACCCATCTATTATGGGGAGGGGACTTCAGTCTTCACCCTTGTCCATTGGCGAACCTACATTGCTGTGGGATAGTGGATGAATTTGAGGCCCCATTAGTGCATTTCACGCACAGTAAAGCGGGGAATGCACTAAATGATGTGCTTTCTGATCTGGATCTGCAAATTGCTAATTGTCTAAACGCGGATTCAAACTCCCTTAACCCAACTTACGTGGGAAGAGGTCATCAAACGACAGTAGATTTTATTTTTCAGTCTCCTGGTCTATTAGACATAGCTAAAGGTTTCCAGGTAATTGACAACTTATTACCGTATTTTCCGGCGTATAAGACGACCCGGCGTATAAGACGACCCCCTACTTTTCTTGATAAAATGTAGGTTTAGTGCTGTACTCGCCGTATAAGACTACCCCCACTTCCAACGCAGTTCTGCATAGCCATTTGTAGAATTGTGCATAAGATTTGCACCCAAAGCATTCTTTCTGATATTTGGTTTACGGTACTTGATATCCTTTCTTTGGCATTTCATCCAAAATCAATTCAAAATGTAATGTGAATGCTGTCATATTAGATCATAGAATGTCCTCACCAGATGTGCCCCCCACTGCCCTGTGTTGTACATTGCCATTATCCACATTAGTATTGTTAGATTACCGGTACCGTAACTGTAATTTATTTCCCTCTTTCAGATCCGCTTTCAGTGGGTTTGCTTTTGATACTTCCACAGTGCCCCCATCGCCTACGTAACGTTAGTTCTTGTGTTTGAGTGCCCTCCATTTATTGCAGTATTATACCGTACCTCTACTTGCACACATGTCACTTTTTCCTCCTGTAATGCACCATTTCCTATTGAGAAGCGGTCTGACACCTTCGGGTGAAGTCCGCGCTATGTAAAAACGCATGAAAACATACTCTCAAATCTCACACCCGGCGTATAAGACGACCCCCGACTTTCCAGAACATTTTAAGGGGTTAAAAAGTCGTCTTATACGCCGGAAAATACGGTAAGTGACCATTCAGCTTTGACGATGAATCTCTATTTACCAGATTACAAGCACCAAAACTTAGAAATAGCAAACACTCTTGCCCAGAACAACCTAGAGATAGGCAAACAGAATGGCTATACAATTAAATGGGAAAAAATTAATCCCAGCCAAATAACAAAAAAATTGGTCAAGTTGGCATATCCCAACATAATAAAATGTCTGGACCTTTCGTCAAGTCACGAGGAAGTGTTAAATAATTTTAAACTAATTTTAGAGAAAATTAATGAACTACTTACCTGACCTATGACCAAACAATTAGCCAAGAAAGGGTGGTTTAACCACAATTGTACTTCCGCCCTCACTAAATTAAAACTTGCACTACATAACAAACCAAGGGATGTGGGCCAGATTCAACTCTTAAGACGCCAATACACTGGGAAACGCAAGTTAAGAACTAAAGAATTGAAACAGAAACTCTGGGACGATCTGCATAAGAGTGCTGTTTCAAAAAATAGTGAGGCCTTCTGGCGAACGGTTAGAGCCCCTTATTTTACTGATAATAATGCTCCCAGGATAGAAATAGCTATAGATGAAGACACATGGGTCACTCATTTTTCTAAGACCTTCAAAAACAGCCCAACTACAGACGGCCTTACTAATTTACATCCAAAAGTGCAATATCCAATTCCGCTCCTTTTCGACATACCCGATCTTATAGCGGCTCTGCAAACAAGCAAAACGGGGAAAGCCCCAGGCCCTGACGGGGTCCCAGTGTACTTCTTCAAACACAACTTGGACCTTTGGGCACCCATAATTACAAGAGTCTGCACAGCCGCTGCAAATGAGGGAGTTCTGAATTCCTGGACCAAGTCTATAATGGTCCCCATATTTAAAAAAGGGGACCGCCGAGATGTGAAGTGCTATCGCCCCATCTCATTGCTGGACTCGCTCGGGAAAGTTGTAGGGAGAGTAATCCTAGAGCGACTCCAGCAGTGGGGTGAGGAGAGAGGCATTATTTCCGACCTCCAATTCGGTTTCCGAGAGGGATTTGGAACGATAGAACAGGCCCTCAATCTTAGCCTAATAGTGGGTAAATACACACAGGCTAAGGAAAACATGATATATATGGTCTATGTAGACCTGTCCGCAGCATTCGACTGCGTATCGCACTCAAAACTGTGGACGGTCTTAACCCATATGGGACTGGAACCACCCCTCTTAGATTTACTGAGGGAGCTCTACTCAGGAGCCTCGGCCAGAGTACGCTTTGGCCTGAATGGCGAGCTGACAGCACCGTTTGGAGTAGAGCGTGGAGTCAGGCAGGGATGTGTCCTGGCCCCCTTCCTTTTCTCTCCCTACACCAACGGTCTGGAGGAGGGGATGTTGAGGGGGGCACAGGACCTCCCGCGTATAAAACAGCGCCTGATACCCGCTCTGCTCTACGCGGATGACGTTGTCATCTAGCGCGCACTCCACGCGAGCTCCAGAACTCCCTGATTAGATATACGACCTTCATGGGTGGCCTGGACCTACAGGTAAATGTCAAGAAAACTTTTGTCATGATATCAGGCAACAGGAAAAAAGGAGTAAAAGAGATCTACCTCGATAAGCAAAAGCTTGAGGTTACTCCCCAGTATCCGTACCTTGGCATCATGATAGATGATCGCTTGACATGTAAGCCAGCAGTAGAAACAAGATGCCATCTGTTTAAAAGATCAATAGCGGCCTTAACGAATTTTTCTCAGAGATTAGGGAGAAGGGCCCCTGTTGAGCTACTGAAAATATATAATGCTAAATGTCAGGCTATTGCACTCTACGGAGCTGGAGTCTGGGGACATACGGACACCAGTTCCATTCAGATAGCAGAAAATGCCTTTTTAAGATTCCTTCTAGCCACCCCAAAAGGCACTTCAACTTATGCCTCGCATCTAGAACTAGGAATTCCCTACATAGAGGACCTACTCAAAATTCAACCATTGATGCTGTGGCGGCGCATCTGGACATCGGACAAAAACATGCTGACCCAGTCCATTGTAGCTGATACTATGGTTCTTGAGAAGTCTTCAAAAGTAAAATAGCTTTCCTATGTCAGAAATGTTTTCAAAGATCTTGGGCTCGAGAAACACTACCTTGAACCAGAGTCCATAACTGACCTCCCGAAGAGAGCCCTTAAACAAATGGCTCTCCGTCATCTGAAGACTCTAAGACTGACATCGAATCATCAAAACCTGCGGTAGTCCATGCGAACATGGTACAAACTACGTATGGCATTCATCCTTATTTAACACTTCAGGTAACAACTTATGAGAGAATGCTGATGACAAGACTTAGGCTGAACAAATTTTTTAGATTGGTCGCGTTTCCTCTGAAAAATAGATGGAATTTAAGTTTTCCCCCTTGCCCCTGTGATGGAAAATCAAACCAGTCTAATTTGCATGTGATCATGTTCTGCAAATTCCATCATCCATATAGGAAAATTTGGTTACTCCCTATATTGAGGAGCTGGGGTCTCAGACATTGTAGGCCGGCATTTCTCAGACTTCAAATGCTTGAATCAGAAATCGTTTGCTTCTTTGTTCTCAACTTTTTAAAATGTATTATGAAACATAGGCAACACTTATATACTAAGTATTTCCTAACCCTTACTTCTGATGAAATGAATTGGTTCTAAATAATTTTTTCTTTTTTATTATGTTTCTTGTATGAACTTCTTAGAATTTACTGTTTTTGCTTTTTATAATTGTATATTTATGTAAAAATGTAATTTGTATGTATTATTGTCTCTTTTATGGTTTTTCTTTGTGAATAAGCCGAATAAAGAGGTTTATATATAGTTCAAGCCCTTACAAAGAGAAATCCTTCTAAAATTCCACACTTTACCTCCCTCAACTCTAACTGCTTTGGAAAATAACTCTATCACCCTACAAGGATCAGACCATTTATTCCATTTGTTACCAATAACTCTACCAATCTTAACTCGCACAAAGTCACCAACATTGATCTTTCTACAACGGTTGTTCAATGACAAATAGTTGTTTTTCATCTTTTCTTGGTATTTCAAAACCCTTTCCCTAACTAAGGAAGAATCAAATGAAGACTCAGAGGAAGATTTAACTTTCATCCACCAGGGAAGAAGCTTTGAACCAGGCTTCCTACCTCTAAGCATTTCAAAAGGAGACAAGCCTGTAACAGAATTAGGGGAAGTTCTATAAGATAACAACGTGCCACGCAAAGACTTCCTCCAATCCAAATTACTTTTAACAGCTAATTGGATAGATTCTTTAACCACCCTGTTAAAGCGCTCCGTCTGACCATTGGCCTGGGGGTTGTAATTTGACACCCTTTTGGGCACTATACAACACCTTTCTAGAAAAGATACAAATTCCTTACTGATAAATTGCGGACCATTGTCAGACACAATTTCAGCCGGAATGCCTTCCCTACAGAAAACATCATCTAAAAATTGAATTACTTGAGTAGAACCAATTTTGTCTACAAACTTAAGCTCTGGCCATTTCGAAAAGTAATCGACCTAAACTAACACAAATACCTCTTTGTGAGTGGACAAATCAAAAGGACCAACGATATCAATCCCTAATTTTTTCCAAGGACACGTGACAAATTCAATAGGAGACACACCCACAGTCAAAGGTTTGGCAGTTTTGTCACTCTTAGCACAAGGAGAACATGAACTGACCCATTTATCAACCATTTTATCAATTCCAGGCCACCAGTAGAACTCACGAATACGCCTCTTTATACTAGACATACCCATATGGCCTTCATGAGCCATAGAAATAATTTTCTCTCTCATTGCAATAGGAGGAACAATCTTGTCACACCTAATTATGAAACCCTGATCAAACATAAGTTCATCTTTTACCTTAAAAAAGGATAGAACATCACCAGACAAATTTCTTTCCTGGGGCCAACCATGTTGTAAATAACTTACTACAAAAGATAAACTAGTATCATTGCCCATTGCTACTCTCCAATCGATCTCAGAAATACCCTCAGACAAACCTGGAATACTACAACCATTAACATCATCGATGTTGAAAACAACATCTGAATCACTTCTTGCATTGTCAACGCCAATAGAATTGACTAAAGGTAACCTGGACATGCAGTCAGCATGTACATTTAAACGACCAGGAACATACTCAACTATGCATTGGAATTCCTGCAATTTTGCAGCTAAACGTGCTAAGCGTGCAGTTAAGGTCCTACCACCACCAGCTGCCAACATATTAATCAAAGGTTTGTGGTCAGTTCTTAGTCGAAACCTTGTTCCCCACAAAAATTGTCTGAAATGTTCAGAAGCCCAAGTGCATGCTAATAACTCTTTCTCAATGGTGGAATAGTTGTACTCAAAGTCAAAGTCAAAGTCAAAAATTTATTTTTGTATTGGTACTCAACAGAGGACCACAAAAGAAGTTATTTACATTTTACATGTATAAAAATGCAACAGTATTAATACAAGGATAAAAATAGTTTTAAGAATTTGTACAAATTGTAGCAAACAAATTCATTCAAAGGTTGACTACACATAACTAAAAGTTCTCTCCCCTTAATGGTTCTACAGGAGCGGAATATAGGATCAAGGTATCTTGTACGAGCTAAGGTTACTTTATGATTAGGACACACGAGTAATAAATGCTCTATAGTTTGGTCGCCCCCTGCACACAGTGTGCATGAAGGAGATCCTCCTGGAAGCCATCTAGAGGTATATGCCAATAGTGGTAAGATGCCCAATCGGTACATACTAATCACTCTCCTTACACCGTGTGTCAAGGTAAACCCAATATAAGGCCGACTTTGCTTGTATTCAAGTACATCCACAAACGGCTTATAGGTAGTTAATTTGTTGCAGTGTAAACAGTCCAATTCGTAGCTCAGTTTAGGGGTAAAAGTTTTTAAAAACAATTTTAGTTGTGTCGGCGACCAAGTAAGCAACATTTCTACATTAATTTGTGCCATCTGAAATGCTACAGCCAAATTTTCCAAAAAGATTTGCTTTTTAGACTCTACCCCAAAAGACTCTTTTTGCAACGCTGACCTTAGAGTGTTCTCCTTCGCGTGTAACAGGTTGTAGGCCCAGCTGATTACATTGGCAATAGCTATGGCATAAGAGCTTGTAATTGATAGTTCTAGTCTCAGTGCCTGAACAGGTACAGCATCAGAAACTTTCATGATCCTTCTTAAGATTTTCCCCTCTTTTCGATCCATGAAAACCCATTGCTTAATGGGGATATACTCCGTCGCATAAGATAGTACAGGTGGTATTTTTACTCTGTATGTGCCTAACAGTGCAGAGAAATGTCTATTCCCTGTTGCACTGTAAAGTCTCAAGAGAGCAGAGGCATGTATATCAGTTTTCTTTTGTAAGTTTGATACCTGTATTGAGTTTGTCAAGTTTTTGGAGAGAATCCTTCCAAGATATGGATAATTATCTACCTCTTCTATTTTATCTCCACCAATCTTCCAGGTATACTTGGCACTTTGTTTTCTTCCCGAAAAAGCTATCACTTTAGTTTTCTGTATATTTGGTACTAGATAATTTTCCTTTGAATATTGATACAGAATGTCCAATGATGCTTGCAGTCCAAAAGGGGTTAGATCTAGTAGTACTATGTCGTCAGCATAGAGTGATGAAATTATGCTTTGCTGGGCTATCTTCGGCGGTAAATTAGAGCCAACTTGTAATTGGTGAGGCAGGTCACTTAAGTAGAGGGAGAATAGGAGCGGGGCTAAAAGGCACCCTTGTTTTAATCCGTTCTCTGTTTGGATTCTTTTTGTGAGTCCTTTTTCTCCCCCCATCTGGACTTGACACCAGGTATTGGTATGGAGGCTTATTATTACTTGTAGCAGTTGTTCTTGGATTCCAAGCCTCCTTAATTTTTTCCATAAGGTTGGTCGATCAACCCGATCGAATGCCGTTGAATAATCGATGAATGCGGCATAAACCACCTGGGCTTTTTGAGTAATGTATTTGTCGAAGATCACCTGAATAACTGCTATATTATCTGTTACCGAGTGCTTAGGCCTAAAGCCTGCTTGACACATGGGTATCAGACCCGACGAAAAGGCCCATTCTTTCAGGCGGTCTAGTACCTCTGCTGCAAACACTTTACCCACAGCATCCATGAGTGCGATCTGTCGGTAATTTCCAGCTTGGATTCTGCTTCCCTTCTTATGGATTGGGATAATAATGCTCCCCTGCCAAGATTTTGGCACATGTCCACTCTCAAAGATGTGATTAAAGAGAGGGCATAACAACTTGCTCCATTCCTTCGGTGCGACTTGTAACGCCTTAATTGGAATCTGATCCGGTCAAGAGGCTCCTGTAGTTCTTGCTTTGCGTATGTTGAGTTCAACCGAGATGGCTGTAGTTTGTGATAGAGAACTCTTATCTTTTTCATGATTCATGACTTTGCTACTTACATTTGGTTTTATAAAATTTACTTTGTAAAGATCTGAGAGGTATAGTTCCCAGTCATTCGGAGGGACCGGGATGGATTGTAGTTTTTTCTTTGTACCAGTTATTTTTGCGATTAAGGACCAATATTTACGTTGATTGTATTTACTTGCAGCAATCTGAATATCGACCCAGTTTCGATCTTCTAAAGCTCTTTTTTCCTTTTGATTCTCGCGCCTCAGTCGGTTTTTCAATCTGTTTATTTCCTTCTTTACAGTAGGTGAAAAATTCATATATTGGGCGCGTATAAGTTTATTTAATTTTTTCTTTACTTCTGAATTCTTGGAGGTACATACATTTTTTCCTCCCTTCTTTTTATTGTTACCTTTTGCACCCAATGATATCATACTTAGGATAAGTTTTTTAAAATCCTTAATTATAAATTCAAAGTTTTCTATTGGATTTTTAGAGAATCTCTGCTCTAGAAGCTTAGAGTGATCAATCTTTGTCATGATTTTATCCAGGGTCGAGGAATTCCAGAAGATGCGTCTCTGTTCACTTTTTATCAAGACAGTACTTTCATGATATATGATGTGGCTGGGTTGGGAAGATTTAGGTATCCAATCTATTGTTAATTGCATAAGCGCATGATCACTCTCTTGACCAAAGTGGTTAGACAAAAACAAAGCAGTGTCAAGCAGATCCATGCTGCTTATGATGTAATCTATAATGGATAGAGTCCCATTGCCTCGTCTAGTGTACTTTGCTGGAATATCCCCCTCAACAGTCCCATTCAGTGTTAGTCCATTTAGATTAGTTATTGCTGATAATAACAATTTGCCTCTTTTGTCAGTTAATATACCCTCAGGGAATTGTGGGGTTATAATTTCCTGACCTTCTTCTGCAAATAGTTTTGCCCACCTATTAATTTCAGAGTTGGAGATTTTACTATTAAAATCGCCCGCAATTAAAAAAGATGAATATGCATAATTTTCCGTTATGTGCATAATCTTTTCCATTATATCCAAGAATATAATGTCATTTTTTTTCCCAGGGGGAGCATAAACATTAAAAAGTAAGATTGCCTGTGGTGAAGCAGTGCTACGTTTTTTTACGAAGATTTGAATGCACTGCAAATTGTTAGATTTCGTATATATTATTTCCTGTTCCCACAGGTGATCCTCCCTCAGCAGAATGGCCAACCCTCCTTTAGACTAGTTGTACTCAGCACCCCGCAAGGTCCTAGAAGCATACGTAACCACATATTCTTCTCCTTTGTCCTTCTGCATTAATACAGAACCCAAACCTACATTGCTTGTGTCAACACATACTATGCATTCTTTACCCAGCTCAAATGGTCTCAAAAAAAGGGGATTGATGACTTCCTGTTTCAATAAGTCAAATGCAGATTGTTGATCATTATTCCATACAAATTTAACATCTCTTTTTAACAACATTCTCAGAGGATGTACTTTTGAAGCATAGTCTTGAACAAATTTACTATAAAATTCAGTGAGACCCAAAAATGACACTAATTGTTCCTTATTTGATGGTGCGGGTGCTTTTGATATGCTTTGAATGTGATTAAGTTTAGGTTTAATACCTTGAAAGGAAATTTCATGGCCAAGATATTCAACTTTACTTTGTCTAAATTTGCATTTGGACAATTTTAGTGTTAAACCTTTTCCCTGAACACATTTTAAAACTTTTTCCAGAATCCTGTCATGGTCCTCAAAATCTTTCCCATAAATCAGGATATCATCCTGAAAGGCAATGGCCCCCTCACAACCCTCTAAAACTGCTTTCATGAGTCGTTGAAATACAGATGCCGCACTGGCTAAACCAAAAGGCATTCGGCAATATTGGAACATACCTTCCGGTGTAATAAATGTGGTTAGAAATTTAGAATCCTCATGCAAAATTACTTGATGATAGGCACTAGCTAGATCAAGTGTTGAAAATACGCAAGCACCTGAAAGAGTGGAAATAAGCTCATGAATATGAGGTAAGGGATGTCTATCAATCCAGATCTCCTTGTTTAAACTGCGAAGATCTACACATAGACGAAGTTCGCCATTGCTCTTAAGGGATAAAACTACTGGCGAAACCCATGTTGATGATTCAACAGGTTCAATTATTTTCTTGGCAACCAAATCGGACAAAATCACTTTCAATTTATCACGATAAGCTAAAGGTACATTTCTGACCTTATGTCGAACGGGAATAGATGATTCTTTAAGAATGATGCGGTGTTTAAAATTAACAAAAACTCCCACATCATCAGTGAAGATAGAAGAAAATTTGTTCTTCATTTGAACAATAAAATCATTTTCAGGTGGTACTACATATACAGGTGGGGAAGCATTAGGATCAAGTTTAATGCCTAAATCGTGTTGATGAGGCCAACACAAGATAGATGCACCTTTAGTGGCAACATACACTTTCCCTCTAGTTGTTCTGTCTTTGAATTTAATGTCAGCCCACATGTATCCTTCAAGATCAATTTTCTTTCCTGAGTACCCTCCAGGATGTACATCAGGTGGTAATAATTTCGTTGTGCCCCAATATTTATTGAAAATATTTTTGCCTATAATAGTATACCAGGCACACAAATCAATAAGCATTGATATTTCCTCTCCATTGATAAAAATAATATCTCTAGGAAAACCCTTGCATTTAGTATCTCCAACACACAATAAGGTATTGATTTCAGAAGGCTGTTCAAGATCATCACATTCTTCATATGACAATAAATTTACTTTCTGTGAAGACTTACACATTTTGTTAAAATGACCTGGTCTTTTACATTTAATACATATTTTGTTCCATGCCAGACAACCTCTATAGTTTCCTACATGATCATTGGCTCCACATCTGTGACATATAATTTGGGATTTTTTAACAAAAGTTTTATTTTCTTTCCCAAAAGTCTCTTTTTTAGCAGGGAAAGATGAAGATTTCTTATAATTGGAAAAATTCTTTACCAAAGAAACCTCAGGAATTACTACTTTAGTTTTAACTTCCTGACCTCTAATCTCACTTACGAACAATTCAGATTGTTCAATGCCTTTGGCAATGTTTAACACAGCACTGAGAGAAGATTCAGTACCCATCCAGAGACGTTCTTGAATCTTTTTACTTTTGGTACGCGTCATAATCTGGTCCCTTAAAACTTGTTCGAAATTTATTGTCTCAAAAGAACAAGAACCAGCTAAAGTGCGCAAAGCAGCTACGTAATTTTCAATAGATTCATCTTCTTTTTGCACTCTGGAATAAAATTTAAACCTTTCCATGACAGTATTAATTTTTCTACCAAATCTAATAGTTAGTTGTTTTACAACAATTTCAAAAATAGTCAAATCTCCAGCACCAATATTTTCAACAGGAGGTACATTTTCTAATTCTTTAAGTCCTGCACCACCTAAACAGTTCTTTAATAACGCTAGTTTCCTTTTTGGCGAACATCCATCTTCTTCAACTACATCTACATAAACTAAAAACGTAGGATACCATAGATCCCACTCCATCTTGGGATCGCCAGATATTGGCAAAAAATGTGCAGGTGAAATAATGTTATTTGACATTCTTATAACCCTAAAAAACTTAAATGCAAAATTTAGAGAAATGTTAAAACATGAGTAATTGACAAGAGTAAAGCGTGAAAATGAAACTGTGAAATACAGGTTAAAAATAATAATCTAAAACAATTAAAGTAGTCACCGAAGTCTCTGGTGAAGATAACGTCGAGTGTTGATAGGTGTCAGGATGCAGGAAATTATTCTTTGTTAAATACGAGTCAGCAAAAGTATTGTGTGGAAATTAACGGTGAAAAAATAGACTTTCTACAATTGCCGAAGGAAATGTTATTAGTTGCTGTGGAAACGTCTCGGAAACTAAAAATGGCCGCCAGATACGTCATGAACGTGAAGACGTCACACACACAGTTCCAGGAAGTGCAGACGCACCAATGCGTGGTGAAGCGCCGATACGTGATGTCGCTATTGCCTTACGTGCTGGAGAAGAATGTCGAAAGCGCCGAACACAGGGGATGCGTTCCGTGTTGCGTTCGAAGAGATTCAGTAAGTTTTCCTTTTCCCTTTTTTAAAAAATGCGTTGAAGAAATAAATAGAATAAACATACAAAATAACGTGAACAAAGGGAGGAAACCTCAAAGTCTGTTAGATAGGATACATTCAAAGTCCTAATGCATTGGAAACTTCTTTACATCTTCAAAAAAAAATTAAATACTGAAAACACGGAAAGAAAAGAAGGTGAATTTCGCTCCCGCTGGTGCAATCAGGGCACTAAAATATATAAAACAGCCACTGGTGCAATCATAGAGTCACGCAATATAAAACAAATACCTTCTTCTTTCTTTCTTTCTCTTGAAAGGTGAACGCTGTCTCCCCAAATTCACTCCTCGAAAACAAAATTGTGGATTCTTTTTCCAATCTTCTTAAGTATCCCGATCATCGCCAAATTATGTAGAAAGCCAAATGAGTAGAGGAGTAGGTTGGAAGCAGTTTATTGGTAAAAGACAGCTTACACAACCACCTTCAAGCGATGTCTGGATATAACTGCTGCTTGAGGCACATACAGAATGTTGAAGCAAGAACATACAATAATAATTCCATTCGAACAGTAATATGAGAATGCTACAGTAACCTTCATTAGGAATCAGAGATATGTTTCTGTACGGCCTGTCGCAGTGTAGCCTGGTGTGAACACTCTCCTCTGCCCCTCACTTTCTGTGCTCAACATAATCTCATTGCTGCTAAGAACTCTTAGTTGAAACAGCTGACAGAAAGTGGCATGATGCCCTTTCAATTATTTCCACTCTACAAGACTGGGTTCTTCGAATATAAAAAAAGGGAAACGTAGTTATCAACCTTCTAGAAACTCATTCAAAGTAATTCTTTCAATTTCAAAAAGTGACACACATAGTTATCAACCCTTTAGAAACTCATTCAAATTATTAACAAGCTAATGTAAAAATGAGGCAGTAAGATACATCATTGCATTTAAGCTTGATTATCACACTGCAGAACATAATAATATAAACCAAACATGCATCAAAGGAATCATTCGGGTTCAGCATTTTGAATAATTGTTTATCACATGTAACTCAAGCAAGGGAATGACCAACAAAGCAAAAATACAATATTTATGACATCCCCGGAATCATAGGAAGGATAAATATGTTTTGTAAATATAATGTAAAGTTCTATGCACAATGGCTAATTTCGGTGTTGATCCACCTTTATTAGACTTCCTGAGGCAATTATATACTAACAATAAAGCAAGGGTGCGATATGGGGCAAAAGGAGAATGCACTACATCATTCAGCTTAGAGAGAGGGATAAGGCAAGGATGCGCATTGGCACCCTTCCTCTTTACATTATACATCAATGGTTTGGGCTATACACTGACTGACAAGTGTCAGGATTTACCACAAGTTGGATGTCGCCCAATTACCGCCCTCCACTATGCTGATGATGCTGTGCTTATGCTATACACTCAGCTGGGGCTCCAACGCTTATTAATAAGCTTCACTACTTATATGCAGAATCTAGGCCTGTTAGTTAATTAAGCCAAGATCTTCATAATGAATTGTGGGAAAGGGAATTTAAAATGGTGGGATATCCTTATAGAGAATAAGAAGATTGATTTCACTAAGACTTTCTCCTGTCTGGGTATTCTGTGTGACCAGAACGGTATTAGGAGTCAAGCCATTAAAGTAGGGAAGCTATTGTTTATGAAAGCCACTACAGCATTATCTAATTTTTCAAGGGAGCTGGGCAGAAAACCCCCCAAAGAACTAATAAATATATATAAGGCAAAGTGTGTATCAACAGCTGTCTGTAGAGACGGTGTATGGTGGTATTCTGATTGCCAGCCCTTGCAAGTTGTGGAGAATGCCTTGCTGAGATTCCATTTAGCAGTACCAGGTAGCTGTTCCACCTCTGTGTGCAACGCTGAGTTGGGTTTAACCTTTTTATCTGACTTAATTAGGATTCAGCCAATTCTTTGATCGCACAAGATATGGTGCTCTGAAAAAACTGCCTTTAATAGGGATATTATAAGGGATTGTCTCAAATTACATTGGGTACTTAGTATACCTTGGCTGAAATATTCTAAAGACTTTATGAGCGATCTGGGTCACCCAGAATTTTATGATCGGCCAGAATCCCTAAAACATATTAATAGAAAAGAATTTAAAAGAGAGTGCATGTTGTTATTGGAGGAACTAAGATTGACCTCGGAACTATCTAAGCCAAGTGTTCGTAATAATCAGATGATCTTGGTCACCTATGACATCCAACTATAATTACAATTTATTGAGGGGACCCAGGACAGATTTGTCCTAACCCGCTTTAGGCAGGGCATTTTACACCACCTGACAAGCTTTCCAGAGATAAATGACTGGTTTCAAACCCTTTGTAAGGGCCCTTGTGACAATTCATATTGTATTATTCAGAAAATTTTATGAAAAACACAGAAAGGCTTGGGCTGTACCGATATTAAGGTGCCATGGGTTCAGGCAATGTCGGCCAGCCTTCTTATTCCAACAATCTCGGTCCAATGAGTATATAATTTTTTCTATGGTCAGGTTTTTAAAGAATGTAATTAGCTGTAGAAAGACTATTATATTATGTTTTTTATGGTGATGTATAAATGTTAGTTTTTATGGTAAGGTCCTCAAATAATGTGGCTGATGCAGAAATCTTATTTAATAGGAGTGTCTTTTATGGAAATAATACTATTTTTTATATTTTGTACAGAATGCAAATTGTTTTTAACTCTTGCTGATATTCATTGTTTTATATGTAAATACTTTTATGGTTTCCTATGAAGAAATCGAATAAAGCCTAATTTGCTTGATAGCTATGCACAATGATAAATGAAGGAAGCTAGTTGTTTATACTAACCCCAGGCGGGTAACTCCGCTCCGTCAGCAGAGTTTGTGAATTTTTGCCTACTCCGTTCTCCGTTTCGCACGTGGAGTTTAGGCAAAACTCCTCTCCATGGCAGAGCGGAGTTATCCAGCCCCTTCACCCTCCCAAATAAATAAAAAATTAAAAAAGAAGGCAGTTACCTGCGTGCAGGGGCGGATTGGCAAGGCGGGCATTCGGGAATGGGCCGAAGGGCCGGTGCCTCAGTGCCCTCTGTGGGCCGTTTTTTTTCTCCCCTGTCCCAGTCCACAGAGAGTGGACTAGGAAAGGGGAGAAAAAAATAATGGCCCACAGAGTGCACGGAGACAGAGACTGAGAAAATGAAAGCAGCCTCGCTGTGCGGCCAGACAGCGATTGTCAGCTGTGGGCTCTCCTTCACCCCTACCCTGCCAAGCAATCAAGCTGAGGCTGGGCTGGGGAGGGGTGATTGTTTGCAATAATCGGCCTCCCTGGGGGCCAGGTGTTTCTCAGGCCTTTGAGCCATTTGCACCTCGGCCCCCTGGCGCCCATGCAGCCCAGAAACGGTGTTAGTCTTAACACCTCGCCCACAGCCCTTCACATTCAGGGCATAGTGGGCGAGGAAGAATGGGTCTTGCTGTGGGGGTCTGGTGATGTTTGGAATTTTTTTGTTTTATTTATTTATTTATGCGATTTTATATAGCGGGGACTTTACCCGAAGGTGCCAGAGCGCTTCACACTAGGAACAGCGTTGTATTCTCTTTACTTGTATTTTGCTGTATCGCTTTAAGACTCACATTCTATGTTCCTGATGTCATATTCTGCTTTGCTTTGTTTGGATTCTTCCTTGTCAGTTAGCTCCCTGGCTTTCTGATGGGAACACCAGTTATTCTCTGTAGTGCTTAATAAATATCCATTATCCTTTTATCTGCCTCTCTACTTCATTTACAACAAACAGCAATAATACATGAGGAGAAAATTATAAGTGGACAAATTACAAAAGCAAACGTTAAGTTACATGAATCAAAAGTGACAATAGTGAGCAACCAAAATACAAGAGGAGCAAACGATACATTACAGGAGGAAAAAGAGATATGTGTGCATGTTACAAAAGCATACAAAATACAAGTAGAGGTATAATACTGCAATTAATGGCAGACACTCCAGCACAACAACAAACTTTACGTAGGCAATGGTGGCACTTGTGCAAGTATCTAAAGCAAACAAAAGTGAGAAGTAGCAAACAGTGTGTTACAAGAGAAAAGTGACTTGTGCAAGTTACAAAAGGGTACCATACACAGGTACAAGGGTAATACTACAGTAAATGGTAAATACTCAAACTGCCAGAACACACTGGGAAGGCACTTCCCATGCACCAGCTTCACCTCAGCCTCCCCCCTGGCTACCTGGCTATCTTGGATGACCCAGAAAGCTGTGTTTTGTGCTCCCCTGCCAGGACATTTTCCCAAGGCCTGGAGGGTTGATTAATTTACTAATTGCAGGGGCCTTACCTCTGTTCATGTGCTCCTGAGCTGAAGGTCTGGGGAGGGCTGAGTAGGTTAGTAATAGCAGGGGCTTTGCTGCTTTTCAGGTGCTCCTGTGCTGGAGGGCTGGAATAATTTTGTGACAAAAAGGGGCCTTGCTATTTTTTTTAGTTGCTCAGCATGTAGGCCATTGTCACCTTGGCCCTGTGTCGTATACTCCCACTTTCATTCCTTGTCTGTGCAAATGGTGTTTCATGAAAGGGCACGCCCCTTGAATGTGGGCCACGCCCCTTAAATATGGGCCACGCCTCTTGAATGTGGGCCACTTTTTTCGTCAGTGCCCGGGCCGAATTGTGATCCCAATCCGACCCTGCCTGCGTGGCTACCACCACCACTGCCTGACCGCTCTCCTTCCTGCTCCTCGCCATCCTTCTTCTACGAAAATACCCTATATTGTATGTCTTGCGCATGCGCGTGCGCATATGACTTGTGCAGTTTGGTTTGCCTCTTGTGCACCTTGGTCATAGCATTTGGCATGCCCATGGGTTGCAGATTTGACCCTATCATTGTTAATTGTCTCCCCGTGCTTTATCAGCTATTCATATCTACAAATGTTGAATACAGGGGAAATTGAGCAAACAAGGGGATAGTAAATGACAACTGAACACTCACACACTAAACTAATAACAGACAGTGATTCTGGCAGAGAATGTGGCATTTATCTCAGGCAAGGGAAGATGTGAATGATTTAACTCCAAAGTTAATGAGTTAACTGGGGAGAGGATGTGGTCTGACACCTAGATTGCAGACTTTGTTGCTGGAAACCGGAGTTGGAGCCTCGGGGTCGTGTTCACATCCTGTGATTCTGGGCAAATCACTTAATCTCCCTGTGCCTGAGTGTCTCCCTGTGTAACGTAACCGGTGCTCATGTAAAGTTCTCCAATACCTTCGGGTCGAGTTTGCGCTATTTAAATCTGCATCAAAACAAAACAAAAAAAACCAACTTGATTTGACATGTGACTGAAAAATTCAGCCCCTTACAGAAAAAAATAAGTGTTTAAATAGTCCTCTATCATCTGCAAAAGAGATCCAATGTCTTGCCATTGAATAGGCAAAGGCTTGCTTAAGTGTCTTTGTCCTTTTAGTCAGCAAAATATCTATGCAAAGGCAGGAGTTCTGGAGGAAAATGGACACTTTTGTTAAGCGTGGAGGTAAGAGGTGATGAAGGCCAAGTGCTTGGAAAGCAATAGAGACTACTTTTCAAGTGATGCTGGCCTCAAGATAGAGCCAGGAACATAAGATGTAATGAGAAAAATAGCAAGGCTCCTGAGACTAATTAAGTTGCGCAGTTAAGAATTGCCTTCACAGGATGAGGAAGACTTCTCGAAGACCAATGAGTACATCATACCTCTTCCTGTATGTGAAACTAATAGTGCCTGGACCACAGACCAGATTTGATTATATTTTTGAAAGACTTATTACAGCCTTGTGCATTTTTTACTTTCAGGGATAACGTTAATAGAGCGGAGAGGCAACCAAGTAGTACTATGCAGAGAGAGAACATCAGAAAGTATTCAAAGCCTGTCTGAAAATGTATGTGGGTCTTTCTTCATCAGTCATGTGAGGGCCAGTGGGGAAGTTGTGACTGCATGGCTGAATGGTCCAGATTTTTATAAAGCTCATAAGTATCATATTTGAACCAAATTTTGTAATTAGCAATGTAAATGTTGTGGGAGAAGGGTAGTGACGTGCCAAAGCCTGGTGGTCTTTAAGTCGTGTAGAACAAGTGATTTTGAATGTGGGTGATCATGAAAGAGATAACCATGCTTTCCAAAGAACCATAAGAAGGTGAATCAATAAGTGAGCACTTCCAGGAGATCATGTGTACAAGGGCTAAGCCACCTCCTGTTTTCTTTAGTCTTTCCTTAAGCATAATGCAGTTATGATCAGGAATGACCATGCGAGAGGCTGTAGTACTGGAGAAGAAGAGTAAGGTTTCAATAGTGAAGTGGATGTCCAGATTGCACACAGTAGTAAGGTCGGCAATAGGAGACCAGTGGAAAGCTTTAGAAGAGGTATTACCAAATACGCAGTTCAACTAGGTCAGATAACTGGTCAAAGGAAAGGAGGGGCTGAGATCAGATTTGTATGATAGTGACTCTAATTGATTGCTTGCAGGTCTCCATTGGAGGTGGAGGACGAAATGTATTGATCTGAGAGGGAGAGAGGATGAATGGGCCGCCGCAGAGGCGGGCTGAATCGTACATGGGTGCAGCTAGCGAGGCAGGAAGAAAGGTTGAATGAGGGGAGTGGTTTCAGGGATTAACTAGTTTGATATATCTTCGGATGGGACTTTTTAATGAAAATTATTTGGTTTTTCAATGAAAAAAATTATTGCGTTTCATGACACTGACCGCACTTCATAAAAATGTATTTTGCATGTATTTCTAAAATACTTTTTGAACTACATAAAAATCCCAAACCCTAACTTCTGCCCTAACCTTTAATCATAGTCAAACCCTAACCGAACCGTGATCTGATCAAATATTTGTTCCTAATAGACATAGCAGGTCAGAACTGGGAGGGCAGTAAGGCCATATGGGTAAGAGGGCAGCAGTAAGGTGTGAGAAGGAGAGGTAAGCAATGGCAGTGGAGGGTGGGGGTCTGAGGAAGGAACCTGGGCGTGACCATCTTTCTAAGACATCTTACTAAGACATGACCATTCAGGCTGTCTACCACATGACCATTCAGGCTGTGTACTTCAGTATTAGTCCCAGGCCTCGAAAACATCAAAGGAATTGAAATAATGTAATCATTGTGCCTTAAAACGAGAGATTGCACTTTTTGAACAACTCTTTTTCATACGCAGTGATTGATAACATGCTCTAAAATTCAAGACCCAATTTGACGTGTAACAGAAAAAAGTAGTGCAACGCGAATGCTGGGGCGGCAGGATACAGGACAAGATTCCTTGGGTGTGGGGCAGTGGCACGTGTTAGGAAGGAGCAAATGGACTGCGTCTTTCGGTCGTCAGGAGTTGGAGAGGACCGAAAATGTGAGTCTATTTATTGTTTTTTTTTTTTATTTCGTTCTTCGGTTATTATATATTACAATGTAAATGCCTCACTGCTCAGCAGCATTTCGAATGAAATAAATATAAGACTATATCGTGTGATTATAAAATTAAAAGATGTACACTTTAACAGCAGTAAGGAAACGACTCCAACTGTAAACCTGTTTGTAAAACTGGAGGGGACTATTATACAGTAAACATAAAAGTGGAGATCACCTTTTGTTATTTGCCTGTAATTTCTGCCTCGGCCAACAAATGCTGCGGCACTCGAACCTTCGAAGATGAAAAGGTAGGTTGGTAGTTTTTGTGCAGGCGGAGACATTTTTTTTGCTTGATGAACTTTGACACACAGTTTAGTTAATGGCTGTTCCCATATAAGTTAGGCTGTGTCGATCACATTGTTACTGCTTAAGGGTGGATGGGCGGTATATTCTTAATCAGTTTGCTTTTTGCCCTGGCATCAGGGATTCAATTGACGGTTTCAATGTATTTCCTGTTAGTAGGCTTTAGTGCCATCTTGGCGTCCATCTTTACCGACTCCACGCTGATTCTCAAACAGAAGGCGCCTTTGTGTCATTCTTTGTATTGGAACAGCAGGTCAGATTCACAAGTGAATACCCACAGGCGCAGCCAGTGGAGCACCAGTACCACCACCTAGTTTCCCTAGCAGTTGTGTGATAGTATGATAGCTCACCTCTCCACGCCTTTCCGTGGATTGTCCTACGAGGCTTCTCATAACAAGACTTGCAGGTTTAGGTGCAGCGACACTGAAGGCAGTGTCCCTGCACCTAAAACCTGTCATTATAATTTTAAGAGGTCAGAATAGGCAATAAGACCAAGCCGATTGTGAATAGATTTTCAAATCCAGCCTCATTAATAGGCCATTCTCGACTACAATTTAATACCTGTTAGAAGCAGGCGGTCAATGGAACCAGAGAAATCTGTACAGGTTGAGGTGGCGGGGTGGAGGGATTGAAGCAGGCGGTCAGTGAAACTAGAGAAATCTGTGCAGGTTGAGGTGGCTGGGTGAAGGGATTGCAGCAAGTGGCAACTTGAACCAGAGAAATCTGTGCAGTTTGAGGTGGCGGTGTGGATGGATTGAAGCAGGTGGTAAATGGAACCAAGTAAATCTCTGTGCATGTTGAGATGGTGGGTGAAGGGATTGACGCACGTGGTAAATGGAACCAAGGAAATCTGTGCAGGTTGTGGTGGCAACATGAAGGATTGACGCAGGTGGTAAATAGAGCCAAGGAAATCTGTGTAGCTTGTGGTGGCGGTTTGAAGGGATTGAAGCAGGTGGTACATGGAACCAAGGAAATCTGTGCAGATTGAGGTGACGGGGTGAAGGGATTGAAGCATGTGGTAAATAGAACCAAGGAAATCTGTGCAGGTTGAGGTAGCGGGGTGAAGGGATTGAAGCATGTGGTAAATAGAACCAAGGAAATCTATGCAGGTTGAGGTGGCGGAATGGAGGGATTGAAGCACGTGGTAAATGGAACCAAGGAAATCTGAGCAGGTTGAAGAGGCAATATGAAGGGATTGAAGAATGTGGTAAATGGAACCAAGGAAATCTGAGCAGGTTGAAGAGGCAATATGAAGGGATTGAAGAATGTGGTAAATGGAACCAAGGAAATCTGTGCAGGTTCAGGTGGCGGGGTGGAGGGATTGAAGCAGGTGGAAATGGTACCACATAAATGTGTGCAGGTTGAGGTAGCGGGGTGGAGGAATTGCAGCAGTTGGTAAATGAAATCAAGGAATTCTGTGCAGGTTGAGGTGGTGGGGTGAAGGCATTGAAGCAGGTGGTAAATGGAAACAAGGAAATCTGTGCAGGTTGAGGTGGCGGGGTGAAGGGATTGAAGCAGGTGGTACCTAGAACCAAGGAAATCTGTGCAGATTGAGATGGCAAGGTGAAGGGATTGAAGAATGTGGTAACTGGAACCAAGGAAATCTGTGCAGGTTCAGGTAGCGGGGTGGAGGGATTTAAGCAGGTGGTAAATGGAACCAAGGAAATCTGTGCAGGTTCAGGTAGCGCAGTGGAGGAATTGCAGCAGCTCGTAAATGGAACCAGAGAAAGCTGTGCAGGTTGAGGTGGCTAGGTGAGGGAATTGAAGCATGTGGTAAATAGAACTAAGGAGATCTGTGCAGGTTGAGGTGGCTAGGTGAGGGAATTGAAGCATGTGGTAAATAGAACTAAGGAGATCTGTGCAGGTTGAGGTGGCAGAGTGGAGGAATTCCAGCATGTGGCAAATGGAACCAGACAAATCTGTGTAGATTGAGGTGGCGGGTGGAAGGATTGAAGCAAGTGGTAAATGGAACCAAGGAAATCTGTGCAAGTTGAGGTGACGGAATGGAGGGATTGAAGCAGGTGGAAAATTGAACTAGAGAAATCTGTGCAGGTTGAGGGTGCCGGTTACCACGCCGTGACGGGAGGAGACATTATTACTTCAGTATATTTACAGTATCTCGCTACATGAGACTGGCCGCATCCATACTATTGAGCCCATTGGAATCTCTCCTCCTACCCTGATCGTTTTTATATACCTGAGGTCGAAATACAGCCTGTTATTAATATTACTACTTATCACCTGTTACTATCTTTGTTCAAGACCATACTAAAGAGCCCTGACAAAGTTCCCACTGGCAAAAAAACGGGAGCGAAACCCGTTGGCTGTGTGCTAGTTTCAAAGAATAATTAAAATAAAAAGAAGTCTTTTTTGGAATATACCTTGACTGCTGTGTCTTGACTCCGCAACGTGTGCACCTTCCGCTTTCTTTGGAAAAAACAACGGTTTCTGACACCCCTGGACGGCGGGTGTGGGAAGAGATTGCACCACCCTAAAATATATTGTACATTAGGACTGGATGTACACGACCTTGGCCTGCGGCTCGCCTTTTTCTTTGTGAGGTGGCAGGGTGGATGGATTGCAGCAAGTGGTAAATTGAACCAGAGAAATCTGTGCAGTTTTAGGTGGGATTGGGAGGGGGGTGGATGGATTGAAGCAGGTGGTAAATGGAAACAAGTAAATCTGTGCAGTTTGAGGTGGGGGGTGGAGGAATTGCAGCATGTGGCAAATGGAACCAGAGAAATCTGTGCAGGTTAAAGTGGTGGAGTGAAGGTACTCTGTGCAGGTTGAGGTGTTGGGGGGGTGGAGGGTTTGAAGAAGGTTGTAAATGAAACCAAGGCCTTCAAGGATGAGGTGACGAAGTGAAGGGATTGAAGCAGGTGGCGAATGGAAGTTCTGAAATCTGTGCAGGTTCAGTGGAGGGATTGAAGCAGGTGGTAAATGGAACCAAGAAAATCTGTGCAGCTTGTGGTGGCGGGGTGAGGGGATTGAAGCATGTGGTAAATAGAACCAAGGAAATCTGCGCAGGCTGAGGTGTCAGGGTGGAGAAATTCCAGCATTTGGCAAATGGAACCAAGGAAATCCGTGCAGGTTGAGTTGGCGGGATGAAGGGATTAAAGCAGGTGGCAAATGGAACCGAGGAAATCTGTGCAGGTTGAGGTGGCGGAATGGAGATATTGAAGCAGGTGGTAAATTGAACTAGAGAAATCTGTGCAGGTTGAGGTGGCAGGGTGGAGGAATTGCAGCATGTGGCAAATGGAACCAGAGAAATATGTGCAGGTTGAGGAGGGGGGTGGAGGGATTGAATCAAGTGGTAAATGGAACCAGGGAAATCTGTGCAGGTTGATGTGGCGGGGTGAAGGGATTGAAGCCGGTGGTAAATGGATCCAGAGAAATATGTGCAGGTTGAGTTGGCGCGATGAAGGGATTGACGCAGGTAGTAAATGGAACCAAGGAAATCTGTGTAGCTTGTGGTGGCGGTTTGAAGGTATTGAAGCAGGTGGTACATGGAACTAAGAAAATCTGTGCTGATTGAGGTGGCAAGGCGGAGGGATTGAAGCAGGTGGTAAATTGATCCAGGGAAATCTATGCACCTGGTGGTGGGGGTGAATGGATTGAAGAAGGTGTTAAATGGAACCAATTACATCTGTGCAGGTTGAGGTGGCGGGGTGAAGGATTGAAGCAGGTGATAATGGAACCAGAGAAATCTGTGCAGGTTGAGGTGGCGGGGTGAAGGGATTGAAGCAGGTGGCAAATGGAAGTAAGGAAATCTGTGCAAGGTGAGGTAACAGGGTAGATGGATTGAAGCAGGTGGTAAATGGAACCAAGGAAATCTGTACAGCTTGAGGTAGCAGGGTGGATTGATTGAGGCAGGTGGTAAATGGAACCAAGGAAATCTGTGCAGGTGGAGGTGGCTGGGTGGAGGGATTGCAGCATGTGCTTAATGGAACCAGAGATATCTGTGCAGTTTGAGGTGGCAGGGCGGTGGGATTGAAGCACGTGGTAAATTGAACCAGTGAAATCTGTGCAGGTTGAGGTGGCGGGATGAAGGGATTGAAGCAGGTGGCAAATGGAACCAAGGAAATCTGTGCAGGTTGAAGTGGGGGGGGGGTGGAGGGATTAAAGCAGGTGGGAAATGGAACCAGAAAAATCTGTGCAAGTTGAGGTGCCGGAGTGGAGGGAGTAAGTGGTAAATTGGACCAGAGAAATCTGTGCAGGGTGAGATGGCTGGGTGGAGGGATTGAAGCAGGTGGCAAATTGAACCAGAGAGATCTGTACAGATTGAGGTAGTGGGGTGGAGGGATTGCAGCAAGTGGTAATTTGAACCAGAGAAATCTCTTGCAGGTGAGGTTGCGGAGTGAAGGGATTGAAGCAGGTGGCAAATGAAACCAAGGGTGTATGTTGAGGTGGCTGGTTAGAGGGATTGCAGCAGTGGTATATGGAATCAGAGAGAACTGTTCAAGTTGAGGTAGCGGGGTGGAGGGATTGAAGCAGGTGGTAAAGGGAACCAATAGAAATTTGTGCAGGTAGGAGTAATTGGGGTGGAGGAATTGAAGCAGGTAGTAAATGGAACCAGAGAAATCGGTGCAGGTTGAAGTGGTGGGTTGGAGGGATTGCAGCAGTTCGTAAATGGAACCATAGAAAGATCTGCAGGTTGAGGTGGTGGGGTGGATGGATTGAAGCAGCTGGCAAATGGAACCAGAGAGATCTGTGCAGATTGAGGTAGTGGGGTAGAGGGATTGAAGCAGGTGGTAAATTAAAACAGAGAAATCTGTGCAGGTTGAGGTGGCGTGGTGGATGGATTGAAGCAGATGGCAAATGGAACCAAGGAAATTTGTGCAGGTTGAGGTGGCGGGGTGAAGGGATTGAAGCAGCTGGCAAATGGAACCAAGGAAATCTGTGCAGGTTGAAATGTGGGGATTAAAGCAGGTGGTAAATGGAAAAAAGGGTATATGTTAAGGTAGCGAGACAGAGGGATTGCAGCAGGTGGTAAATGGAACCAAGGACAGGTGTGCAGGTTGAGGTAAGAAAGTTAAGGGATTGAAGCAGGTGGCAAATGGAGGTAAGGAAATCTGTGCAGGTTGAAGAAGCAGGGTGGATGGATTGAAGTAGGTGGTAAATGGAACCAAGGAAATCTGTGCAGGTTGTGGTTGCAGGGTGGATGGATTGCAGCAAGTGGTAAATTGGACCTGAGAAATCTGTGCAGATTGAAGTGGCTGGTGGAGGGATTGAAGCAGAAGGCAAATGGAACCAGGTAGATCTGTGCAGATTAAGGTAGTGTGGTGGAGGGATTGCTGCAAACGGTATATTGAACTAGGCAAATCTGTGCAGGTTGAGTTGGCGGGGTGAAGGGATTGAAGCAGGTGGAAAATGGAACCAAGCAAATCTTTGCAGGTCGAAGTGTGGGGGGATGGGGTTGGAGGGATTGGAGCAGGTGGTAAATGGAAACACGCATTTGCAATGTAATAGGTCTCGCATTAGGAAAGTTTGAGCTATTGGTCTTGTAAATCACACATTTTTTATTTATGTTTTGTTTTTGAAAATAGCGAAATCAATAACTTTGTTATTTACAATGCCAATAGTTATAACTTCTGCAAATGTGACAACTATAGCATTTGTAAGGCAATATGTGTTGTATTTACATGAATTACATGTATTGATATTACAAATAACAATGGCTTTTAATTTTTTCAAATAATTAATACTTAAATAAAAGTTATTGTAATTTATAATGGCAATAGCTTAAACTTTTGTAAATACCTTTTGTGAAGATTATGTTCAGTGTATTTTATTGTGACAAAAATCCAAGAACAGAAGTGAAATATTAACATCTTTTTGTTACATTTGTAATAAAGCTTGAAACATTGAGAGAACATATTTGAACCAGTTGTTGTTGAATGGTTGCACAGATTGATGCTGTTGTGGTGCTGAGTGATGTGATGGCGAACGAGTGATACTGTGACGTTCAGTGATGCTGTGGTAGCGCATAGTGATGTTGTGGTGCCCCTGAGTGATGCTGTGGTGGTGCTGAGTGATGCTGTATGCTATGCTATGCTATGTTTTGCTATCCTATGTTTTGTTTTGTTATGCTATGCTATGTTTTGCTATCCTATGCTTTGATTTGTTATGCTATGCTATGCTGTGTTTTGTTATGCTATGCTATGTTTTATTATGCTATGCTATGTTTTGCTATGTTTTGCTATGCTGTGCTTTGTTATGGTATGCTGTTTTGTTATGCTATGTTTTGTTGTGTTTTATTATGCTATGCCTCGTTTTGCTATGCTATGTTTTGTTATGCTATGCTATGCTATGTTATGTTGTGTTTGTTATGCTATGCTATTATGTTTTATTTTGCTATGCTATGTTTTGTTGTGTTTTGTTAAGCTGTGCTATGTTTTGCTATGTTTTGTTATGCTATGTCTTGTGTTTTGTAATTCTATGTTTTGTTATGTTATGCTATGTGTTGTTATGCTATGCTATGTTTTGTTATGCTATGCTATGTTTTGTTTTGCTATCCTATGCTTTCTTTTGTTATGATGTGCTATGTTTAGTTTTGCTATCCCATGCTTTGTTTTGTTATGCTATGTTTTGTTGTGTTTTGTTATGCTATGCTATGTTTTGTTGTGTTTTGTTATGCTATGCTATGTTTTGTTATGCATGCTATGTTTTGTTATGTATGCTATGTTTTGTTATGCTATGTTGTGTTGTGTTTTGCTATGTTTTGTCATGCTATGTTTTGTTATGCTATGCTTTGTTTTGTTATGTTATGCTATGTTTTGTTATGTTATGCAATGTTTTGTTCTGCTATGTTCTGTTGTGTTTTGTTATGCTATGCTATGTTTTGTTATGCTATGCTATGTTCTGTTGTGTTTTGTTATGCTATGCTTTGTTTTGTTTTGCTATGCTATGTTTTGTTTTGTTATGCTATGTTTTGTTTTGCTATCCTTTACTTTGTTTTGTTATGCTATGCTATGTTCTGTTGTGTTTTGTTATGCTATGCTTTGTTTTGCTATGCTATGTTTTGTTTTGTTATGCTATGTTTTGTTTTGCTATCCTTTACTTTGTTTTGTTATGCTATGCTATGTTTTGCTATCCTATTCTTTTTTGCTATGCTATGCTATGTTTTGTTATGCTATGCTGGTGAGGGTGTGTGAGGGTGAGTGAGGGCGTGTGAGGGTGTGTGAGGGTGAGGGGGTGTGAGGGTTAGGGTGTGCGATGGTGTGTGAGGGTGAGGGTGTGAGGGTGAGATGGTTGTGAGGGTGAGGGTGTGAGGGTGAGGGGGTGTGGGGGTGAGTGAGGGTGTGTGAGGGTGAGGGGTTGTGAGGGTAAGTGAGGGGGTGCGAGGGTGAGGGTGAGGGTGTGAGGGTGAGTGTGTGTGAGGGGGTGTGAGGGAGAGGGTGTGAGGGGGACTGAGGGTGTGTGAGGGTGAGAGGGTGTGAGGATGAGGGGGTGTGAGGGTGAGGGGGTGTGAGGGAGAGGGGGTGCGAGGGTGTGGGAGGGTGAAAGAGTTTTGAGGGTGAGGGGGTGTGAGGGTGAGGGTGAGGGTGTGAGGGTGAGTGAGGTTGTGAGGGTGAGGGTGTGTGAGGGTGAGGGAGGGGGTGTAAGAAGGTGAGGGTGTGGTGATGTGAGGGGGTGTGAGGGTGTGGGGTTGTGAGGGTGAGGGGGTGGGAGGGTGAGGGGTCGGGTGTGGGTGACGAGGGTGAGGAGGTGTGAGTGTGAGGGGGTGTGAGTGTGAGGGGGTGTGAGGGTAAGGGTGTGAGAGGGTGATAGGGTGTATGAGGGTGAGAGGGTGTGTGAGGGTGAGAGGGTGAGTGAGGGAGAGGGTGTGTGAGGGTGAGGGTGTGTGAGGGTAAGGGGTGTGAGGGTGAGGGGGTGTGAGGGTGAGGGGGTGTGAGGGTGAGAGGTGTGGGGGTGTGAGGGGGTGACGGTGAGGGGGTGTGAGGGTGAGGGTGTGTGTGAGGATGTGTGAGGGTGAGGGTGTGTGAGGGTGAGGGTGTGTTTGAGGGGTGTGAGGGTGAGGGGGTGTGAGTGAGGGTGTGTGAGGGTGAGGGGATATCAGGGTGTGGGGGTATGAGGGTGAGGGGGTGTGAGGGTGAGGATGTGTGAGGGTGAGGTTGTGGGGTTGTGATGGTGAGGGGGTGTGAGGGTGAGGGTGTGAGGTTTAGGGGGTGTGAGGGTGAGGGTGAGAGGGTGAGGGTGAGGGTGTGTGAGGGTGAGGAGGTGTGAGTGTGAGGGGGTGTGAGGGTGAGGGGTTGTGAGGGTAAGGGTGTGAGAGGGTGATAGGGTGTGTGAGGGTGAGAGGGTGTGTGAGGGTGAGAGGCTGAGTGAGGGAGAGGGTGTGTGAGGGTGTGTGAGGGTAAGGGGGTGTGAGGGTGAGGGGGTGTGAGGGTGAGGGGGTGTGTGAGGATGTGTGAGGGTGAGGGTGTGTGAGGGTGAGGGTGTGAGGGTGAGGGGGTGTGAGTGAGGGTGTGTGAGGGTGAGGGGGTGTCAGGGTGTGGGGGTATGAGGTTGAGGGGGTGTGAGGGTGAGGATGTGTGAGGGTGAGGGTGTGGGGTTGTGATGGTGAGGGGGTGTGAGGGTGAGGGTGTGTGAGGGTGTGAGGGTGAGGGTGTGAGGTTGAGGGGGTGTGAGGGTGAGGGTGACGGGGGTGAGGGTGTCAGGGGTGAGGGTAAGGGTGTGTGAGGATGAGGGTGTGAGGGTATGATGGTGTGTGAGGGTGAGAGTGTGTGAGAGTGTGTGTGAGGGTGTGTGTGAGGGTGTGTGGGGGTGAGGGGATGTGGGGGTGAGGGTGAGGGGGTGTGAGAGTGAGGGTGTGTGAGGGTGAGGGTGTGTGAGGATGAGGGTGTGTGGGTATGAGGGTGAGGGTGAGAGTGTGTGAGGGTGAGAGTGTGTGTGACGGTGTGTGTGAGGGTGAGGGTGTGAGGGAGTGTGGGGGTGGAGGGGGTGTGAGGGTGAGGGGGTGAGGGGTGAGAGGGTGTGTGAGGGTGAGAGGGTGAGTGAGGGTGAGAGGGTGAGTGAGGGTGAGGGTATGTGAGGGTGAGTGAGGGTGAGGTGTGTGAGGGTGAGGGTTTTTGAGGGTGAGGGGGTGTGAGGGTGAGTCGGTGTGAGGGGGTGTGAGAGTGAGGGTGTGTGAGGGTGAGGGGGTGTGAAGGTGAGAGGGTGTGAGGGGGTGTGAGGGTGAGGGTTTGTGAGAGTGAGGGGCGTGTGAGGGTGAGGGTGTGTGAGGGTGAGGGTGTGTGAGGGTGCGGGTGTGTGAGGGGGTGTGAGAGGATGAGGTAGTCTGAGGGGGTGTGAGGGTGGGTGAGAGGGTGTGTGAGGGTGGGTGAGAGGGTGTGTGAGGCTGAGAGGGTGTGTGAGGGTGAGGGTGTGTGAGGGTGAGGGGGTGTGAGAGTGAGGGTGTGAGGGAGGGTGAGGGGATATTAGGGTGAGGGTGTGTGAGGGTGAGGGGGTGTGAGGGTGAGGGTGTGAGGGAGGGTGAGGGGATGTTAGGGTGAGGGGATGTGAGGCGGAGGGTGTGTGAGAGTGAGGGTGTGTGAGGGTAAGGGTGTGAGGGTGACTGAGGGTGAGAGGGTTGTGAGGGTGAGGGTAGGAGGGTGAGTGAGGGTGTGTGAGGGTGAGGGGGTGAGGGTTGGTGAGGGTGTGACAGTGAGTGAGGGTGTATGAGGGTGGGTGAGGGTGAGGGTGTGAGGGTGAGCGTGTGTGAGGGTGTGTGAGGGTGTGTGAGGGTGAGCGTGTGTGAGGGTGAGGAGGTGTGAGGGTGTGTGAGGGTCCGAAGTAAATTGTGCCATGGCAGACATCATAAGACAGAGAGAAACACAATGATAACAGTGGTCGAAGGGGTTTGAGAAGGTGGAAATTGGATCAAAGGAGAAAGGTTGAAAAGTTAAGTAGGAAAGAGGCCAGGAAAGTGTGTGGCGGAAACAGGGAAAAGCAGAATAGAATGAAGATGGATCCGAAAGGGTGCAAGTAGAGTCACATGCGGGAGAAGGAAGACTCGTTAGGAGAGTGTGATGATGGTGATGCAAGAGAGAACAAACAAGAGGACACGAGCGTGCAGAAAAAATTGCTATTTTGCACTGGCTAGTTTGTGTAAAGCTCCTGAATGCCATCTGGTGAATGTGCACTATGTGACTCGTAAGTAAGCAATGATTCTGCATTGCCTGTGGCCCAGTACTGAACCAACCCCTGCAGCTGCTGCTTAATTCCCTGCAATCGCACGCAGATGTGCCAGGGCACTCCAAAAACAAGCTCTGGCATTGCGCGGAGAGGGGCGGGGGAGTGGCTTCCTTTAAAGTCTGATTTGGGGGGCAGGGGAGTAGCTTCCTTTGAAGTCTGATGCAAGACTTGATGTGGGATGTGGCTGGCGCCTGCCTCACATGAACTGTACTTATCTACAGTTTGGGGAGACTTTTCGGAAGCCTTACTATAAATCTCGCCCACCATCCCTACGGGATGGCATAGGCTCGACCTAAAAAGGGTATATGTTGAGGTGGCGGGACAGAGGGATTGAAGCAGGTGGTAAAAGAAACCAAGCAAATCTGTGCTGGTTGAAGTGGGGGGTTGGGGTGGAGGGATTGAAGCTGGTGATAAATGGGTACTGGGGACTGTGCAGGCTGACGGGGCAGGGCTTTAAGTGGGATAAATAAACTGGGGGGTCTCTCAAAGGGGCGTGGCCAGTGTAATTAGGGGCGTGGCTTTAAACACAACGCTAAACATCTGTGTTTAGCATAGTGTGTCGCCCGACTTGTATTTTTCTTTTTCTACCATTGCATCCAGATATGTGATACAGCAAGTAACATCATACCTCCAACAATTAAGGACATTTGGCTTTGTCAATGGTTATTAGTTGCATAAGATAAATAAGCTGCAACTATGGCTTGTTACATTTAATATTTAAAAAGCTTCCAATTAAAGCCCTCGTGACCCTACCACAATATTGCTGCTCTTGCGTTTCAGAAAGAGAAGGGAAATCCAGAAAGAAAATGAATCTTTAAAGGATTTCCCTTCCTCCACAACGCTCACCTGGCATGACGTCATGCCGTAATTTCTCTGCTAGTGAGAAATGAGCAGTGCACATTGATGTGCTTGCTGTCTCGAAACGGGCCTCTCTCAGGTTGTTTTGCGCCCTGGCACTTTTTACCGGACTGTAGTGACAGCAAACTGCTGTCACTACAGTCCGGAAAAGAACCAGACCGCCTGTGCCAGGGCTCAAAACAGAGCCCGATAGAGACCCGTTTCGAGGGCCTCTTAAAAAAACTGCCGGTGCTCAGACCCCTTGAGACCCGGCCCACTTAAAGCCCTGTGACGGGGTGAGAACCAGGTGCGAGAAGGCATATTGTAGGGCAGCTGAACATCATTTACACACCCCTACCACCCTTTTCCCCCCCTTCCCCCGTACAAAGTTGGAGAAGGGACTGGGCACAGGTGCTGTG
This sequence comes from Lissotriton vulgaris, assembly GCF_964263255.1. Taxonomy (NCBI): domain Eukaryota; kingdom Metazoa; phylum Chordata; class Amphibia; order Caudata; family Salamandridae; genus Lissotriton; species Lissotriton vulgaris. The sequence goes on along the minus strand of NC_141691.1, from coordinate 1,762,876,493 downwards.
GTTGGCTGCAGCAACAGCCGACGTGAAGACTGCTCTCCTAGCTCGGATTACCAGGTTTGGACCCGGCAGTTCCTGGCTCAGAGACACTGGCCACGTTGGAATGGCCCGATACACCTCCCATGGGATATCACCCCGGGGCTCTCGTAATTCGGCTAATACGCCATCTAATAAACCATGGGATGTGAAGGATTCAATATATATCCCTTCAAAATTATCAACTTCCGTCTCAACAACCATCGCCGTCTGCAGCTGAGTTTCCATGACAGAACCCCGCATGACGAGTGACTTGTGCATCCTGTAGTGCCCGTTACAGCAGTTATCCGGCCCTTGGAATTAAACTTTCAGCGGGATCACCCGTGGTGAGTGGCGTTCACCCGCAGGTGTCACCAGCTGCACGCGGGAGATGTCACTGGGTGGAACGCTGCCATAAAGCACGCGCCAGTCCCCCTGGTCTGTCAAATTCCCGCGTGCTACTCTCCGAGAACGTGTGTAGTCCCTGTTATATTTTTTCCCCTGAAATTTACGTGACTTTCAGAAATGAGCACTGGAAGGGGTGCTTAATTTGGCACCAGTGTTGTTTTTAAACCATTTCCTACTTTAAAAAAAAACAGTTAGATGCTTCTTTTTGATTTCAGTAAAAACTTCCAGGTTCACTTTTATTGTACATCACCTATAACTAGAAGGGAACTATATATCTTTCCAATAGTGGAAGGTGCAATCCATTCTCTCTTTTTCATCAATCCTTGCATCTACAGGATACATAGTAGCTTATTAACCAAAATTCTCGCACTCAATACCACTAGATGGCGCCATCTCACCATGTTGGTGGTGCTTTGACCCAAAGAGTCCCTGAATTACTGTATATATACTCAATGACGAAAATGGTTGAAGCAAAATATCTCCTTTCTTCTTGAGGTTTGAAAAAATGACCAGGACAAGCGCCTTTTTGTGCTTGGATGGTACCTAACCATGCCACATTAAAAAAAAAAGAATAATGATATGTGGCAACTTACGATGCCCTAAATGTAACTGTGCATATATTGTTAGAGGAAAGACTAACAGCTAGATTCATCAAGCCAAATTGTGATCGCAATAGCTGCGAATTAGCTATTGCGATCGCAATTTGAAGAAAAGGAATTCATGATAGTGAAAATACCAAAATTGCGAATTCGCAAAATAAAAATTGCGAGTCCGCAAATAAAATCGCAGAATCCTGGGACAAGCCCATTTGCGATTCTGAAATAGCGAGAAACCATGGATTCTGCGAAATTATTTGCGAACTCGCAAAATAATCGAAATCGCCATTCATGAAAAATCGCTGATTGCGAAAAACCCGACAATCGCTATTTGCGACGCGCAAATTAAGGAGAACCCAAACCAGGTGGTAACCAGTAAGGAATTAAAAAAAAAAAACTTTAGCAAAATACCAACAGGTGCAGGCCTGACCAAACACACTTAAGGACATGCAGCTGGAGCCTGAGGACTCTCACAATGCCCGGACTCTACATGGTGGTCAGGCGGCGAAGGCTACAGCAAGCAGCACGGAACAGACGTAGGATCGAGGAGCGGATATTCCGTCAGCGGGTCACCCTTCTGGGCCAAACCAGGGAGCAAATTTACGCTAAGTACCGCCTAAATGGGGAAATGATCATCAAGCTAATCCGGGACCTAGACCCCCTGATGCAGCACTCAACAAGGAGGACCAATGCCGTTACCACCCATGTGCAGGTATTGTGCAGCCTGCACATACTGGCCTCCGAAAGCTTCCAGGGGATAGTCGCTGTTGCAGGGGGGATATCCCAGCCCACCATGTCCCGCTGCCTAAGGAGTTTCCTGGAGGCCATGCTGACCCGGCTACACCACTACATCTCATTCCCCACCACCCAACAGGACTTAAATGACACCAAGCTTCAATTTTACAACGTAGCACAATTTCCACATATAATAGGATGCATTGACTGTACCCACATCCACATCTGCCCACCAGCACAAACGGAATACATGTATCGCAAACGCAAGTCCTACCACTCCCTCAATACCCAGATGGTGTGCAATGCAAAGACAATCATCACGGACATAGTGGGGCACACATGACTCCTTCATATTCCGGCACAGTGGCATTCACACACGACTGGCCAGGGGAGACTTTGGTGAAGGACACCTACTGGGTAAGTACACATGCCCCACAATATTACACTCTGATAATATAGCTGCGAAGCACAGGCACTCACCCTCTGCTCCTATCATTCAGGTAACAGCGGCTACGCTCTCCGTGAGTACCTCCTCACACCATACCTCAACCCTGCAACACCCCAGCAACGGCGTTACAATGCAGCACACATACGCACAAGAAATTGCATTGAGAGGACATTTGTCCTTTTGAAGAGCAGATTCCTCATACTGCACAAGACTGGTGGGGCCATCAAATACGAGCCAGAGGTCTGCTGCCGCATCGTGGCCCTGTGTGCAATCCTCCACAACATTGCTACCAAGCGCAGGATACCTGTAGACATCTCTGGCAGTGAGTCGGAAGGGGACAACCGACCACCTGCACATGTGCGTCACGCACGCGGTGAGAATCCTGCAGAAGGACACAGGCGCCACAACCAAATCTGCATGAACTATTTCTAGTACACCCACTCCCCACACCCATTACTTAACTCATGCATGACAACATTAATAATGACATGAGTCAGATTAAGTTATTCAGAATATTTGTAATTGTTACAGCACAATAAACTGGGCATTCCCCAAACTGGTAAATGATTGACATATTGCGCCATATGTCTGTTCTTCAGGAGGGCATGCTTGTAGCGGCAGCATGGACCCTTATGCAAATGTTCTACTGTTCAGTGCCGCCTCCGGGTAGTTGCTCCCAACCTCCTTTCAACATCCTCCTCCTGATTCGGCTGTGAGGCAGCAGAGGGCCTGCTGCTGCGGCAGGGTGCTGCCACCGGTGGAACGGACTGGCTGCTATGGCTGGATGTAGCCTCACTGGTGTTGTCAGCCCCCCGCCTGGCCATGGCCGGTAGTCTGCATGCCGTGCACTGCTGTTGACACCTGCTCCAGAGCTCTCGCGACGTCCTAGCAGCACTGGACCATTTGGACCTGCATGGCCAAGGAGCGTCGCGAGAGCTGGGAGGTTGCGTTCCCAATTATGTAGTTGGACCGCGTGTATGCTGACAGGCGGGTCAGCAGCAGGCGGTGTCTGCGGCGGTTGAGATCCCGCTGGCTGTCCATGGCCTGTGTGTTGGCCTCCATAGCAGCTGTCATCCTCTCCATGCGGTCTGACATTTGTGCTACATTTCGGACTGTCTTGTTCATTTGGAGGTGGATAGCCGCAAGATGACGGGCCTGGGTTTGATGCACATGTAGCATTCGGCGCTCAATGGAGAGCCCACCTGGCCGCACGTTTTGGCCCCTGCCAGCGCGGGAATTGTTGTTGCGCTGCTCCCTCACCAGTCCGCTTGTCTGGCTCCTCACAGCCGCAGGGCAGCGGGTTGGTTGGCGAACTGCTGCTGGTGTTGCAGGCCCCACTGGTGGTTGTGTGACGCGCGGTGGTACTGCAGCGCCTGTTGGCACAGGGGTGGCACTGGCCACAGGGGCAGGTGGTGGAATGACCGCTGGTGCGGCAGCTTGCCCTGATGGTCCGGGCTGTGGGGATAGATGTGTGTCTCCGTCTGTGTCCTCCGTGATGTCCTCAATTACCAGGGCATCGCTGTCTGTGCTGGGGACTTCAGCGCCACCTGTGATGTAAAGTGGACATTGATTAGTGACATGTTTCTTACACATTTAGGCTTCCTACATGCATGCAGACTACCATTCCCTGACTCGCTGCAGGATTGACTCTCACTAAACATGTCCGGCTTTATGGGGCAAGATGGTAATTGTGGTCAGACTACATGTCCCACAATGCAATAGCGCTTTAGTGGTGTGCTTTGGCTGCATGACTGGGTTTGATATGGGATGCTCTGGAGTCATGGACATTGTTAGGGGACAGGGGGTCACAGTCGCATGGCACTTACCTGGTGTGTCTTGGGTGGGTCGGGAGGAGTCCAGCTGGATCACACCCACGCATGCCTGCGGATTGATGGTGTCCTCCTCTCGGTCCTCCAGTGGTGTGTTCGGTGGTACAGTGGGCTCCCCTCCACCTGTCGCCACACGCTCCCCCAGCCTCTCCGCAATCTTCTCCTTTGCCCGCCCTCTGAGGTCATACCAGCGCTTTTTGAGCTCGTCCACGGAGCGCTGGGTCACCCCCACAGAGTTTACTTTTGCGCGGATGCGCAACCATATCCGCTTTTTATCGGCCTCAGGCACCCCTGGAGTCTTTCCCGAAGAGCCGATTGTGGTCCTTGCAGACTCCTTCAATCAAGAATTCGAGCTCTTGCTCTGAAAATTTTATTTTCCTTTTTCTCCCACTGGAAGATCCACCTCCTGCTTCCTGTGACATGCTTGCCACTGGGGTGTCTCTTGGTTTACTCCTGTAGGCACACTGGAGGGGAGCTCTGACACTGCTGCTTCAACTTCAGGCTCTCACTGCTGAATGAGGGTGGAATCTGCCTACTTCCTGGTTGTGATGTCATCACTGTGCTCAGGATGCGACTTCCCGTTTTTGCGATCTTGCAGTTAGCGAGATCGCAATTTGAGATTTCTGTAATTGCGAGATCGTAATTTCAACACGGGTATCGGCCGATTCTGTGAACATTTAGCGATTTTTGGGGACTCGCAATCGGCGATTGCGGTCGATTGCGATTCGCTTTTTTTTCTCACAAATATTCATGAATGCCATTCTGCGATTTCTTAATTGCGATTCGCATTTTCTTGCAATTTAGATTCGCAGAATTTGACATTGATGAATCTGGCTGTAAATGAAATAGAGTGAGGACGTGTGTATGCTAACTTTACGACCCAAAGTACCACCCACCTATTTCTGTTTGCTCATTGTATCAAGATCCAAGACAACGTTTTTTGATGCTGTTGCTGCGCAAGGCCAATGTGTGAAGGGATAATGATGGTTTAATGTTCATGCAGTCTTTAGGCTCACCTGAAATCTGCTCTGCAGTTATAAATTTGATTAAATCAGTGTTTTACATCAGGAAGAGATATCAATTTTAAAGGCTATTTCTTGAAGTTCTAGACATGATTTAGTCCATTTGACTTGGCTCCTTTAAATATTTTATCTTAGAATTGTTATTTGAAAATAGGGTATTGTTTATGATCTTGTATTAGATGAACATTTTTACCCTATGTTTTTCTATTTTATGTGTGCTTTTATGGACTATGCTATTTTGTCATGTGACAAAATCTGCACGCGCTGCGCGTACAGCGCCCCCTAAAGCCCCTGCCCCTACCCCCCTATCAGAACAGTCAGACCCTCCAGTAAGCCCCTGGCGCCCAAATAAATCCCTGTGTGTTGTTCCAACTGTCATACAGACAGTACTGTGCTGCCGCCCCTGTACTGGTCCCACAGCCTGCGCCCGCCCATCAGCTTCAAGCAACGAGCATGCCAAGGTGCGCCATGCACGCACACTCACAGTGACTAGTTACCAAATCTGTGGACTGTGCACTGCAGTTCACGCGCACGGTCCACTCACTGTTGTTGTGTGAATTAAGAATTTAGGAAGTAACCAAGGAGAAGGGCTGCGGCTGCCATGATGATCACAGGCCCGCTCGTGCCACCAATAAGTTATCTCTTGGACACAGACGGCACGGTGCGTGGTGCGCGGCAGGCATCTAATTAAGAAGAAGAGAAGTTGTGTGTTAGCACTAGTAGTCATGATCTCACACACAGCCGCACCGCCCGCAACAGTACGACACAGTCATTGTTAACCATCCGTTCCAGCGCTCCTGACTGTGACCTGCATGATGATGATTGACACACTGACGCTGAGTACAGTATTCTGGTCTTACAGTAAATAACATTTTAAGAAAGTGTAAACATCAATGACGCACGGGCGAGATGCGTAGAACCGGCCCTGTCAATTAAGTGCTGGTGCTAAGCACCGGAAAGCACCGGCACAAATTAAGCACTGATACTTGTCATTCCAGTACTGAATCGTGCAAAGACCAAAGCTGTATTTTTGTAGTGTCATCCTACTTGACTGAGGCCGGGGCAGGTCCGGTTGTAAGATCACGGGAGAGGGGGGAGGGGGAGGGTGAAGAGGCTGCTCCATCCATAGTCCGTTCTGATTAGAATAGGATGTCGAATCCGATCCAATGCAAATGCTGCAAACAGGGTTCTCAGGCTGCAGATAATACCTACGCCTCCTGCCGGCCTGCTATGTCCACTCCAGACAGCAGAAATAATGAGTGTAAAACTGTTTGTGCACCGCGTAAAAGTTGCCCTGCCCAAAAGAACGACCCTCTTTCACAGTGGTTTTTGTAATTAAATGGAACAGCAGCTGCAGATAATACCTAAGCCGGCCTGCTATGCCCAGGCAGCAGAACAAGAGTAAGCCAGAACCGGGTTGCAGCCTGACACCTGCGAATAATCCAAACAGTGCCATGATGAAGTGTGGATGAATGGTGCAGCAGAGCATGGTTACAGGATAGAGGCTGAGCCAGTGCGGGTGTTGAAAGTTGGGCACACCGGAGGTAGAAGTGGGCTGCAGCCTCCTTTGCAGCATTTTCAGGCCCGGCACTTAATTTTTTACAAATTAAGCACTGGGGGCGCATAAAACCATATACTAAGTAAGTGGTATAGGAACCACGACTCGGGAAAGGAAAAGACCTCAGGCCTAGGGAATCGCTGGGGCTACACTATCTGACCCTTAGGGTAGGAGTAGGAGGCCCACAGGCGGCGTGTGCCGTGTCAGTACACTCACGCGAGAGTAAATAGAAAGTCAATGGGCATTTAAAAGGTAATAAAGAAGGATTTAGGACACTTCCGGTCTAGCTAGGAGGAAACAACTAAAAACCTAGACACTTGGATAGTCAATACCCTTGGGAGCACAGAAGTACTTGCGTTACCTCACCCACTGGAAGCGGGTGCATAGGTGTGAAGATGTGTCCGGTTTCGCCGTTGAGGCCTATGGAGCCTTGGAGAAAAGATAATGCAGGCGATCAGGAGGAAGATGTCCGGGGGATCCAAGGGTGGATCGAGGATGAAGAGGACCTGAAAGCAGAGGGGACAGAGTATAGGTCACTAGCCAGTGACCGGGTGGAACCAGGAAGGAAACAGACGTCGTCGAGGAGCAGTAAGGTGCTGTCGTGAAGCTTGTCTTTGCAGCCACGCAGACCAGGAGGCGTGGAGGATGACCAGGTGCTGGAGAGGAGCTGTCCCACAAAGGTTCTCGCCGATGGAGGGGTCGACTTCAAGATCGGAGCCAACAAGCCTAAGCAAAGGCAACCCACACAGGATACACAAAAGGCTTCTGGTGCAGACCAGGAGCGTCTGAGGTACTTCCCCTTTTCAGGGAAACAAGGGCCAGTCTGGAGCAAACAGACCAGCAGTGGATTTCAAAAAGGATTGTCGTCACAGGGCTACTAGCCAACGGGCCAGCAACCGGACAACGCGTCGAGCAGAACACAAGCAGAAGGGCCCCACGCAGATCTCATGGAGTGTGGAGGGCTTGTCTTCGGTGCAGGTGGAGCTCGATGTCGGGGTGTCTCAGTCCCCAGTGCACAGCTTCGAGGATGCCTCAGGAGCTGCGCTGTTAGCAAGTTGCAGGCTTTCCAAGATGTCCATTCCCACGTGTCCCAACGCCTTCCACGGTGCTCAGCTGTGCTGGAGTCGTGCAGTGGGGTCAGAGAGGCCTGGGAGTCTAGATCTTGTTGGGCTCTGTGCTCAGGTTCCGGCGGGAACGGGGACAAAGCAAGCCGTCGAGTTGCTAGATGGTGCCTGGTTGTCCAGGGTGGTCACTCCTTGGCCACAAGGGAGATTCTTCAGTCTTCAGCTCAGGTGAATGTCGGAGGGTCCAGAGTTTCATTTCAAGTCGATTCCAGAATTAATCTAAAGTCTCCTGGGTCAGCTCCTACCTTTATACAACTAAAGGGGGCTGGTTTAGTCACTCGGTCCCTCCTAGGGTTGAGACCAGGAAGGGGGGTGGTTACACCCCCTTTCCTTTGTCCAGTTTCGCGCCAGAGCTGGGGCTGGAGTGCCCCAGCAACCGGTTTGAACTGGGGTATGCATGAAGCACCTAGTGTGCTCCAGGCAGTGTCTCAATCTATTCAGCCCTCCCTTTCCCAATACACATCCTCCTGTCTGGGGGGGTGCTTGCACCTCCCCAAGCAGGAAACCTATTGTCCAAACCTCCGTGACTGGAAGGACTCCGAGCAGCAGGAGGTCAGACTTGTGTCGGTGGCAGCAGCATCCATTTTGTGATGCTGGGGCTCTGGTTAACTTTAACCGGGATTGTTGGACTCAACATGTCTTCTCCCTCTAGAAGGGTGGAATGCTACCCCCTCGCCAGAATTGGCGAGGGGGTAGTATTCCAAAGCGTATGACACCTTACATGACATGTTTGGATAAAGCCAAACCAAAGTTAGCATTAACCGCGAGGGTTATAATGCACTTAAGAGTATATGGTATGGCAATATCATAGAACAGCTATAAGGACATGGTTCCGAAAGCTGCAGACAGGCTCAGCTCATGCTAGAGCACCATCTCACACCTAAGCAAGCACTCTGCCTCCAGGATTGTTAGGGCCTGCCATAGGAGTGACTTATAGGTTACTATGTGTCTAGATGTAAGTAGGTATAGGAATACTACACCTAAGCAAGAGGTGATTACACGACCTTGCCCCAGCTGAGTGATCAGCCAGTTGTGTCTATTTGAGTGGCCAGCCAGGGGTGGGCATAATACATGCTGCAGCCTCTGGTAGGCCTTGGTTACACCTATGCCCTGAGTACCTAGGGTACACTTCTACAGGAGCTGACAAGGTGAACCAATTCCCAATTGTGGATGTACCTAGAGTACATGGTGTAACTTTAGAGAGAGTGCATCTGTGCTGTGGGTCTGATTAGCAGGCCCACAGCCATATCTAAGTCGAAAACCAGTAAAGCAAAGCAAAAAGTGGGGGTGACCATAGGAAGCAGACCCTACTCTCCTACACTGATCAATAAGAAAAATAATCAATGCAGGAGTGATGGCCATATTTTTTGCTGTCGAAAGTATGTCCCTTATTGTTCCCCTTTTTAGCTCTCCAAACATCCACCAGATTCAATTCCTACTTCAAATTTTTAAGTGCGGTCATGGACTTTAAAGGGGTTTTATACTTTCTCCTTGATGTCCTGTCTAACTCAGGGCTTTGAATTAAATTATAATCGCCTACGATAACCACTGGGACATTCAATAACAAGAGAGAAGCTTCCTATTTAATCAGAGGGTCTGGATTATCCTGATTTGGGCCAAAGTAACTACCACATACCATTGATCTATTTTGTATTTTAAAATTAGCAATTATCCACCTCCCTGAAGAATCAGTAGAATGGCTTTCTAATTTAATACCACTATTAGATCTTATAATAATGGCCACACCTCTTGTACTATCCCTCTGGTTTGAACTAACAATGTCCTGAACCCAATACCATTTTTTAAGCATATTTAAACTTTCGTCCTTTCGTCCTCCTCTAAATGAATCTCTTGTAAGAGAATAATATTAGACTCAGTTTTTTAAAGAAACTCCATGATGCAAGCCAATTTTTCCGTAGACCTCACCCCATTCACATTCTATGAGATGAGATGTACTAAATTCTTACTCATTTATTTTTGCAAACCCCTCCACCCTTTCACCATTAAACGGAAACAATTTGACATATAAATATATAAGACATGACAGGTTGAGGACCCAACTTTTTTTCTCTTTTTTCCCCAGATCCTCCCAACACCCGGTTCCTCCCCCCCCCCCCCCCCCAGGGAACCCCCCCATTATCTCTTAGGGCGCAAGCGCCTTCGAGATACCCCTGTGCTAACAAGGTGAGCCCAGCAGCCCAACTCAAAGTTAACAATCTCATATATACTAACATATTAAAATTTAAGACACATGGGCACCATTACTTGTAATTGAGTATTATTATGCCGCCTTTTACTGAAGATTACATAGTTCCTCTTCCTAACCTATCTCAACTTTATCATACCAACTGACCTCTACTAGGTCTGTTTAACTTCTCCAATACCTCGTATTTGGGACTGAAGGGTGACTTGAATCGCCATATTGAATTCCCTCTGCGCATGTGCCGGGAACACTGAGAGATCTCGAGCAATGTCATTGAATAGCTGCCAAAACCCTTCTTACCCGTGATGGTCCTGGGAAACTGACCATCTGACCCCCCAAGAGGAAGAAATATTGACTATAATAATACATTGTAGATGATATTGAAACAATTATTGCTGGGTGGAATAAAAGTGCAAGTAAATTATGGGCGGGAACATTGATCAACTTTATTGAATGACAATTATTTCATACTGGTATGGTGTGATGACCTCTCCTCGCCTTTCTGACCAATCAATTGAAGGGAATACACGAATTCGCAACACTGGGGGGTGGTACATTTCCCTGGAAAATAGTATAACTAAGGTAGGCTTAGTCTGTTAGATTGTCCGACTTGTCACAGACCTGTCACTGACCCAACGTATGCTGAAGGAGAATCAAGAGCAGAGGGCTGGATCGAGCACTCTGTCAGAAGAATCAGGAGTTTACTTAGCGAGAAGATTCGATGAACCAGCCCGGGTCCGAGTGTTAGTCGCAGAGAGGGGTGTGAAGCTGGTGTTGCACTTAGCTGAGAATACCTGTCCTGACCTGCACCTGTCCTGTCCTGTTGGCACCTGATTAGTCAGGAGCCCTTTTTCTTGTCCCAGCCGGTGGCCAGGGTTGGTCCCTTCACCATTCTGGGTAAATATAATCTGTGTGGGTATGTCCTTGTACCGTTTCCCATTCTTACCCTTCCCAGGTACCAATATTTAGAAGTAATACTTTAAAGTCTTGCAGAATCATAGCTTTAATAATAATTTTCTTACTCGAAAAGTCTTTCGTTTCACTGTTGTGGCTGTCGACTCACAAAAATTAGCATAGATAAAATGTTTAAACTTTTTCACATCTGTGGTTATTTCATTAAAAAGGTAAATGTTATTTTCTACCTATTATTCTAACTCCCTTATTGATCCTTAGGACTTGGAGTACAGGTGACAAGGATTTGGTAAGTCATGGTGTATAGACATAAGTCCTAAAAGAGAAATAAAAATCTTGATTGGCAGGAACTTAAGCTGGATTACTGGTTCAACACGAACCTTTGGGGGCACACACCTGCTGTTGCAGTTCCCGGCGGGGATCATCCGATTACCATACCCCCCTCAGCCGCCGCAGGTCTCCTTCGCGGCCGCCGAGCGAGGGGGGGCATACCGGCCCTCAAAGACTCAGAGGACTACCCTACCCAGGCACCATAGCGGCGCGACACGCCGCACAAGGACTTCTCACGCCAGGAGGCGCATTAAAGGCACTCCAGCCCCCGCGTCGCGGGATCATGCGTGGGTCAGCGGACGGGACGGGGCCATCCCCCTGGTTTTTCATTTCAAGATGAGGTAAAGAACACTTGCTTCTCTTTGGCGTATTATCCACTGACTTTGCCTTTGTCCTAGGACTAAAACCACAATATGACTTACAAGGGGGATAATACAACAATGCCCACTGCGACCTCACAAATAGTAGACGCAGACCAAGCGTCCTCGTGGTTAGATGAGTTAAACTTCTATGCAAAACCACACACGTTTTAGTGGATTCACCGCCTCCTGTTGAAAGCTTATGTGCATCACCCGACACTGCCAGCTCTTTGCAACCCCTCCCATCATCTAAGCAAGATAACATTGAAAATACCCAAAGGCTCGCTATTCCTGTTTCCTCATCCGCTACAAGGAAATGTAATGGGGTTAATAACATGGGGATTCAACCTAAATTGTGCTTAAGCCCTACACTTCCTGCCAGCAACCCCTCCATGATCCCTGAGACTGCTGAGAAACCACTTGTCCTAACATCTCCTATACAGGTGGATCTATTATCTCTTATTGAACAACGGGTCAGCTCTATCATAACTCCACTGTTAGATAAAATAAACACACTAGGGGACAGGCTGACGGGACTGGAAGAAATCATCAAGTCCACCAAGTCCACCTTGCCAGCTAACATAAGTACTGTAACACCCAAATGTTCCGACCCATCTTCTACTTCGAAAGACCCAAAGCCAACCACACAGGACAAAAGGGTCTTAACCCAACCAATAGTCTCCAATGTACCAGCCCCAATACTTCGCAGAACCTCCTCTATGTCTACTCACTCGCAACTCGCTGCTCCTAGAGCACACTATAACAAAGTTACTTCCATCCAACTCCCCCCGGAGGCTGCTCCTTTTGTGTGTGTCCTCGCGGGAGTACCAGTACTTCCTCCAGGGAAAACCGAGAGACAACACGACTTGCTGAACAAGGTCAAATTTTGGCTGACCAACAATAGACCCTTGCCACCTAACTTTGTGGGTACAATCATGAGTGTTAGAATGGTGGGCTGGCTGGGTTCCCTCCAAAAAGATATTGTTGGTGACTTAGTTCTTGTTAGATTTAGGCAGAGACATATTGTCCTGTAACTGCGCACCTGTGCACCCCAAGTGGGAAACAGCCCAATCTCCGTCTGGGATTTGCACGATTTTTACCATAGAATGTCGAGGTCCCCCACATCTACTCCAAAGGCAGGGTGCAACATGTCAATGGGCAGAGGACTTCATGCATTGAGTGGCAGAAGTTTACCTACTCATACCCGTCAGGAATCTTTGCTCTATAGTTCTAAGTACTGGAACCCCTATTAATTGTTGGTTGATCACATTTTGACCTGTGTATAGTACTCTATAACCAAGACACTTACTCCCACGGGCTGGGCAAAAGTTTTTAACTTGTAGATATTATGTATTATCGTATGTATGCTTTTATTTTATCACTGTTTTAAACTGTACGCTTTTATGAGTTTTGATTCAAAATCGAATAAAGCTATATTGATTGATTGATTGATACTGGTTCAATGTGTGAATGTTTATGGGCCCAGGTGAGTATGGCAAACTGAGCTGGTAATCCCATGCGACATCAAGGGTCAACTATTAGGACAATGGTCTATGGTATATATCAAATCTAATCAACAGTTCTGGATAGCAAGTTTAATATGATGCATTGAATAAGTTGTGGGCAATCATTACACCTGACAAAAAGAACTGCAGTTGAGATTTAATGATTGAATGTAGCTGATAAATCTATAGTTGATATAATCTTACAGCATTACCCATTTATATGATGTATTGTCTGCACAAAAGCGTACTTGTGAATACATTGTGTGAGGTGCCATGTTGAACTCGTAGCATAGAAGGCCCTTCAACAGCCTATTGGCTAAGGGTGTTATATAACCCTTTGTAGTGGTTTGTGCTACTCGGTATTCAAGCTTCTTTGATGAGCTGAGCAGCTATATCAAAATGTCCTGGGATTCTCCCAAAGGACCTGGAAAGTCTCCATTCTATCAGGTAGAAGGATCAGAGCATGAACCTGATTTGAATGATCTAATATGATTATTAAGATCAGAGAAAGATAATGTAGAACATTTGTAGAAATATTCAGAAATAATGGAAACTATGCATGCATATCCACCATGGAGTCAGAAAAAAAAAGAAAAATCATCTCTGGTTTCTGATGCATGGCCTGTGCACTCTGCAATGACAATGGGGATCATCAGAAAAGGTAAAAAGGTGCAGCGTAGCCCCAGTCCCCATTCTTCAGGAAAGCACTTGCTACCTATCTAACACATTCGGTTTACAGCTGAAGAAGCAAGGGGACAAAGCGTCCAAACTGAAGGAAGCAGGTCTATTTGGCAGGGATCTCATGCTGCGGTCAAAGTCTCAAAAGATCATTAATCAAGTCTCTGATCATTGTATACCACCAGTAGTGAGAGATGTAGTGGGAAAGACAATATTGGAAAGACCCAGCTAGTATCAAAATGATCTCCATGCACAAATGCAAAGCGAAAGACCATGCCAATAGTTCCAGCTCATCTCCCTCCTCTAAAAACTTCTCCACATAAATCCCCACTAGCCTCTTTAGATGGAATATACCTGTATTCATAGTCTGGCATCTACAGGCATTCATGTGATCCAACAGCAGCTGAATCCCAGGCAGTGTTCCACCAGCAACAGCAACTTTCCTGCATAGAAGATCCCTTTCTGAAGGTAAATAATCTTCAGTTGTTGAAATACATGATAACAAGGGGGCCCAGATATATGGCATAGATAGAGGAGATGTCTTGCTGTCTAAACTAGATTTCTTATGGAGACCAAGTCTTTTTTGATAGATTACCTCACATTCAGGATGAGAGATGTAGGTGGCCTATAAATGAGCCCTGTGAAACCTGGAGACAGTCCCCATAATAAAAGTGACACAGTGCAGCACCCAAGGAACCTCTGAGAACTGTGCCATCAGATAAGACACTAACTGGCTGTATACAGATGGCTTAATTGGTAGCGAGTGGCAGTGATATGGGGTTGTAGAGGACAATTGAAACAGTTTTTGAAATTGGGGCCTTAACAACTACTTCCTTCCTCCCCTTACGACTCTATTCAATTACTTTCATGACATTTACAGAGCTCACAGCTACCTCCAAGGTGTGCCGGCGTTAGCAGAGAGCTTGCGAAAGTGAGTGGAGATCTGTAAGATTACACAACCATAAGAGAGGTATAAAACCGGAAGGTTTTGAGATTGAGTCTGAAGACAAGAAGTTCCGCAATTTGGAGGTCAGGTACGTGAAGGAACCTAAGTCTCTTCAGACTTTATGTATGAGGGGAACATGGAGTAACTTGAGGTTGTTGGACATCAGGCCTCTGGACTGGAGGTAAGACTTAATCTTCCCCTCAGGTAAAGAGGGCCGTTATGAGTGAAGGCTCTGAAGACAAAAGTAAGGGTCCTGAACTGGATCCCTTGATGACAGGAAGCCAGTGAAGATGTCCTGAGTGAGAGGACACTGGTGATCGCAGAAGATCTTCAAGATGAGGCATGAAGCGGAGTTCTGGATAATTTGGAGCCATTGGATAAGAAAAGCTGTTAGGCCCAAATAAAATCTGTTAGCAAAATCCAATTTTGCCGTAACCAGAGCATGGAAGATAGTTTCACAGGAGTCCACATGAATGTGGTGGAGCATCCTTCGGAGAGATCCGGGAGGATGATGGACGGGGTGCTGAAACTTTTCAGACACTTACCCCTAGTCACAGATCTGGGTTGAATCCATCATCATTCTTTAGCTCACTTCGCCACCTCAGTTCAGACCCAGCTATAAGCAAATCAGTCTTGACCCTGTGCCTCGTGGGAACAGTCCAGCCCGCACTGCCAAAGCAGGTAGCAGATAAGAACTTAATTTGGTGCACAAAGTTAAGATTTGTGTCGAATTTTACCCCAGGGTTTCTTTCCAACAGAGTTGGTAGCAGGGTGACAACCAGCACAGGGGGGAAAAAAAGATCCAGTTGTATCTGAGTTCAGCTTGAGATAGTTTCCCTTCCTCCATTCCACCACAGCCTTCAGGCACATCTTGAAGGGGCTCAGAGTTGCATGCTTGTTTTCATGGAAGGCCAAAAGGAGCTGGGTGTCATCTGAGTAGGAGACCACCCGCACCACCCCAGGACTCCACCAGTTTAGCCAAAGGCTCTTACAGATGTTAAAAAGAGTGGGGCTAAGTGTAGAACCATGGGGGATGCTGCAGACAAGAGGTTTGGATGAAGAGGTGAAATGTGGGAGGAAAACTGTTTGGGAGTGATCAGACAATAAAGATTTCAGCTAGCGTGAAGCCTTTACTCTGATATCTATTCTCTCAATTCTTTCAAGATGACATGAGAAACAATATCAAAGGCTGATGACAAATCCAGCAGCATGACCATTACAGGTGAGCTCTGATCAAGCTTTTCCTTAAAAAATTCAGATACCTTAAGTACCTCTGTACTACTGCCGTGCAGAAACCAGACTGGGAGTCATGCAAAAGAAGATTCTATTCTAGGAAGTGGGACAGCTGCTTGTTTTTTTTTTTTTTAACTCTTTATTCGTAACTGCAGCAGGTGTTATACATTACATTCAATCGTTATACCTTGTATCAGTCTTTTCCGTTTTCTTTACCTTTAACTTTTGTAGCATATCTTTCCAAATCATGTTCCGTCTGTCTTACAATTCTCCGGATGCTTCCCAATTACAGCATTTAAACATCTTAATTATGACTTACATATTCTGCTAAACCCCAACTGCCCTTCCCACCCTACCCTCCCTCCCCTCGTCTCCTGGCCGTTCTCCTTCATACACTCTACATGTCGGGTCTGTGAGCTTCCGCCTATCCAGAGAGTGTTACAGTTCGTAGGTCTGGCTTATCCCTTGTGACTTTTAGTCGCACTCGTGTGCCTTGGCAGTCCCCTGTTATGTGTGTGTAGTCATACCGCTGGGTCTTGCATTATGGTCAGATCCACCTCTTCCATTTCTATCAGTATTAAGTCCCATTCTTGTGCTAAAGGGTATTTGCGAAGACCCTTTTCCTCCTCCCCACGCAGCGCCGCGGATTCAGCTTTGCCCCATTTCAACAAGTCAGATCGCCATATTTCTGCCTGTGGGGACCTGGGCGATTTCCACCTCATGGTGAGTACCCTGAGTGCCAACAAGAGTGCCAGGTGCTTTACATGTTTTGGGTCTTTTCCTGTTCCCTATCAGACAGGGTAGTGCCCCCTCAGGGATCTGGAGTGTTGTTACGGAGTGTAATGTGTTTCTGATCGTCCCCCAGTAATTGCCTATCTTCGGGTATGTCCATAGCATGTGAAGGATGTGTGCCTCATCCTCTTGACATCTTGGGCAGCAGTGTGTAGTGGTAGGGAACATCTTGTGGAGTCTCTGGGGTGTGAGATATGCTCTATGGAAGATCATGGCCTGTATGAACTTGAACTTAACGTTCCTAGACACACTCCTATGATGGCCAAGGATGATTTTCCATTCCCCGTCTGTTATGGGTTCTCCTGTGTCCGCAGTCCAGATCTCTCTAAGTATGGTAAGTGGCGACGCCACATCCTCCATAATACCTACATATAACCATCTCACCAGGTGTCCCCCCCGTTCCCATATAATGCAGTAGTTGTACTAATTCATGTTGGTCTAGTTTTGTGCGTTGTGGAGCCCAAGCGAACCGTATGTAGTGTGTCAACGAGGCATGTAAAAGGTATAAGCGCGGCGGTGCCCCCGTGAGCTGTACAAATGAGGCATGATCCAGTATTGTGTCATCTCCGACCAGGTCTCCCACTCTGTCCGCCCCAGCCTCCGTCCAGGGACGCAGTCTGCGTTGTTGCAGGTTCCCTTGCGGCGTTGGGAGTCCCAGGAGGGGGATGTTATCCGCATAGGGAGTGGTCCCTGCCGTGTATTTCAATGCCTTCCTCCAACAGGTCAGAGCCACATGCAGTAGGGGGTGGCAGTCTCTGGGCATCCTGGCAGTGGGTAGGAGGAGGGAGTGTAGATCCCCTCGTGCCAGCTTGTCCGTTGTGTAAGCGATCTCATGTAGGTCCCTGCCCGCCACCCATCGTGCCAACCATTGGAGTTGGCTTGCATAGTAATAACTCCGTAGGTCCGGTACGCCCAGGCCTCCCTGTCTGGTGTTCAATTGCAATTTTTTAAGGCTTATTCTTCTTCTCCCCGAACACCAAACAAGGTTGATCAGTAATGTATTTAGTGTGGTAAAAATTAGCTGTGGGATTAGCACCGGCAGATTTACAAAATAGTACAGTATCCGGGGGAGTAGGACCATCTTCGAGACCGCCACTCGTCCCATTACTGATAGGGGTAGGGATGTCCAGAAGTTTATACTACCTCGAAGGCCAGTGATTGCCTTACGGATGTTACCTTCAATCTGATCTTCCGGGTTCCGGGACACATTGATCCCGAGATATTTAAACGTGGTCGGTGCCACCTGGATCTCACAGGCACCGAACTGTATATGGGGAGGCTGCTGTCCTTCCCGGAAAAAGAAACCTAGAGATTTACCCAGGTTTATGGCTAAGCCAGATATGATCTCAAAGCGTTCGAAAATAGTCGCCAGGTGTGAATGGTCCCCACGTAGGTTCCGGAGGAACACCAAGATATCGTCGGCATATATAGAGACCAAGTTATTGGTGTCTCCAACTGGTATGCCCTCCTCCGCAGCTCTAGTTCGGAGCGCAATTGCCAAGGGTTCCAGCGTCAGCACGAACAGTAGCGACGACAGCGGGCAGCCCTGTCAGGTACCCCTGTGAACGCCATAACTGTCCGATGTGTACCTTCCGTTATGAGGGCCTCTGGAAAACCGAAGCGGTGTAGGACTTCGAACATAAAGTCTCACGTTAGGGAGTCAAACGCTTGTCGGAGGTCCAGGGCTATGCAGCTAGCATGTGGTAAGTCCTGGGGGGTAGTTGTCATTAGGGCGTGGAGTTGTCTTGAGTTTTGGGAGGTGCTCCTCTCCGGGAGAAAGCCACACTGATCAGTGTGGATCAGGCCAGGGAGATGGTGTTGTATCCGCAGGGCGATAGCTTTACTAAGGATTTTATACTCCGTGGAGAGCATAGAGAGGGGCTGTAATTGCTCACGTCCAGGGTATCCCTGCCGGGTTTCAGAATAGATATCACCAAAGCCTGCATGGTCTTTGCAGGTAGGTGGCCAGCCTCGTAAGCAGTTTTATACATTTTCTCCAGGACGGGTGCCAGTATGTCAGAGTATGTTTGATAAAACTCCCCGGACAGTCCATCCATACCCGGAGTCTTGCCCCGGTTAAGTGTGTGGATTGCTACTTTTATTTCCTGCTGACGTAATGGGTCCAGCTAGGGCCGCCTGGACTTCCCGGGTCATGGTTGGGATTGTTAGTTCTCCCAGGAAGTCCATCATTTCGTCCCTGACATCTACAGAGGGAGGAGCATAGAGTTTTTCTAAGTGGGTTTTAAACACAGCGTTGATTTCTAGTTGTGTGTGCATCTGGTTGCCTGTTGTATCTCGGATGCTCGTTATCGTAGGGCTCTCTGGGGCGTCTCGAACCAGCCGAGCAAGTAAGGCACCGGATCTATCCGCCTCCGCCTGTTGGCGTTTCAGATAGGTCCCATAGTCCATTACCCTAAGTGTTTTTAGTAGTTCTGCGTGCTCAATGTTACACATCTGTAGGTCAGCTTTACGATCGGGGTCCTGCCCCGCCGTAGTTTCAAGTTCCCGCAGGCGATTCTCCACGTCGCAAAGTTTACCGTGAATTTCCTGTCTGACTCCCACTAATCGGCCGATAGCAGCCCCCCTCACCAGAGCCTTCATTGCATCCCACACTATCAAATTCGAGGACGTAGAGTCCCAGTTTTCATTGAAGTAATCAGTCAAGGTGTTGGATATGTGTTTGCGGAACGGGTCATCTTCAAGTACTGGGGGGTTGAGTCTCCAGGTAGGAACTGGTGAGGGTACCTTTCCCCAATGTAGGTCAAGTGTTAGTGGTCTGTGGTCTGAAAATGTTTTAGCAAGATAGTCCGATGTGACACATTTGGTCGTTAAGGAGTTAGAGCAGACAAATCTGTCTAGTCGGGTATGCAGGTTGTGCACAGGAGAGTAGCATGAGTATTCTTTGTGTGTTGGATGTAGTGTACGCCAAATATCAGTCAATCCCAATCCCTGGAGCCATGTCCCAAACGACTCAGACAGCTTGTGTATCCCTGTCGCCTGAAGGGGGGGTGCGATCTGTCTAGGGCCACATCCAGTATCATGTTCCAGTCACCACCCAGTAATCAGGGGACATCTACCCAGTCCGCCAACGCCCGGCCCACTGCAATAAGAAATCTATCCTGATCGAAATTCGGGGCATAGATGCTGCCCAGAACTACCACTTCCCCATCCAGGGTGCCCTTCAACAGTACATAGCGTCCTTGCTCGTCCGTTCGTCTCTCTAGCTCCACAAACGGAATACCGTGTCGTACCCATAACGTGGCCCCCATGGAAAAGGCAGAGTATGTTGTGGAGAATATAGTTCCCCTCCATTTCTTCCGTAGTAGGAGTGCCTCGGACTGTGTTAAGTTCGATTCCTGTAGGAATACTATGTGTGCCCTTTGTCTAATCAAGAAAGCGTGTACTCTGTGTCTCTTCTGGACTGCCCCCAGCCCTTGCACATTCCAGGTAACCAGCCTATACTTTCCTCTTTCGTCAGCCATATCCCCATGTAGGTGTCGTAATATGTGTCCTTGTATGTCGTAACATGCATTTCTTCAGTGTCAACCAGGAGACGATTCCCTCCCTATCCCAAACCCCAACTTTGGAGGCGCAGCCTTTGAACCCAGCCGTGCCAAACCATAAAATTTGAACCAGAGCTAAACAAATTACGGTGCATACCCTTGTGGGGGGTCGGCCAAGCATGTGCCGTGTCCAAAGAGCCGTGCTTGGTCAAGCCGTCGGTTCAACGGCGCCGCTGGGAGAGTCCTCTTGAAGCTGTCTAGTACAGGTAGCCACGTCTTGTGGAGGGGGGGAAAAAAGAGAGGAGGGGGGAAGAAGGGTGGTCACTTTCCTATACACATAATAGTCTACAGCCGTGTATCTTAGGAGTTCGGGAGGTGTATGATTCTCATCTTATGAACAATATACAGAAAAAGCTTCCTCCTTCCCCAGTTTGAAGCCACAGAGTGCACGTCAGCAATAAAGAAAACACATATATATACCTTGTATGTACATCCCCTCTCCTCCCACTGCCCCGCTGTACCAACAGGTTATACATAAAAGGATACCAGTTTGGCCTGAAGCTTCAGGTCCTGTCCATAGAAGGAATTATTCTTGAGCATTGTCTATAAGTTCTTCTGCCGTTCTGGGTGTTACAGTCGGGAATAACACCATACTATTGTCCGAGTCCGAGTGTATAGTGCTGTCTTTGGTGTCCGTATTAATTGTCTCTCGCTCCTCTCTGAAGGAACCCACCGTTGCAACAGCATCGTCCTGTCCTTGCTTCTGTTGGTGGGCAGTAGGTTTACGCTGCTTCGGGTCTTTACGACGGGCGCCGGTCCTGTCCTCCTCATGAACGGAGCCTTCTTTAGATCCGTTGGCCGGAGATCCCTGTGCCGAGTCCAGATGCTCATCAATCTCCATCACTTCCATCTCTTCCTCCACGTCCGTGGGGCTTTCAAAAAAGTGAGTTTTGTTGTCGTGGATCACCTTCAGGCGCGCAGGGAATAACAAGGCGTAGCGGAGTTTGGCCTTCTGGAGCCTCTTTTTAACCTCGTAGTAGGAGGACCGCTGTTTCTGCACCTGATTGGTATAGTCTGGATACAGTGATATACGTTTGTTCTCCCACTCTATGATCAATTTTATTCTGGCTTGGCTTAGTAGTATGTCCCTGTCTCGATAATTTAGAATCTTAACGATCAGTGGTCTCGGTAGCTGTCCCGGTCTTGGTCGGCCAGTAGGGATCCTATGAGCTCTCTCTACACAGAAGAACGGCGACAGTCCCTCGGAGGTACGTTATCTCGGAACCACTGTTCCATGAATTCCGTCGTGTGCGACCCCTCACTGCGTTCCGGAAGACCAATGACGCAGATGTTATTGCGTCAATTGCGCCCTTCTGCATCCTCTACGAGTTCCATCAAGGATTTTACCTGGTGTTGGATTTGTTGGATGGAGTCCGTGTGTTCTGCCATCGCCGGGGCAAGATCCGTCAGCTTCAGTCCCTGGTCTTTGACTTTATCCGCCAGTTTCTCATGATCAGCTTTAAGTAAGGAGAGGTTAGTGGTGAGGGTGCCCATCTGTGTCTCCATCACAGCCCTGGAATCTCTGATCTCTTTAAGTATGAGATCCAGTTTGTCAACTTGCTGGGTATCTGAAAGGGTGGAGGTCAGTGTCAGCGGTGCAGAGCCTCTTGGGTCCGCGTCCAGACTGGGCCCCGTGAGTGTCCCATCCTTGCCCTCCGCGGTCTTCAAGCCTTTCCGTACCATGGCGAGCGCCGGAGGCCCGTGTGGTGTCAGGGGCACGTTGTGGGGCGAGTCTCCGTCGTCCGCTGTGTGCCTGTCCCTCAAGTACTCGCCCTGCTGGTCGCCTGGATCTCTGAGTCCCCTGGTGTAGTCGCTCTCAGGATCTCAGTGCTTCTTTGGGGATCGTCTCCCACCTGCTCAGGGCAAT
The DNA here is from genome assembly GCF_964263255.1 of Lissotriton vulgaris. Taxonomy (NCBI): domain Eukaryota; kingdom Metazoa; phylum Chordata; class Amphibia; order Caudata; family Salamandridae; genus Lissotriton; species Lissotriton vulgaris. Next base: position 1,762,854,373 of record NC_141691.1, on the reverse strand, counting down.
ATTGGTTTCAGGGCCTTCCTCCAGTAGTTTCCACCATCGGGCGGTAGGTCGTGCCTCCCAGCAATCTCACTCCGGCGGCCAGAAGCCGGCGGCAATAGTGTCAGGCCTCCGGTTTGTGTGTCCACTGTTCCGCTATTGGGCGGACGGGCAGATAAAGGAGGGCTGTCCGGCGGGCGTTGATTATTTGTGCTGTGGGGTGCCACCCGCAGCGTCTCGGGCCCAGTCTGCACCCGAGGTCCCGGCCTGCAACGTGGGAGTAGGCCTCGGGCTCCTCCTCCTCCTCAGGCACCGGGACCTGCAACTCCCCAGCTTCACTCACCCACGCCCGTGCGGCCGGGGCCTCAGCAGCAGGGACCGGCCTCTAGCCCAGAAGGCCCCGCTCGCCGTAGCCTGTCTCTTCCTATGTCTCAGGCACAATCCATACTCGAGGCCCCAGTGCACACCACGGCACTAGGCCTCAGGGACTCACACGTCGCTCTCCCGGGTCCCTCATCTCCAAACCTCCAAAATTGTTCAGCGGGGCGGGCGGGGGACCCCAACAGCCAGTTGCGGTCGTCGGCGTGTTCGAGCGGCCCCTCGCAGCCCGGGACCTGTCTCGGACACCTCTTCCTCTCCGGGCACTGGGATCTTTAATTCCCGGACTTCACTCCCCCACGCTTATATAAGCAGAGTCCCAGCAGTAGGGACCTGTCTCCGGCTCAGGATGCCTCTCCGCACCGCGGTCTATCCCCTCCAGCGCTCCGGGCGAAGTCCGCACTCGAGGCCCCGGCTTGTGGTGTGGCGCTAGCCTCAGGATCCCACACGTCGTAGTCCCGGAGCCCCTGCCGTCAGACCTCCAAGACTTTCAGCGAGGTGGGCGGGGAGCTTTATCCGCAGGATGCGGTCGTCAGTGGGTGAAAACGACCCCTCGTCGTGGCCAGCAGGATATTTAGTCTCCCGGCGGCACCGGAGCTCTAACAGACTTCGTCCGCCATGATGGCCTGCCAGCCACGCCCCGGGACAGCTGTTTGTTGACCCTTTTCTCTAAAAGTTTGGAAGCCATAGGGAGAAGAGATATATTTATTTATTTATTTATTTATGTAATTTGTTAAGCGCAACAAATACCCTGAGGTGTCTCAGCGCCTATATAGGCATGTAGTTGCTTAGAACCTTAGGATCAGCCGATGGCTTTTATAACAGAAGGGAGCAATAAAGTCTGTTTCCAGCATGCCGCAACCACAACCAATTCCAGGGAATTATTCAACAGCATTTTGTGGAATGGGTTAACCACATCCGGGGCCAGATTTAAAATAGCCGGACGGCAGGGGTCCGGAGGGGATCCAGATTTGCGCCTTGCCAATTTTGACAAGGAAAAAGGGACAAAACTCCTAAGAAGTGAATCCGTCGTAGGGGTTGTGAGAGTTGGCCTGATATATGATGCTCACTAGTTCTAGTGATCACCTTGTATCAGTTCAAACAACCCTTATGGTGATTGGTTGTAAGTCAACCTTATAGACCAGCTATCCTAATGGTAGCATGGACAAAGCAGTCTTAGGCTAAACTCTTTTGGCATGTGAAGCCAGCTGTTTTACCACATATAACCCCTTGAATACCAGATGAAAGGACACCACACAGGTTGTTATGAAAATAAACAATATATTTATTACTAACAAACGCCTCTGAACTCTTTATGAGATCAGAGTGCTAAGCACATAACAATACTCCAGAAAAATACAATAAGTCGCACAAATTACAATGGTGCCCTAGGGGCACGACAAACCATATACTAAGTAAATGGTATAAGTAGAACGATAGAAGAAATGAGGATGCCCAGAGGCTGCAGAATCGCTGGGACTACACTACCCTAACCTTAGGTAAGAAGCAGGAGGCCCACGGGATGCCTGTGCAGTGTTAGAACACACACGCGGGTTTCAATGCAAAGTCAATGGGCACGAACAATTCACAAAATAGGTAAGTAAAGACAGTTCCGACTGGTTGAGACTGAAACTACAGGATACCTGGACACTAGGAGAGTCAATCTACCTATAAGCACCGAAATGCTCTCATTACCTCACCCACGGGCTGCGGGTGCATAGGTGTGAAAGTGTGTCGGGTTGCCGCGTGGAAGTCAATGGAGCCTTGGAGAAAGATGCTGCAGGCGACCAGGAGGAAGATGTCCGGAGTGATCCAAGGGCGGATCGAAGATGATGGAGACCTGAAAGCAGAGGGGACAATGTTCAAAGTCACTAGCCAGTGACCGGAGTGGAACCAGGAAGGAACCAGATGATGTTGTCGCGATCAGGTGAAGAGGTGACGCTTGACTCTGCAGCCACGTAAACCAGGAAGTGTCTTCGATGACCAGGATGGGGGCACGAGCTGTCCCACGCAGGCTCTAGCTGTCGGCTGTGTCTGTTCCAGGATCGGAGTCAACAGGCCTTGGCAAAGGCAACCCACGCGGCAAGTGAAGATGGCGTCTGGTGCAGACCAGGAGGGTCAGGGGTGCTTCTCTTTTGGAAGGAAGCAAGGGCCAGTCTTGAGCAACCAGACTAGCGGTGTAGATTTCAAGGTTCGTAGTCGAGGAGGCCACTAGCCAGCCGGCAAGTGACCAGACAACGCGTCGAGCAGCAATCAAGCAGAAGGGCCCCACGCAGATCTCGTGGATGCTGGAGGGCTGGTCTTCGGTGCAGGAGCTGCTCTGGGCTGGGGCTTCTCAATCCCCAAAGTTTTTCTCGAGGGTGCCTCAGAGGTTGTGCTGGAAGCGAAGTGCAGTTCTTCAAAGATGGCCGGTCCCACGTGTCTCGTCACACCCACAGGTCTCAGCTGTGCTGCAGATGTGGGTAGAGGTCGGAGAGGTCTGGCAGTCTGGGTCTCGTCGAGCTCTGAGGTCTGGTTCCGGCAGGAAGGACGACAAAGTTAACTGCTAGGACGCTTGATGGTGCCTGCTTGTGCAGGGTAGTCACTCCTTGGCCACAAGGGAGATTTCTTTAGTCTTCTGTGGAGCCGAACATCGAAGTCCAGAGTTTCTTCTTGTAAAGTTGTTCAGGATAATCTAATTTGGAATGGGACTAGCTCCTACCTTTATTCTGCTAAAGGGGGCTGTACTAGTGACTAGGTCCCTCCCATGCGTGGGACCAGGAAGGGGGGTGGTTACACCCCCTATCCTTTGACCGGTTTCGCGCCAGAGCTGGGGCTGGAGTGCCCCAGCAACTGGTTTGAACTGGGGTATGCACAGGGACACCTTGTGTGCCCCAGGCATGTCTCATTCCTTTCAGCCCTGCCTATCAGGATATTCAAAGTCCTGTCTGGGGTGGTGCTAGCACCTCCCCACGCAAGAAATCCTTTGTCCAGGCCTCTGTTGCTGGAAGGACTCCCAGCAGCAGGAGGTCAGACTTGTGTCTGTGGCAGCAGCATCTATTTTGTGATGCTGAGGCTCGAGTTAACTTTAACAGGGGTTACAGTTACATACATGTCTTATCCCTCTAGAAGGGTGGAATGCTACCCCAGTCGCCAGAACTGGCGAGGGGGTAGTATTCCAAAGCATATGACACCTTACACGACATGTTTCGATAATGCTATGCCAAAGTTAGCAATAACCGCGAGGATTATAATGCACTTAAGAGTATATGGTATAGCGTTATCATGGAACAACTATAGGGACATGGTTCCGAAAGCTGCAGACAGGCTCAGCTCATGCTAGAGCACCATCTCACATAATTCCAAGCACTCTGCCTTCAGGATTGATAAGGCCTACTATAGGAGTGACTTATAGGAATCTATGTGTCCATTTTGCGTTAGATATGGGTATACTATATCTACAGCAAAGGGTGATTACACCACCTTTCCCCAGCTGTGTTACCAGCCAGTTGTGTCTGTTTAGATGGCCAGCCAGGGGTGGCATAATACATGCTGCAGCCCCTGGTAGGCCTTGGGTGCACTTATCCCCTGGGTACCTATAGTACACTGTACAAGGACTTACAAGAGTGACCCAATACCAATTGGTAAATGCACCTAAAGTACATGTGTGTCAATTTAGAGAGAGAACAGCTAGGTTGTGGGTCTGATTAGCAGGCCCACAGCCAGGGAAAGTCGTAAACCAGAGAAGCAAAAAGCAAAAATCTGGGGTGACCATAGGATTGCAGACCCTACTCTCCTACAGGGGTTTTGAAAAAATTAGAGAGGTCTTGACAGAGTTGCAGTAAAGTAGAAATAATGTTTTCTTCAGCCATAGGAGAAAGGAAACTTTTGACCATTTAAAAAAGTTCACAAGGCTTATTGTCTCCCTTAGCAATGGATGCAGCAATTAAAGATTTCAGCGCTTTCTGGATGGAAGAATGATAGCATTTCAACACGGCTAAGTAGGTTACTTTTGCCTTATTGTCATAGGCCACCCTCCATCACTATTCAAGTCTTTTACATCGAGATTTTTGGGCTATAAGAGCATCTGAAAGCCAAGGTGAGGAAGGGGATATTGTACTAGAGGAGTGCGTTTTTATGGGTGCGATCATATCCAATGCCAAGATAAGCCAGTTATTAAAGCTGGAGACATCTGAATCCAGCTCTACATTGCAGTCATAGGAGATGTATGGACTGCAGTGTCTGCATAAAAGGTGCTTCAGAGATTTTAGCCCAGGTTCTGGACATTTTTATGACCGAATCTTGCACCTGATGAGTTGCCGGGAAGAAAATGCAAAAAAGGGGCCAAAAAATAGTTGGACCAAGAGAGCTTAAGTGCAAGCCTAACCTTAACCGTGCAGGTAGATGAAAACATTTCATGTATGTGACCTGCGAAATGAGTGGGTTCCATGACCAATTGCTCCAAATTAAAACCTTCTAAAGAGGACACGAATTGCTGCACAGATTGTTTACTATGATCATCGACATCTAAATTGAAATACCCAAGTACAGCAAAATTAGCATGCACAGGGGTAGTTGGCCAAGCAAATCAGCTAATAGCAGGAGTGAGACAGCGGGGCATCAGCGAGTTGGGAGATGAGAGCTCCCGATAGGGCAAAGGAGTGGGTTAAGACAATCATGAAGGACAGATCCTCAATAATATTGATAGTCAGCTATTTTATGATGGAACACATGTAGGAAAAGCAGTAATATAATAGCAAGCCCTCCACCATTTTTTTCCAAAATGATCCAGATGTTTGATGGAAAACCAGGAGGGATGACTAGTGCTATATCAGGCACCTACCAGTCCTTAAGCCCAGTTTCTGTCAGGAACAACAGGTCACATTCATTTTCAATGAGTAGATTATAAATATCCAAGGCATGTCGGGGTAATGAACAACAGTTAATGAGGCAAGCAGAGAAAGCACAGTCAGGGCAACAGAACCGTCTGTACCAAGCCAACATCATAGACTCAATAACATGATTACAGGAAGCCTTATTGAAATTTAACAGCTCAACCTTAGTGTATGTTCTGACAGGGAGCTTATTGCTAGGCTTACCAGTAACATGGCTGGCTCTGGCTGCAACCAGGGCACAGACTGGCTTGTATTTGGCACACCCACTGCGCGTCCTGCGTATTGAGTACTTTTATATTAGTGGCAAAGCAAATCCCGAACACTGGAGCGCACTCAACCAAAATGGCATCTCTCAGTGGGATCGCGAGTAGGAATGCAGAAGTGAGAGCAAGAGCGGTGCGTACCACACACTATCAAAAATATTAAATTGCCCCACACACTTATTAAAAATTGCTTTTTTGCAGCACTTCCCCCGATTAGTGCAAATCAGAATTATACAGTTAAAAAGCAGTGCAATGGTTTTAAAACAGATTTCAGACACAATTAAGAACTGATAAAAGAAGAGCTGACCGCTGGAAGAGTGGGCTCTCCTGAATAAGGGACGTGAGATCATGCTACTGTGCCACTGAACAGCTAGACTCCACCTATGACAATTACTGATTTGGGGAGGGAATAAAGCAGCTCCCGACACTAGCTCATCTGAACCGAGCTAAGGTTCCATTTACTGGGCCCCCTCACCCCACAAATTCTAGAGTTCAGCAAAATGGTGAATTGGGTGTACTCATCAACCTCCTCTCGGGGGAGGATTGCCGGCTTCCCAAAGCCAGGGGTTAGATTACTGGCAATCCTAGTAGGAGGCCCGGGCCTATACCCTTAAAACCCTGGGGCAATGTAAAGGAAATACATGCTCTTTAACCTGCTGAGCCTCACTTTCGGCAGTGACCGACGCATTTCGTAAACACAGTTTACGTGATCAAGTAAACTGTGTTTACGAAACAAGCCGGTTGCTCCACGAAATGGATACTTTGTAAAAGAATAAGCTAAGACTGCTGTTATTGACCCCTTAGGCTTGAGCCGGGTGGTTACTTTTTAATCTGTTCTTAAAATCAAACTGTGTGCACTTTCCATTGTGTCCTCCCCCCCCCCCCCTGCACCAGCGCTTGGAGTCCATCACGGCGCTTGTTGCCTCACTCACTGATTTTAGGGTGAAGGAACCCAGCAAATTTTTTAAAATATCACTTAATGCACTTTGTTTTATGTTTAAAGTATTTTATTGAAAGGGCACACAGAACAAAAGGAATAACATTCAAGCAATGGCATTGTGCTGCATTCCCGGGAGCCCATCTTCAAGTAAATGCTACATGTCCCGCAAGAGCAGTAGAGGCTGTGTGGGCTCCTTGTTCATCAACATTACATTCAATAACACCCTGAGGTAGAAAAAAGTGTCTGTGCCCTCCCCTTTTAAAGGAAACAGTTCCCCCCCAACTCCCCCCACCCCCCTCTTGTTCCCCAACACCCCCCCAACACCCCCGTCCAGTGTCCTGTCTTCAGCCAAACCCACGGCGTTTAGTCCCCCCCCACTACCCCCAAACCTTATCCAACCCATGATTATTGTGCAGTGAACTCTAGCGGTGGTGTCAATCTCAAGAGCCGCAAGTACCTCGGACAGGTCAGTTCCCTGAATTCGGTAGCCAGCAATGCGTGGAAGGGCTGCCACAACTCCCCAAATTGCTCCACCTCCCCGGCCATCATCAGTGACAGTTTTTCCATACCCAGAACGTGCCACAGCCTATGCAACCAGCCCGTGATAGATGGAACAGTAGTGGTCCGCCAATGGATTAGGATATTCTGAACGGCGGAGCCCAATGCTATTGCAATTTGTCTGCCCCTACGGGATTTCAATGGATACATCAGCCCGTTGGGCAAGCCCAACAGGACATACGCCGGGAAGCGGGGCAACTCTATTTCAAACCGAGTGTCAACCTCATCTAGCACCTCTTTCCAATAAAGGCTCAATACTGGGCACTCCCACAGGACGTGTGTCAATGTGCCCGGGTGCCCACATCCTCGCCAGCATGTATTATCAATATGCCTGTCCATCTCGTGTAATCGCTCCGGGGTGTAGTACCAATACGTAGACACTTTAGTGAAAGTTTCAGTAAGTCCTACATGATATGCAGAGTGCCGTGCGCGATATGAGATCTGGTCCCATTCTTTATGGCTCAACGTTCTACCCAGCTCTCTGTTCCAGCGTTCCCTACCTGGATTATGAAAGGGTAAGGGGGAGGGCTGTAGTAATTTATATAGATCTGTGATGAGCTTAGCATCCGAAGCACGCGTCACTAGCCACCTCTCGTACGGCAATAGTTTCCTATCTGCCAGCTCACGTACCTGCGGCTGCAAAGCCCAGTGTCGCACCTGCCAGTAACGCATCCTGTCTGTCTCAGCCAAACCGTACTCCTCCTTAAGCGCTTGGAAAGGGAGAACTCCGTCAGGCCCGTACACGTGGAAAAGTGACCTACATCCAGCAGCCCGCCAGTGCGCGAAAGCCCCCTGAGCAACCCCTGGTGTAAAGTCCGGGTTGTCCGCAATAGGAGTAAACGGAGAAGGGAATGTGGTAAGCTCGTACACCGTGCTAGTAGCGTCCCACACCCTCAGCGGGACCCTTGTTACAAAAGACGCATAAAGATTCGGAGGGCGATGAGCCCTGCGCAAAAAAGGCACCTCTTGTAAAGGGCGACCCGCTACCGCCAGGTCTTGAAATAACCAATGCTTGTCCGACTCCCATCGGCTCCATTCAACCAGATATCAAAGCTGCGCCGCTTGAAAATACTTGCGTAGGTCTGGGATTCCCAGCCCCCCAGACTCCGGTGCCAGCATGGAGAGAACTCGTCTCATCCGTGGTTTGCGGCCTTGCCAAATAAAACGGGATAGGATCGATTGTGTCTGTTGGAACCAGCCCTTAGCCGGGTGGAGCGGCATGGCCCGGAATAGGTACAGTATCTGAGGGAGGACAGTCATTTTAACCGCTGCCACTCTCCCTAGCCATGATATCAACCCTTTGCCCCATCTCCCCAATTCCTCTTTAATCTTCCTAGTCAAGGCCGTATAATTGGCTGCTACCATGGCCTGCAGCGTGGGTGCCAACAGTATGCCCAAATACTGGACCTGGTGAGCTGACCAATGCATGGGGAAAAGTTCCTGCAACTCTCGCCGTGTTGCGGGAGTCAAGGAGATATCCAGTGCTGTCGATTTGCCCATGTTCATGTTGAAGCCAGCCACCCGCGAGAAAGCCGCCAATTCACCGATACATGCAGGCAGTGCGCGTCTCGGTTCCTCCAAGGTCTAGATCACATCATCCGCGTAGAGGCTGACTGTGTGGACATATCCCCCCATCTTCACTCCGGTAGCGTCCGTATTCTGTCGGAGGCTCTGAGCGAGTGGCTCCATATATAAAGCGAAAAGGAGCGGGGACAGGGGGCAGCCCTGTCTAGTACCACGCTCTATGCCAAACCTCAGAGAGCCATAGCCATTCACCCGCACCACCGCCGACGGGAACCTGTAACAATTAAAGACCAGGGTCCGAAATTTCTCACCTATCCCCATCCTCATCATAACCCGCTCTAGATAAGGCCAGTGCACGCGATCAAACGCCTTTTCGGCATCCACCGAAAGGAGCATCCTTTCTCCCGGAATCCGGGAGGCCTTCTCCAGAACATGCACCACTCTCTTGGTGTTGTCCACCGTCTGCCTTCCGGGGACAAAGCCAGCTTGGTCCGGTTCCACCAGGCCCGGCAAGTGAGGTGCTAAGCGCGCCGCCAAGATACCCGTGTACAGTTTCAAGTCCACGTTCAAGAGGGAGATCGGGCGGTACGAGCCGCATTGGGTCCGATCTTTCCCTGGCTTAGGGATAACCGAGATCGAGGCCTGTAGGAGGTCCGGAGGGATTGCCCCCGGCTCAGAGAACGAATTAAACAATTTAGTTAGTACGGGGGCCAACTTGTCACTGAACGTCCTGTAGAAGAGCGCCGTATAGCTGTCCGGGCCTGGGGCCTTCCCATGTTTAAGCCTGGAGATGGCAGCGACCACTTCCTCGACCCGTATCTCCCTTTCGAGATATTCCGTTTGCGATGGTTCTAGGGACGGGAGTGTAACCGAGTCCAGGTAGTCCTCCGACTCCTGATCCCGCTGATCCTCCCCGGCGTACAAGTCCGCATAGAATCGGCAGAAGGCCTCGGCAATCTGTTCGTCCCCCGTAACTAGTCCGCCATTCTCAGTCGCAATTTCCTTTACCCGATGACGTTCATTGGCCACTCTGAGCTTATTCGCCAGTAAGCGACCACACCTGTCTCCCCCCGTGTAATACGCGTGTTTCAGTCGAAGTGCAGCGTATTCAGCTCTGTCCATATCTAAGGACGACAGGAGCTTTCTCGCTGCCTTCAGCTGTTTCCAAATCCTAGGGGCCCCCGTACGGCGGTGCACGTCCTCCAATTCCCTTACTTTTTGGGTGAGCTCGTCCCGCTTCTGTCTCCGGTCCCTGTTTTCCGCAGAGGAGATCGCAATAAATTCCCCTCTGACCACTGCTTTAAGAGCGGCCCATTGCGTCGCTGCCGAGGTATCGGCGTTATCATTATGCATCTGGAAGTCCCTGATCACCTCCGTAATCTTCTCCACCACAGACTCCTGTGTAACAGAGCGTCTCGGAGGTGCCATACCCCCCGGGGGGCCCAGTCGACCGGTAGAGAGAAGCTCCCTGAGACCGGTGCGTGATCCGACAGAGATAAGACCCCCACCTCCGATGCCGTAGCTAAGTCACGTACCAGACCGGTAACTATGAGGTGATCCAACCTCGCGTAGGTTTTGTGTGCGTGAGAGTAAAAGGAGTAATCTCGGTCTGCAGGTTGCAGGTGGCGCCAAAGGTCATGAAGATCTAGGTCCACAAGTTGGGATTTAACTGCTTGGGACATTTCCCCTGTCTGTGGAGAGCGCTGTGCCGACCTATCTATAGGGGAGTCTGCCACCATATTTAAATCCCCACCCAAAATGATGTGCCTGTCTGGAGATGCTGTTATGTCCACCAAAGCCGATTGAAAAAAGCTATCCTGACGCTCATTCGGGCAGTAAATCGAACCAATGGTAAATGTCAAAGCCCCCAATTTGAATTTGTGTGCTAATAGTCTCCCTTTATGTTCCGCAAACTTGTGGAGGACCTCCCCTCTAAAGGAGCTCGATACTAAGATCGCCACCCCCGCCGTCTTAGTGCTAGACGAAGAAGCTGTGTGGGAAATTTGCGGGATCTTAACCTATGGCAATCTCGTGCAAGCAAATGAGTCTCCTGTAAAAGACAAATGTTCGCTTGTGTGTTCTCTAGCAGGGATAGAATCGCCCTCCTTTTAACAGGGTTATTAAGTCCCTTAACATTCAGGGTTACCACCTTAAGAGTTGCCATACAGAATCAAGACAGAATGTGACATGCAGTGGGTCCTGAGTGTCGGGGGGAACCCATGAGCCTCAACTACCTGTATCTCCCCATTAGGCCATCGTGAAAAGATCAAGAACACTGAATGGACTGCACTCCCCCCTCCCCTACCCAACTCCCGACCCGCTGTTCCCTCAACTCCCCAACTCCCCTTCCTCGCGTACCCTGTTCGGTCCCCCAACTCCCTCCCCTCCCCCAACCCCCAAAACTCCCCAACTTCTTCAAACAAATTGTCAGAGCCATGTCCTATCCGGACAAGTCCGTGGTAACTTATCGTAGTGGACGTCCAGCCACACCCTTCCCCCCTCTGCCCCCCCCAGCCCATCATGGCTCTAAGCCGGCAAAAACAGAAATGCAAAGTCGTTCTCCCCCCGGACCAGTCTTACGCTGTTAGTGCGACTCCATCGTGCACCATTGTGTCTCTGGAGGCTTCTTGAATAGCACATTTCAGCCCTGATGGTAGGCGAACTCGGACGTTGGGATGCCGCTGATGTTCTGCATCTCGAGACTCTGTGCCAGCCGTCCCCGGAGGTGCGTCTCCTGCGAGGTGTGGCGGAGGCCTCCTCTTCCACAGTGATCCCCAACACCTCGCACGTGTCCTGTAGGGACCTCAATTGATGTAGCACACCGTTCCAACGGAAAATAAGCCTGAAAGGGTGACCCCAGGAGTACGGCGTTTCATGTTGTTTCAAGAAGTCCGTTGCGATTTTAAACGCCTTCCTTTTCTGGAGGGTGATGACGGACAGATCTTGATATAAGGCTACAGGGTGTCCTCTAAACATCAGCGAGGGTTTTTTTCCTGGCCTCAGCCATGATTCTTTCTTTCAGGGGAAAGTCAGGGAGAAACGCAAGGATATCCGGCGGTGGGCCGAGGCACGTCTAGGAGGCCCCACTTGATGAGCTCTGTCAATTCGTACTGGAAAGTCCGCTGCTTCGCCCAAGATGTCCCTGAAGAGTTCCCTCAGATATTCCGCCACGTCTGTCCCCTCTTCCGTGGATGGTACACCCCGGACCCTGATGTTATTCCGCCTAGAACGGTTTTCCAAGTCTTCGTTGTGGGCCTGGAGGTCCATCTGTTGGTCCCTCAAACGCAGCACCTCCTGTTGTAGTTGCGTAATCTCCTCGTCCTGCCTCTGAGCGGAGCTTTCCTCCGTGACCACTCTCTCGCCAAGGCCGTCGACTTCTCTCCGGATCTTGCGAACCTCCCCGGCCACCTCTTGCTTCAACGCCTGGAAGTCGTCTCTCAGCGTCCCAAAAAGCGACTCCAGAAAGGACCGAGTGACTGGGGGTTTACTGCCGCCTGTAGCATTGGAGCCACTCGCTGCGTTCGGGGACGGTTGGCTCCGGTCGCCCCTGGTTTGAGATCTTCCAAGCATCTCGCGGAGCGTGCGGTTGCCCCGTTTATTGCCCTTCTGACTCGTCATCTTATTGTCCAGGCCGCCCTGCCAAGCACTGGCACCACGTCAGCTGGGCACCGGGGCTCCGGGGCAGCGACTCCACTCGCCTCGCCCGGCTAGAAGGGCACCGCCTTGTGTTGCAAGGTACTTCTCCGGGACCCTCCTTGTCCAAGGGGCGACTACAACGGCTGGGCGCTGTCGCCTCCGGCCTCGCCACAACCAGGGGCAAAGGGTCGGCCCCAGTCGCGCACACCGGGTCCTCTGGTCTGTCTCTTTCCTCGGTTACTGCCCAATGAGCTGCGGTGAAACGATCATCCCCGACGTAGGTCTCAAAGGCTCAACACTACCCCGTCCGATTCTTCATCACCACCGAGAGCCAAAATGGCGCCTCCGAGTGATCCTGTAGGCAATTGTCCCCCTTCCAGCGAGGGTACCAGCTATGGGCGTCACCCCGCCCGTCTCAAAGTCAGTCACTAGCCGGCCAGACGCGGACTCCTCCACAGCAGCAAGAGGGTCCCGGTTCCCTTCTCGTCGCTGCAACACAGTCGCTGCTTATGCGTCCAGTGACCCCGCCCTTCCGGCTCGTGGGCCTCCGATCAGCTAGGCCGCAGCTGCGGCCTCAATTTTGATAGGGATCAGCAGCTAGGGGCGCGTCGTCTCCGCCAGCAGCTCGTCCCCTTTCCAGGTCGCAGGTCTCGTCACGGCGCTCAGTGTGGCGCCCTCCGCCGTACCACCGCCGGCTTCTACGTACTTCAGGGAAGGAGCTCAAGACAGCCGCAGCCAGGACGCCATTTCTTCTTCTCATCCGGTCTCTGCGTTGTTCAGCGTTCCGGGCCGAATCCTGATCACTCCGAGGCTAAAGCACAGCTCTGGTACAGCCCGAACCGTTCCCGCACCTTTCCCCACCCGGTTTCTCACCGATCGGGGGGAGAACAAGCTATACTAAAGGCCAGGGCCCGGGCTGGGTCGGGAGCTCCGGGAGAAAGCATCTCCTCACTCCGCCATCTTGGCCACGCCCCAATGGACTTTGTTTTGTGCTGGCAGCTCTACTTGCCTCTTCCCTGCAGCGACTGGCCGATTGCAGGGCCGTCATTCCTTGGGGCCCGGGCTGAGTATTCAGCGGCGGCCATTTTGGGTAGGGATCTCCTCTCCTGGTGCTCGAGTCACCACTATAAAAACAGAGGACGCACTACAGTCGCGAGACTGCTGTTATTGATCCCTGAGGCTTGAGCCGGGTGGTTACTTTTTAATCTGTTCTTTAAATCAAACTGTGTGCACTTTCCTTTGTGTCCTTTTCCCCCCCTGCTCCAGCGCTTGGAGTCCATCGCGGCGCTTGTTGCCTCACTCACCGATTTTAGGGTGAAGGAACCCAGCTAATTTTTTTAAATATCACTTAATGCATGGCTGTAATAACTTTAACAGTTCCGTTTGTGAATAGCAGTGGGTGTACTCTTTTGTAGGTGGGTGTCTGTCCCTCTCTAATTCCCTCCTTATTTTTTTTTTTTATAGAGTTTTAAATAGCTTAAACTTGACCCAAAGATATCAGGTATGAGAGCACTTTACATGAGCACCAGTTTTGTTACACATTAATTTTTGTTAGGCATAGGGAAATTAAGTGATTTGCCCCAAATCACAGGATGTTGAGCATTGTTGCCGAGACTCGTACCCGGTTCCCCAGCTTTGAGGCCAACAGCTCTAGCCGTAAGGCTACATCCTCTCCCCTTATGCCTCCCTCAACCCCTGCCATCTAGTTTTAAGTACTCCTCTCTTTCCAGCCACTCCCCTGGTGCCTCTCACATTTACTACCAAACAGTAAACTTACACATGTGAGTTTATCCCCATAGAAAAGATAATAGAGGTGAAAGTGTAGATTCACACTCATAGGTTTGTGAATTGAATTTTGTAGTAATAAGTTCTATTGTAGTACTATTTTAAATACTACAGAATAGAGTTTGTAAATTAGGCCCCAAATTTAAAAGTATAATTATTTTTATTATTTTAACATTCTTTTCTATAGGGTGTTACATTAAGTCTCTGACTCTGATGTTTCCTATTGGATCTTTGTTTTTTCCTGTGGAGGTGTCCTGGAGTACCTGTGAGTAGGCTTGTCTGGTGTTTGACTTACTTCAAGGCGATGCTGGAATACATTTACCACTGGTTTATTACTTTTATGGCAGTAGTTAATTTAGAAATGTAGTTTGTGAATAGCAATGGCCTTCCTCTTTTGTGGGTGTGTGTTTGTATTAGTGTACCCCTCATTAATTGCTCCTTACCCCTCTCTAAACCCTTTATTTATCCCTCCCGAAACCCCTCCCATCTAGTAATAGATAATCCCCATGTTTCCCCAACGCCCCCCATCCCCACATGCCACAAAATAGTAAACTTACATGTGCAGCGAGCTTTCCATAGAAAATATAGAAGAGGGGGAGATGGAGATTTCTATCTGTAAATTTGTGAATTATGCACCACAAAAGATAGTTTGTGAATTGAGCCCATTACTTTTAGCCTTAAACACTCGATTGGCTACCTCTAGTTTATTCAAAACTGCCTGCATCATCTACAAGAGCTTGAGACTAAACACCCAAAACACCTTGCATACAAATTAAATAAATCAGGTGGTAGAAATCGTACTTGTAAATCTTACCACAGTGGACTTTCTTTGTTTTAAGAAAGCAAAACTTATTCTTATTCTTGTTCTTATTCTAGCTTATTCTTGGACAATGCCCTTAAGCCCAGGAAAGATCGCCCAATTAAAATAGGCAACTAACACCGCCACAATCCTCATGAATGACCAAGGCCCTGATTACTGCTAGGGTGCACTGTCTTTCTTTCATCATGGCGCCCCTTTGACCAAGCACGCCGGGCACAAACAGGGGACAGTGTATCCTATCACAATGAATGTGCTGTCCTCAGAACAGCTGTGAACTTGCCCTGAGGGCAGCGCATTCAGTGAAATACGGAACAGCTGCTTCTAATACCGCTCCGTGTTTCACAGTGCAGGTGGCAACCCGTCTGCACATTGAAAAGGGACGAGAGATCACCGTAAACAGTGAGTGACTGCACCTGCCTGCAGGAGGATGTCTGAGGGATCCATATGGCCTAGTATCCCCTTCCAGAGGGCTGCCATCAGTGGGCACCCTGACAGTGTATTTTGTGGCGCACTGTCAGTGCACCTCCTGATCGCTTGATTGTCTCTGCGTTCATAATACAAATTCCATTATGAACGCAGGCAGAGACTGGTGGTGATTTCCTCACTTGAAGGTTGCACCCTCTCACACAAATGAAGGAACGCCCTCTGAAGAAAACGCAAGAAATGCGCATGCACGGGCGGCCGTGCATGCGCATTAGTATCCAACATGGCGGCGCAGTTACCAGAGGGAGCCCCGGAGGCGCAGCCGATAAGGTAAGTGGTGATTATTCCTTTTAAAAGCATTATTTAAGTATTTAGGGAGGGCGGGTAGTATTTAGTGAGGGCGGGAGGGAGGCGGGTGGCGCGTAGTGGGGCTACGCGAAGTGCATGGGTGGACGTAGATTCTGTCCCACTTCGCGTAATGAAATGAAATGAAATGAAATGAAAAAAGTATTTAATAAAGCGCACTGCGGTCAAGCGGCTTCCTGGCGCTGGGGACCTGATCAGAGCTCACAGAGGAATACCAGGGGAACTAAGAAGGGAATGCCTGAGAAAAGAGGAAAGTTTTGAGGGCCTTACGGAAGTGAGTGTAAATGGGGATGGAACGAATAGAAAGTGGGAGGCTGTTCCAGAACTGGGGGGCCAGGACCGAAAACCGAGTACCTCCCGTTCTGGATTTGCGAAAGCGGGGGATGTGCAAGAGAGAGAGGGAGGAAGAGCGAAGGGTGCGGCTGGGGGCGTGAGAGGAGATGAGAGAAGTGATGAAGGAGGGGGCAGAGGAAGAATGAGCCCGAAAGGCTAAGCAAGCCAGTTTGAAGAAGGATCTGAATCGGATAGGAAGCCAGTGAAGAGATTTGAGAGCGGGAGTGATATGGGAGGATTTGGGGAGGGACAGAATGAGGCGAGCAGCCTGATTTTGAATGGCCTGGAGCCGGCGGGTTTCTTAGGCGGGTATGCCCACGTACAGGCCATTCCCATAGTCAAGGCGGGAGGTGACTAAAGCCATGACTATGGTTTTGAGTGCGTCGGTGGAAAAGAATCGCAAGATTTTCCGGATGAGAAGGAGGGACAGAAAACAGGAGGACACGACGGAGCTGATCTGACTGTGCATGGATAAGTCATGACTGACTTTAATACCAAGGGTGCGAACAGATGAGGCGGGCGAGGGGGGTGGCCAAAAGAGAGGGGCCAGTGTGCAGGGGACCAAGGGTTAGAGGGACCACCAGTGAGGACAAGTTCCGTCTTGTCAGGATTGAGCTTAAGATGGTTAGCACTCATCCACTCGGAAATGAAAATTAAGGTGGAACAAAATTTAGGAAGAGAGCCCGGAGAAGAAGAGATCGAAGACAAGCTGGAGGTCATCGGCGTAATTGTACACAGAGTCCCCCAGCTGGAGAAGGGAAGAGATTAGAGGATGTATATAAAGATTGAAGAGAAGGGGGGAAAGGGAGGAACCTTGGGGAACACCACAGGTGAGCGGGCGGGGAGGGGCAGAGAAACTGGAGAGGTGAACAGCCTGGGACCTGTCCCGAAGGAAGGACGCGAGCCAGGAAAAGGCCACGCCCCGAATGCCCGCTGCGCTGACACGGTCGAGAAGAATGGAGTGGTCAACAGTGTCAAACGCAGCGGACAGATCGAGAAGGACCAAGGCTTGGGGAAGGTTAGAGTCGGCTTTCCCCTTGAGTTCATCCAGGACCGCGAGGACCACTGCCTTCCTAGAGTGGCCCGGGCGGAAGCCCGCCTGATGGGATGCCAAAAGGCCATTCTCCTCGATATACGAGGAGAGGCAGGAGGTGACATGGGCCTCAAGGATCTTGCCGAGGTAGGGAAGAAGGGAGATGGGTCGAAAATTAGAGGGGAGAGAGGGATCCAGACCAGTTTTTTTTAGAATGGGGAGGACGATTGCGGATTTGAAAGATAAGGGGACGGAACCAAGAGCCAGAGAAGAATTAAGTAGAGCGAGAGGGGGGCAGGGCAGTTAGTGAAGAGAGTTTTAAGAGGCGTAGCTTCGCGTAGCCCCACTACGCCTACTACGCCCAGCCTTATTATAAACACGTGGATGCGACTTAGGCCAAATTAAGCACTCAACAAGAATAATATGCACCCTAAGCATGGGCGAATTTTGCGAATCTCGCGTTCGCGAATTTTGCGGATTTGCGAACTCGCAATCCGCAAAATCCGCGAATTCTCGCGAATTTGCGGATTTTTTTTGTGTTCGCGCGGGTTTCTGCCAGTTCGCGAGGGTTTTGTACAATTTCGCAAAACGCGAACTTACCTGTCGGGTCGCAAGTTTCGCGAACTTGTTGTGTCTACGTGTCCAGCCTGTTTGGGACACTCTTCTTCATCACTGCCACTCTCTGTCACCACTGCCACTCTCTGACTATTCATGCCACCCTCTGGCCCACCCATGCCACCCTCTGTTTCATCACAGCACCCTCTGGTTGTCCAGTCAGTGTACATTATTGTGGCAACGCAAGCACACCTTCCCTGCCTCAAGTGACCTGAATTAATTTGGGGCTGATTAATGTGTCTCAGAATATTTTTTTAGCTGGCACCTGCTTCCTTAGTGCTTCCTGATTAGTGATCTTTTGCACTTGCTAAGTGCTTTCATTGTTGCAAAATTAGTTACAACACCTGCCCTGCCCCAACTGACAATAATGAATTAGGGGCTGATTAATGGATTTGAACTTCCAGCCTGGCTCCTGCTTGTCTCCCTTAGCTGTAATTCAGGACCTTTGTGGCATATGTGTAACTATTCTGAGGTTCAGAGCAGGGTCACATAATAGTTGCAACTGGCAACTGAACTCTGGAGGGGCCCCTCAGGAAGCACTACAGGAAATGGCTACTAATGATGAGCCTGAACTTTTGAACCTGGTAAGTAGTTTCAGTTTTGCTAAGATCGTATTTCTGCAATTTTGCGCTTATTCGCGGGGCGCGAAGTTGTACTGGGAAGCCGCGAACTCACGCGAACAGTGCGAGCAAAATCCGCTGCTCGCGGATTTGCGGATTTTGCGGGAGATTCGCGAATCTCGCGGATTGCGAATTTACCGAAAATCCGCAAAATCCGCAAGCGAAACGGATTTTCCGCCCATGCTTAATGCACCCACTCATAAGTAATGCAACATTAGGTAGAGCATGTGAAACATAAGCAGGAACGACATGAATTACCTTAACCCTTTTTACACCCATTGTTCGGAAAGCGATCAATGTTTTTGCATGAAGAGTTAAGGATATGACTATAGGCCCGAAAGAGACCCGTTTCAAAGTCCGTTTTAAATTATTGACGTGTCTGAGACCCGGAGGGACCTGGCCCACATTAGGCCCTTTGTGAGGGTCACGCAATACCATGGAGCGAACAAAAAAAAAAAGACATCGGCACCGCTAGCACAATTATGGCAGTTGAAACCCTGGAAAAAAATCCCACATTGTGATGAGGTACTGAACTGCGAGAAGGTGGAAGTGAGAAACACGTTTGTGGTTCACAG
Organism: Lissotriton vulgaris; assembly: GCF_964263255.1. NCBI lineage: Eukaryota > Metazoa > Chordata > Amphibia > Caudata > Salamandridae > Lissotriton > Lissotriton vulgaris. Next base: position 1,762,835,654 of record NC_141691.1, on the reverse strand, counting down.
TTCAATTCCTGAGCCAGTTCCAACATTTTGGCCATTTTCACTTTGCATTCTATGAGTCTAAACATATAATGAAAGGAAAGTGTCCCACAATGCTGTTGGTCTAAAAAAATAACGAGATGGTAATATATAGCAAAGTGCTACTTGGAGGATTAGTGAAGCGCAAAATAAAATTGCTCCTGATTTTCTGCCTTTTCTCGTGGACAATCAAGGGTTAAACAGCCCAGTAAGCAGAGACGACAGAGACAGCCTTTCAAATGACACAAAGGAACTATTTACCGTAACAATGTGAGAAGCAGCAGATGAACTTGTCATATAACATAGTGCAAAAGGAAAAACAATGTGTTGGCGCCCGTTTTCCCCAGCCATCCCCAGCCTAAAGGTTGGTTTGATTTAGGTGGAGCATTTGCAACACCACTGCTGACCTGCCAACTTAAAAAACAAGCATTTGCAATGCAATAGGTCTCGCATTTATGCGAGGCCTATTGCATTGCAAATGGTAGGCATCACGGTAACGGAAGGGAGCGCAGGCGAGGGGGAAAAGACACAGACAACGGGAAGGCGGGTGGGCGAGTAGGCACAGACAACGGAGGGTGGGCGGGCGGGCGGGAGGGTGCTAGATGACCCGGACAACGGAAGGGAAGGAGTGGAGTAAAGAAGGCACCAAAGCACACAGTCCCTGCAGTAGGAGAACCTCATTAAACAAAATAGTACTCACAGTCTAAATAACACGTACCATGTAACAACTGAAGTAAAGAGGCACCATGGAAGTTGACAAATGAAGAGGCGGCGGCACAAAGGAGGGACTAACAAGCCTATCAACGAATCAAAAGCCAGAATTTAGGACAGACAATGACACAAGCCAATGGCAAATATGGGCGGAGAGTGGTCGGGGCTTCTATTCACCTACTCCTCTACAATAAGTCTTGCAGAGCAGCGCTTGCGTTTAGACTCTAGGTTTGACCTCAAAATCATCATGTGAGGAGGGTAGGGGACTTGCGGGCTGGGGGTTCTCAGGGGCACTTCTGCCCCTGCAAACTACAACCCCCTCCAAAAAAGAAACAAACAACTTGGTATGTCTGCTGCTGATATCCTGCAGTGTTTTCACACATCTTAACCCGTTTACCGCTGCAAACATTCCTTCGCGGTGCGGGCGTTCTGATGAGTAGGCAGGGCTGCTTCAGCCAACGGTCATGCGCACCCAGCCGTCGGGAGCACGGAACAGGTTAATGGATATCGGCCGCTTAGAGGTTCCAAAGGCAAGCAGGGAAACCCATTCAGTGCAGGGGTTTCCAGCGTGCCTTCTCTGCCACCATGTGATATTGTTTCCTCACTGGGTGATGGTGTGAAAGGAGCCGGTATCGTGTGGCAAATAGTGGCATCATGTGAGTTGGCAGGTCTACCTCTGTGATGCGCCATGCCTTGTAACAAAGGCAGCATGTGCTGCATGACCTGCCCCACCAGGGCCGCGGGTGAAGGGAGGTCAAAGTCCATGAGGTGTTACCCTTTTGATTGTGTTCAAATGATGACAGTGTTAAATTAACAATTCAATTTCACTTGAATACTTACTTCAACGACTCAATTAGAGAGTCTTTTCTGGGTCACTGTTACAGCATCTTGGGATACATTGGAGCAAAAAAACAACTTAAAGTAGACAAACAATTTATTCTTTTTTGAAAGACTATTACTTAAAGACATGGGTGTCGTGAACTCCCACCTTACCAGTTACAGCGGGGTAGGTTTTTCTATGGACTTCCTCTGTCTGCAACTCGGCAGACAAAAACTCCTAATTAACCGAAGAAGGATAGGAAAGGGGAAGAAGGATGAACGGTTAAATGGAAGGGTGAGTGAAAAGCTGCATGGGTGGGTGAAATGATGGGTGTAAGGTTGGGTGGGTGAAATGATGGGTGAAAGGTTGGGTGGGTGAAATGATGGGTGAAAGGGGGGTGGGTGAAAGGATGTGTGAAATGGTGGATGGGTAAAAGGATGAATGGATGGGTGAAAGGATGTATGTGTGGGTGAAAGCATGGGTTAAAGAGTGGATTTGCGGAAGGATACACGGCTGAGTGAAAGGATGGGTGATAGGGTGGATGTGTAAAAGGATGCATGGGTGGATGAAAGGATGCCTGGGTAGGTGAAAGGATGTGTGTAGGAAGCCGGCTCTGTATATACTATGCCAAAGTAAGGTGTAGTGTGCACATAGTCCTGTGGAACCCCAAAGGTAGGCAGAGGTAAACGTAGATAATACCTCACTCTCTGTTTGTGGTAGTGTGGGCGAGCAGTAAGGCTTTATCAGTGGTAGTGTTAAGCGTTTATTGTACACACTCAGGCAAGAAATGATATCACACACTCCAAGACTGAACTCAGACCAATTTGTTTGTATAAAAAAATATTTAGTTATATCTTTTTTTCTAGAACCAAGAAAGCCTGGCACAGGTAAGTGTAATAGGTACTTTTCAAGGTAGGTTGAAAAATACAAGCAAGCTGAATGAAAATGACTTTGTTACAGGTTTGTAAATACTTTGCATACGGTAATATTACTGTTAGATTACTTTTGATTACATTGCAGATTACTTTTTCTACTCAGTGTGATATGCCTAGATATCACACTGGGACATTTCCTAGAGAAAAGGTAAGCAAATCAGTTTTTGTACGTTTGCAGTTTCTTAAGGTTTCATATAAACCAACTCCACATTTTTTCACAAGAAAGTAGTCCTACGGGAGAAAAGAATGATATCGACTTAATGGTAAGTCCTTAGGTTTGGGAGTTGGATTTCCGGGGTTATAACCAGGATTCTCCCAGGGTCAAGGAGGCACTCTCAAAGCACCCTCAGAGTTCCTAGGGCAGCCGGGTGCAGAGTGCTGAGGCCCAATGTTATCCAATGAGGGACAGGGGTCTCCGGTTGTTGGCTGCTCACAAGCAGACCACAAGGTTGTGGGAGCAAAGCTCCTTAACTTAAGCTCACAGGCAAAGGGGGATCCGAGTTAGGACGCAAGATGCACCCACAGCAGTGCAGGGACGGCCAGGTGAAGGGTGCTGTTTTGGCATCGAGTGACCTGTTCTTTTTAATTAGAGGCGCAGTTTTTGGATTTTGCATGTAGGCTCGCTCCAGGAAGTCTTCTGGGAGGAACCAACAGCTGGGCAGGTAAGTTGGAGGGGTCAGGGATGTAGGTGCACCTTGGGTTCTCTTCTCCAGGGCGTAGGGCGGCAGAATGCAGGGGTGTCTTTTAAGGTCGGATTTTACTTTACAGGCCCACTTGTGGTTGGGGGAGTCTCTGTGTAGAGGCTACAGGCGAAGTGGACTTGGACTCTGGAGCGATAGGGGGCCTCGCTGGGACCAGTGGGCCACTCGTACTCGGGCCATAGATGTCGGGTGTAGTGGTGGTTCCAGGCGTCAGGTTTGTTTGTCCTCAGCAGGCTCAGAGTCTTTCTTGGCTGTTTCTTTTGAACAGAGCTGCTGTAAACAGGAGATTCGGTCTTTGTGGAAGGCAGTCAATCCTCCTAGGGTTCCTGGAGGTCACTAGTTGAAGGCAAGGTGACTTTTGACGCAGGATCTCTGGAAATTGCAGACGGGCTGGTAGGTCTGGGGCCAAGTCAGTTGTTCAAGTCTCCTCTGCTGGACGTCTTCTTTCGTCCTTTGTAGGTTGTGGGAATCTGTCTTTTTCGGTCAGGGCTTCCCCCTAAATACTGTGTTAAGGAGTCATTTTAGGGGTCTTGAGGTCAGTAGCCAAAGGGCTACTGACCTTAGCATGACTATAACCTTGGTGTGCTCACCAATGTGGTGGAGTGGTCACAATCCCTAATCCTGATTGGAGAGTACCTGCCATCTGCAAGACGGCGGGCACTGAAGAGTGTGCTTCACCTCACCTCTTCCACCTGTGGGGAGGGGTTGGCAGAGGTGGGCACACGCTTGGGCTGCTCTAATTTTTCCCTCCTGTCTTCCCGACGAAAAGGAGGGGACACAGGAAGGGGGCCAGCTCCTGATAGCAGGAGAGGCTGTGGCTCGCGTTGTAAAGGTGACAAGGCCTTTGAAGCTGTCCTGCCACAGATGGCTCTTCTTGATCTGGGACACCTCACCCACAAAAGATTTTTTTCTGGGCTCAGGGAGTGAAGGCTCCCATCCCAGGCGTCCAGAAACATGTCTAGTGGTGGGAGGCTGGTGTTTACCAGTCAGGAACCCACCCCAGGCTGGTAGTTTTTCAGGGGGCTTCTCTAAGTTGTCCTCTGGATGCATTGTATAATAAATCACACACTTGTATCAGTGTGGGTTTATTATTCTGCGAAGTTGCTAACAAACTTCCCAGAATTCAGTAAAGTCATTATGGTGCTATGGAGTTCATAATGACAAACTTCCAGACCATATACTCTTTATGTCTTTACTGCACTTACAATGTCTAAGAATAGACTTAAACACTAAGGGTGCAGTGCTCAAGCAAATGTACCCTCGCCAGTGCTATAGTGGACCCAGATAGAGAGGTGTCTTACCTATATCATACACAGTGGGTTGCAGGCATTGCACACAGGAATATGTGCCATGTTGAGTCTTCACTTTTCTCTGCACCAAAACATGCAGCCTGCAATGGCAGTGTTTATGTGATAATGTACAGGACCGCTAAGGGTGGCACAATATGTGTTGCAGGCCTTAAAGGCCTTCCCTGTTCACAGTGCCCTTGGTACCCATTACCTTTTACAAGGGACTTACATGTGGCCAGAGAGGTACCAATTGGGGTTACAAAGGTACAGTTTTGGGAAAGGACACAGGCACTGGGCACCTGATTGGCAGGGACCTACAGGACATCAAGTCAAAGTGCATCAGAAATCTGGCAAAAAGTGCAAAAAGAGTTTCTGCAACAGAAACTCAGCTTCCAACAATGGGTGAAAGGGTGGATCGGTGAAAAGATTTGCAAGTGGTAGAAAGGATGGGTGGAAGAATGTGTGTGTGGTTGAAAGGATAGGAGAAGGGTCAAATATGTGAAAGGGTGAATGGTGAAAGGATGATTGGGTGAGGGGAAAGAGAGGAAAGATGCACAGGTGAGTGAAAGGATGGGTGAAAGGGTTGATGCGTGAAAGGGTGGATGGGTGAAAAGATGCATGGGCGGGTGAAAGAATGGGCAAAAGGATGGATGAGTTAAGGGATGTGTTAAGGGATGAGTGGGTAGGTGAATGGATGGGCAAATGTCTGAAATATTGGGTGAAAGGATGCATGGGTGAATGAAAGGATGGATGAAAAGGTGGATACGCGAAAGGGTGGACGGGTGAAAGGATGCAACGAAAAGATGGGTGAAAGGATGCCTTGGTGGGTGACGGATGGGTGAAAGGATGCATAGGTAGGTGAAAAGATGGCCAAAAGGGTGGATGGGTTAAGGGATGAGTGGGTTAGTGAAAGGATCGATGAGTGAAAAGATTCAGTGTGAGAGGATGGGTGAAATGAAGTGGTTGAAATGATGCGTGGCTGAATAGATGAAAGGATACATAGGTTGGTCAATGGATGAAAGGTTGCGGAGTGAAAGAATGGATGGGTGAGAGGATGTGTGGGTGGATGCAAGGATGTTTGAGTGGGTGAAAGGATGCATGAGTGAGTGAATGGGTGAAAGGATGGATGATGGCAGGATGGGTGAAAGAAAAGATGGGCAAAAGGGTGGATAGTGAAAGGGTAAATGGATTGAATGGATTGAAAGACTGAATAATGGTAAAAGAAATGAATGGATAACAAGATGTAAAGGTGAAACTGTGGATAAATGGATGGATGTTTGGATTGAAGAGACAAGGGAGCTTTTTTAGTGAGAGTCGCACTCACTTGCTTCGATTTCTTGATTTCATCAGTGGTTTGTTTCAAAGTGGGGGGTATTTTAATTTTCTGGCTACTCCCTTGCTCCAGGATGCTATAGCAGAACGTCCATATTGTTTCTTGTACATAGCTCCGTTTTAATTGAGCTACATCAAAGAGAATACTGTATGTAAATGTAAAAGTGAATCTTACATGAGAGCTTTACTTTAAACTGAACTGAGCGATCAGCATCATTAAACAACTGTACCCTTTTTAAAATTATTAATCAAAACGTACTTTGGTTTTTTAAGACCAGAGGTCCACTGAATCACTTACATACATTGACATAGTTAAATTTGGTATAAAAATCCAATGTTATTATGTACAAACCTAAAACATATATAACGTGCATTTTAATACTGCCCTTAAAAATCCTTGACTGCCAATGATACAGATGAGGTCTCTAGACCGAGCAGAGAAGCACTAGCCTTTACTGCAGTATTAAAACAACTGTCATTCAAAACAGGACACTGGTTATTTTCCTTTAGCTGCAAATCTAAAAGGCATGCAAGTAAAAAGTGTTGAAGGTCACTGGATTCTTTCACTGTGCTGGAAGCAATATTTACATAGAGCTTCCCCAATTTCCAATGAGACTGATTTTTTCAGACCCAATCCCAGCCCCATTTTTAGCAGAAGTTGGCAAATCATTGGTACTGGAATAAATCTCAGTCAGATAAACCAAAGGAAGATGTCACTTGGCTCAGGTCAGCAGTGGGAAGGGAGGATTCTCTATTAGGGCTCTGGGGATGTGCTCCCCTGAAATTATTTCTTTCACATTCCTGTACAAATATTAGATAGATTGATTTATTTAGAGATACGATTGTATCTCTAAACAAATGGATCTATTTAAGTCTGGCCTTGTGTCCCAGGGAGTAAATCAACTTTCTGAACTGGGATGCACAGCCAGGCCTTGCTGTTCGGAAGCCCCTATAATGAATCATTGCCATTGTAGTCTATGGCAGTATTCTCTATAGGCCAGTGATGCTGTCAGTGTCATGGTTTGGGCGTTAGAGTCTCCCTCCCTGCGTGAGAGCAGTAGTCCGCCATTCACAGGCGGAGATCTACCCTTTCCCATTTGTCACACGTAGGAGTGGATGCAAGCAACGGCGCACATATGCTTTGGTGCCTGATAAGTGTTTGAATGCTAATCTTCTATTATGTATTTTGTTCTGAGACCCCTCGCCACACTACCTCCCCCACTGTGACACCCCGAGCCCTGGATGCAGGTTGCTGGCTCCATTTCCCCCGGGAACTTGAGCCAAAATACAAGCAGGCCCGACTCAAGGGAAACAACACAATATGTGCTTACAATAGACAGTTATTTGCTGTAAGACATTCAAATTGGCCAAATCTTCATGCCCTTAACAACATTAATGCCAAAAACATGCATTGATTTATAAACAATGAGTGTTAAAAGCTTTAAGGCAATGCATGTCAGCCATTTAGTTCCTCTCTTATTTCAAGTTTTACCTAATCTTGTCTGTCTGTCTCTCTTTCTCTCTCTCTCTCTCTCTCTCAAGAGAGAGAGAGAGAGAGAGAGAGAGAGTTAGCTATTTTAATCATGTTGTTTTATTTCTGTATTTTTTTCCGTGCATACTTTGAGCCGTGCAAGTGTTTATGGGGGGCTTTCATTGGGGCCTCTGATGCTGACAATGAAGCCAAAGCAAAGTGCCTTTCAGTGGGTTGGCCTCTCTGCAGAGCACACAGAACAATGGTCATGTACTTCAGTTGTAATTACAATTCTGTGAAAAGGGGTGCACAGATGGCAAAATATTTCCAGGGCAAAAGATAAAGTAAAATACATTGCTTAGATGTGAGGGAGTGCAGTGTATGTTTGGACGTGCTGGAGTGCAAAGAAGTGCATTCGGGGCAGAGGGAAAATAATTGTGGTAGATGGTAGTCCCAATGTGAGTTTCCAACAAAAGAAACACTTTCTAATTTAACTGTTTATGCAGTGCTTTAAATGGGAAAATAGAAGTGCAGGTATTTACTAAACTTAGCACCAGGGTGTTACTGAGAAGTACAGGTACTCTCCCATTATTAGTATTGAATTTGGGCTGAGAAGTGCAGGTACTCTCCCATTATTAGTATTGAATTTGGGCTGAGAAGTGCAGGTACTCGCCCTTTTAAATTAAAGAAGGTATGGTACTCAGTACCTGTAAGTACCTACCCATTAAAATCATTGTGGTTATGCAATTCAGATAAAACTATTATCCGGACACATTGTAATGCAATTGGCTTACATTTCCCTACTTAAGCTTATTTCAATGGTTGAAAAGAGAGGCCACTGCATTTAAGATTAATGTTTTTGGAGCTGTATGTATATATCTATGTTTGTGGTATTTATACAGTGTGAAGCTATCCGTAAGGCAGCCGAGCCTTGTACAGGATGAAAGGCAAAGGTACAGTCAAAATGGAATTGGAGGGGTAGCTGGTTTACACGCGTGAGTGGACTGCTACTACATCGTCATGTAGTGCTCCTTACTGTTAAAGATCCTGGGTGCATAGCGGGAGAAGGCCTGTTCCACATAGCTCTCCTTGCTTTGAAAGCACTATCAGTCACCATATCATGGTGAGGAATTGATGATAGAGAATAAACAAACTGATTGCCTAAATATGAACACTCATGATATCTGTCCTAATGCCTCTTATTTAAAGTCTTTGAAAGCTAATTCTCAAACACCAGAACCTTTGTCTCTGAAATGTTTGTGCTCAACTTGTTTCTACGACAATAAAAGTACAAACAATCTTTTTAATGTTAACCCTATTGGCATTTGGTATAATGCAACAAAGTCATCAGCAGATAAAAACATACTTATTAATAACTCCTGGACTACGGAAGGAAAGCTCTGAGTCAGAGACAGAACTGCTGATAGATTTAAAAAGAATTATGAAAACAGCATGGCATCTGATACTCTTTGTTTTAGGCCATTCACAGCATAGCAAATGACACTGGTGTTGTAATTAATGAAGTCCTTGAGCCAGGTATATAACAAGCTGGATTTCATAAAGCTTAGTTCGAAGTTAGGTGTCAAGTAATTAAGTAAAGATGACAAAAGCCCCACTAGGAGCAGCCTCCCTGCCACTCAGCATGCCTGCCATCAACTGCCACTCCAAACAAGCCAGGCACCCAGGATTCTATTATGTCATCAGGCATTCCAAGAGCCACACCAGCTGAGTAGCAGGGAAGTCACCAAAGCTAAGTATAACCTATCCCCCTTCCTTAGGGAAACAACAATTCACAAGTGAAGGAAGGACATGTGAACAACCTTCAGAATATACAATGAAGATATACAATGTGACTTCATTAATTACAACAACTGGATTCTCCAGTTTGTTGACTGCTACTCTATACCTTCTCATTCCCGGGCATAGCCGAGCATCCGACCAAGATGGCTGCGTAGTCTTGGAGCTCCGCCGAACTCCCCTTGGCAATAATCATGCATGGTATCCATACTTCAAATTAATACTGTGAAAGATGAGGCAGCGGTTACAGATGTAGTAGGGACCGGATATTCTGCAAAACCAGCGCGCAACAGCCTACAGCTGCTGGTGAGCAGGACGCTAGCTGAGGCCAAGTGCCGAAGCGCGCAGCTGCAACTGGGAGAATGATTGCTGATGCAATTTAGAATATTATGTGGGAGCTCTGGAAGTTGATGAAGCTTAGAGCTGCTGGAGATTGCTGTTCTTTGAAACTGAATAAAGCGAGCCGAATTTACACTTGTGTGGTGTAAATTACCACAGCATGGTAGGGAATGTATCTACAGCGTCAGAAAGAGGATATAGCTTTTATACAGGAAACGCCTTTATCACCTAGTGCACAGTCCACTTTTGCCACGGGCTGGGAACCCCATCGCTATTTCGTAAGCTACAGCACATACGCTAGGGGAGTCTCTATACTGATAGACAAATGCTTCTCGTTTTGCCAGTCTGCAATAAGGGCTGACACAGAGGGGCGTTACCTGCTGGTAAAGGGTTGCTTACTGGGTCACCCCATATTATTAGTTAATGTATACACACCAAATAGTGACAACCCAGATTTTTTACCTGGACCTTTTAACCCAGATTGATCGCATGGAGGTAACATGGGGGGGCGAACTGAATGTTCTGCTTGACCCTAAACAACACAGCACAGCAAACAAACCGGATGCAAAGCCTAGACCCAGATGCAAATTAACAGACCTTAGGGAAGCATATCATTTAAAAGATGCTTCACGCCACCAAGACCCCACACACTCAGCATTTACGCATTACTCGGCATATCACAACACGTGGACCCGCTTAGACTACTGGCTGCTTACAACTAGTCTAACTCAATGTATTAACTCCATGCAGCCTTTCTCAGGTACCTTGTCAGACCACATGCCGGTACTGGTAAAACTGCGTATTCGCAGAGCAGGAGGAGTGGAGAGAGAGTGGAGTTTCCCCGAAATGGCCCTTAGGGACGAACTGTTTAAATCCGAACTGCAGCCAGCAATTGTAGAACATTTCGAGATAAGTAAGAGAACGGTGAACTCATGGGCCACACTGTGAGAGACCTTCAAAGTTTATATAGGAGGAATTTGCATATCTAAACATGCAGGTATCCTGAAAGACCTGCAACGCACCCTATCTCAATTAGAAAAACAGCTATTAGAGCTAGATCAAACACAAGCCAGACACCCACAGTCGACCTATCTACAACGATGTGCTGCATTGATGACAGAATATCACGAAGCGGCAGAATGGGAAACACGTTACCTGGGGAAATACACAATAGCAAGGAGGTACGGGGAGGACGAAAAACCCAGGCATACACTTGCAGGCATGTTACAACCCCCCAAAGGCCAGCTATATATTTCAGCTCTCCAACGGCCTGATGCCACACATAAGTCAGATACTCTCAGTATACAAGAAACAGTACTCACCTAATACACTGAATTGTACACAGCCCACACTGCTGGGGATACAGAGGACTGCAGCCAATATCTAGATGAAGTGCCCATGGTATGGCTCAGTTCAGCACACCAGCAGTTTCTCAGTAAACCTTTCATGGAAGAAGAGGTAGGCAACAGATGCCATGGATGGCTTAAAGGCACCAAGCCTCCAAGGATTATTCGGCTGTTTTTATAAAACATACAAACACCGACTTGGCCCAAATCCATTAGAAATGTATTAGGAAGCAATGGATAAAGGTGTACTCCTGCACACACTCTGTGAAGTTGTAATAATACTGCTCCCAAAACCAGGGAAAGACCCTCTGCAATGCGGATCGTACCAACCACTTTCCCTATTGAACTTTGGTAATAAAATACTGGTCAAAATGTTAGCTACCAGACTTTCCCTCTTACTGGAGCAGATACCACCTGCTCAATCTGGATTGTCCCACATAAGTCCACAACCATGAATCTGCATACGCTTTTCGCAGTTATCCACAAAATCTCACCCACTATCCCAGCTGCTGCGGCACTACTAGATGCTAAAAAAGCATTTGACTCCATAGAATGGCAATTCTTATGGTCCACGCTAGGCAGAATGGGAATTTCATCAGGTTTCATCTCCATATCAACCTACTATACACTAAACCTACAGCATATATCCATTTAAACAGAACACCACCACCAGCTTTCAATTCTACACGAGGGTCTAGACAGGGATGCCTCCTCTCCCCTCTATTGTTTGTCATGGCACTAGATCCACTAGTACGCCACTTGCAGCACCTCCATAGAGAACTTCAATTAAAAACTGTCTCACTCCTTATTACGCTGTACACAGGTGACATTATTATTTTATGTGCGGCAAACGAGTGACAATCTAGACCCGGTACTCCAGATATGGCGCCCGGTCTGGATTACATATAAACTGGGGCAAGTCTGAAATATTCCCCCTGACTCCATGCACTGGGGAGGTGGACACTGAATACCCGTTCATGAGGTGTGAGGAAAATACTTGGGGATATACATACACAGATATCCGGATCAGGTGCTGCAGCTTAACTATGGAGTACCAATGGAAAAGCTGGCTATCAAATTGAGTGCAGGTTGAAACTGCTGTTAACGATGGAAGGTAGAATATCTATACTTAAAATGGTGGTCCTCCCCGATTCCTCTTCCTAATTCACAATATCGCCATTGACTCCCTCCTTTTTGGAAACACTCCACACATCATTGCTACGACAAGTATGGGGAGGTAAACAACCCAGGATTAGCTGGGACACACTGCTACTGCCATATGAACGTGGTGGGTTTGGGGTTATGAAATTTCACGTATATTATCTAGTGGCTCAGTGTAGCTTTGCCAGTCATTGGTACCACCCAGACCAAAGGATACCTTATGCCAAACCAGAGGCAGATCTTATACATCCTACCCGACTCTCCGCAATTTTACCAGTAGGACTGACGCGTGACCCACAAGATACTCAAATGGCTCCACAGCCAGCTGGGTCTGGAAGAGACTCGTCAGAACAACAGGGGGCACCTACTCTACTCACCCTGCCATTCCCCTGGTGGACAACACATGGTTACCTATCACGTAAGAGACACTCGTAAGCCCACCTTGTTCAAGTACTCCTCAGACACCATTGGCAACCTCTTCCCCGAAGGAAATGTCTTTACTAGGACAGAGGATGTTCATTTCTGAGATGCTCCGTTGATGGATCACTTTGTACTGCGGGGATTGCAGTGTGCACTTAGAGCCCAAATTCCCAGTTACCCTCTCGAACCGCAGGAGCTCACCATTCTGACATTACTTATTAAAGACCCGAGCGGTGAACACCTAGGGATCATTAGGATGGCCATCCTATAGTGGATTGTGACGACCCGCCATTGGTGCGGGGTTCCCGTTGCTGACATTATGATGCGCCTGCCACACTGGCGGGTGCATCCTGCATTCCTGACATTGTGGTGGGCGGTGCTCTCAGCGCGCTGTGCCCGCCACGTTGTGCATGGAACTGCAGGGGGTACCATAGGTACACCCATGGGCACCCCCAGAATCCCTGGGCGCCAGCAACGGGCCCCCGCAATAGATTCCTGCATGCCTTTCCGTGTCCGCCCACATCCTAATATGGATGGCTGTGTCTAGCAGACACGCCACCATATTAAACTCTTTTACGCCCGGCCAATTTGTAGACCGGGCGGAAAAGCGGCGGATGGCGGATGGTCTTTCCGTCCACCACGGTCCCCCCCCCCCCATAGTAATATGGTGGGGAGGAAATGGGTGGCGGGGGGGGGAAGGATGTCAGGCGGATCGCCACCGCGATGCGGGCGGAGGCTCTCCGCCCGACATCCTAATGGGGCTCCTAGTGTTCAAATTATACAAAACGTGTATTGCACTGCTCCCCACAAGAGATGCAGGTACACGTCCTGCGTTGAAACAAGACTTAGGGCACGCACTGTCGGATTTCCAATGGCATTACTACTGTACACAGACACGCAAGATTTCTCTAACCCGCTGTCATAAGCTGTTACACTTCACGTTCCTATGGCGTGCATATGTTACCCCTATTTAAATTAACTGAATGGACTCTTCTCGTCCACACACTTGTCCCAAATGTCTTGCATACTCAGCGGCATTTGCCCACATGACTTATACTTATACAAAGTTGGCAAGGTACTGGAGGAATTAACGTGCCTGCACCTAACACACTGCAGGCACTACTGGGGTTTGTGCATAACATTCCTAAATCAATGCGCCGCTACATGGCAGTTGTGCTAATGCTTGTCAAAAGAGAAATAGCTATACACTGGGGTAGCAGATTTCACCAATCCTAAAGGCATGGATTGCTAGCCTAACATACTGCACACAAACTGTGATCTCTATACACAACTACAGCCTCCTACTTCTAGGCTACGTCACATACGGCAACCGCTTCATACATATCTACTCGAGTCACAAACAGCATAGGACCCACATGCCGAACCCGATACACAATTGTAGCCCTCGAAGGGCTTGCTGCCGGTGTGGGGGAGCCCATTGGGGCAACTGAAAACCATATTTTAGACATATGAGAGATTTGGTCATACATATTGTGAAAAGGGACAAATAAATTGTATATCTTTGAGAAACACAGAATGTAAAACAAGATGTGCAGCACGGTATGAAAAACAACATCTCTCTGTTGAACATGTACAGTACTTATTTGAGTAAAATGAAAATTAAGTGTTAAAAAAAACTAATTCCATTATCTTGAATGCAGCTAGGAAGTTCCTTAAGCAGGAACATCCACCCCACCAAAAACCTGCTTGCTCTACCGGAAGAAGATTGTTTTCTGTTGCACAGGAGCAAGCTTCTTCAAAAGCCCCCTCCCAAAGAACCTTCCTAGCACAATCCTACAAAGAAATTAGCCCCTAAAATGCTGAATTGTTACAAATGTCTTTCTTATAAAAGGATTTGGTTACACCTCCCTTTCAGGACTGGGAATTCTCCTCAGTGTAATAACATAGCGACCTTTGACCCTGATTGGAGGCAAGTCACCCCCACACCGCTACTCGTCACCTGTCTGCCGGATTGCCTGGTTCCTGCCTCCTTGTTCCTGGGCTCTTTTTACCTCCCCTTCGCCCTGCGCGCCAGTTCCCCCCCACCCACCCCACCGCTCTAGACCCGGCCCTTCCCGCCGCTGCCTCCCTGCGGCCCCGCCCCCAGCACACCCATTGGCCTCCTCGCTCCCGCCTCCCAGCTGCTCCTCTCTCCTAAGCCTCCTCAATTGCAGGCCGAGAAGCGGCAGCAGCCGCGCGCCGCTGGCGCACCGAAGGCACGCCTAAGGCAAGCCCGTCTGCGCCTGGACCGCACCCAGTGCCAGAACCCCTGGACCCCGTGAACGCCACAACACCATAATCCACAAAGACGCCAGCACCCTCCACGCACTCAACTCTGGCCGAATACCACACCTGTTTTCAGGCCGCCCTGAAATGGACCCAGGGACCCTTCTCCTGCCGCACCTGCAGCTTCACCTGCGACAGAAACACCAAACCTCCAAGGACTGGACCCAACCACCTCCGCTGCATACTCCTCAACACCCGCTCCCCACGCAAACACGCTGTCGGGCTCTGGGATCTGCTCGACACCTCCACCCCATATGTGGCCTTCCTGACTGAGACCTGGTGGAACGACTCCTCAGCACCCGACATCGCCATAGCCATCCAGTACGGCTACAAGATCACCTGCAGGGATCGCGCCAATGGAATCGGAGGAGGAATAGCCATCGTCTACAAGTCCACCCTCAAAGTCGCCACCCACGCAGAAGACACACCCTCAACACCGCCGAACACCTGCACTTCCGGAAACACACTGACCTCAACACCACCCTCAGAGGAACACTCATCTACAGACCCCCCGGACTCCGGGCTCAGTTCTGCGACTCCATCGCCGACCTCGGCAGCACCCACGCACTCGCCTCCATGGACTACATCCTCCTCGGGGACTTGAACTTCCACCTCGAGAACAACAACGACGCCAACTCCGCCACCCTGATCGCCAACCTCGGCCTCAGACAACTCGTCACCGCACCCACCCACGCTGCCGGCCACACGCTTGACCCCATCTTCTCCACAGGCTTCCACATCGCCTTCGACCACACCACTGAACTACAATGGACCGACCACCGCTGCATCCATTTCACCTTCAAGAAACCAACCACACACCACTGCACCCAACAGCAGCCTCGCCGCTGCTGGAGCAAAGTCGCGGAACAGCAGCTGATCACCTCCCTCGCCAAGAACCCACCCACTGACCCCACCAACTCAGACGCCGCAGCCTGCAACCACAGACAGCGGATCGACGACTGCGCCAACACCCTCGCCCCGCTCAAGAAACCCTCCAACAGCCACACCAACATGAGAGCCACCTGGTTCACCAATGAGCTCCAGGCCTTCAGACGTGCATGCCAGAAACTGGAGAAGACATTGCTCCACGAACGCACACTGGATAACCACGCAGCCCACAAGGACGTCACCTGCAGACACCACCACCTCATCAGACTAGCCAAGAGATCCTCCTTCAAAGACCACTTGGAAAACAACGCACACAACAACAAAGAGCTCTTCAGCATCGTAAAGGAACTCTCCAACCCCAGCGCCAATGCCAACGACATCCCGCCTGCACAAGAACTGTGTGACTCACTAGCCATCTTCTTCCACCGCAAGATCGCTGACATCCACAACAGCTTCAACACCACCACCGCCTCGACTACGCCAGACTCCACCCCCCCCTATGAACACCACCAGTGCCAACCGCCTAACCTCCTGGTCCAAAGTCAACGACCATGAGACACGCAAGGTCATGAACTCCATCCACTTAAGATCTCCGTCTGACCCGTGCCCTCACCACGTATTCAACAAAGCAGACGCAGACATCGCACCCCAACTACGAAAGGTCATCAACATCTCCTTCGAAACAGCAACATTCCCGGGAAGCTGGAAGCACGCCGAAATCAACGCCGTTCTCAAGAAGTCCAAAGTGGACCCCAAGGACCTCAAGAACGTCCGGCCCATCTCCCTGCTCCCCTTCCCGGCAAAGGTCATCGAGCAAATTGTCAATATGCAACTGGCCCACCACTTGGAAGACAACAACATCTTGGATCCGTCCCAGTCTGGATTCAGACGAAACCACAGCACCGATACCAGCCCTCATAGCCGCCACAGACGACATCAGGCGCCAACTAGACAACGGCGAAACATCAGCCCTCATCCTCCTGGACCTGTCAGCTGCCTTCGACACGGTCTGCCATCGCACTCTAAAGACACGCCTCCTAGAAGCCGAAATCCAAGAGAAAGCTCTCGACTGGACCACGTCCTTCCTCACCGGCAGAACTCAGAGCGTCCGCCTCCCACCCTTCCGATCCGAAGCCACCGACATCATCTGCGGCGTCCCCCAGGGCTCATCCCTCAGCCCGACGCTGTTCAACCTCTGCATGGCCCCCCTCGCACAAGTGTCCGCCATCACGACCTCAACATCATCTCCTATGCTGACGACACCCAGCTCATCCTCTCCCTCACCAAGGACCCACACACCACCAAAACCAACCTCCACGAGAGAATGAAGACTGTTGCCGACTGGATGAGGAGCAGCCTTCGGAAGCTGAACTCGGACAAGATGGAGGTCCTCATCCTCGGACCCACCCCCTCAGCCTGGGACGACTCCTGGTGGCCGACCACACTGGGAACAGCACCAACACACACCGACCACGCACGCAACCTAGATTTCATCCTCGACTCCTCCCTCTTCATGTCTAAACAGGTCAACGCCGTCTCCTCCTCCTGCTACAACACCCTCTGCATGCTCCGCAAGATCTACAAGTGGATCCCGACCGATACAAGAAGAACGGTGACACAGGCCCTCGTGAGCAGCAGACTGGACTACGGCAACGCACTCTACGCAGGAATCCCAGCCAAACACCTACGACGACTACAACGCTTCCAAAACCCATCACCCTGACTGATCGTCAATGTCCCCCGCCGCAACCACATCACCCCCCAACTGAGAGACCTACACTGGCTCCCCGTCGACAGGATGATCACCTTCAAGCTCCTCACCCACGCACATAAAGCACTCCACAACGCGGGACCAGCCTACCTGAACAGCAGACTCAGCTTCCACGCCCCCACCCGCCAGCTCCGCGCCGCCAGCCTCACCCGCTGTCCCCCGCATCCAACGGACGACCTCCGGCGAGCAGATCCTTCTCCTACCTCGCCTCCAAGACCTGGAACACCCTCCCTACCCACATACGGCAGACCCAAGACCTACTCACCTTCAGAAGGCTCCTCAAGACCTGGCTCTTCGAGCAGTAGCAGCAACCCCCCCTCCCCTCAGCGCCTTGGGACCCTCACGGGTAAGTAGCGCTCTTTACAAGTACTCTGATTGATTGATTGATTGATTGATTGATTGATTGATAGCTTATAAAAAACAAATATGCATTTTCAACATCACGTGTGATCAAAGCGTGGCCTTTGATTTGACAGGATTTTAAATATAATGCATACTTGACTTGAGACTTGCACTTAACCACCTCGGACCTGTTATTAATGCTTTCCCTGTCTCTTCGTCGCTGTCTTTGCACTCTTCCTCGCCTTCCAACCACGATGACAGTTTATTTACCACACAAACGTGTGTTTATTTGAAACTGGTTTTGACCTCAACTGAGATCAACAATTAATTTTATCTATATATATTGAGAAAAAAGAACAATAAGAAAAAAGCCAGTGTGCAATGTAAAAATCACAATCTATTATAAACCATATTATGTCTTCCGAACATGGGTATAAAAACTCATAAAAAATGTAAACACCTTAAAACTAACCTGATCATTTGTAGGATTAGTAAATGGATCAATTCATGATGCATATTTATTTATTTATTTATTTATTTTTCATTTGTAGAGCGCCTGACTCACCCCACATGGGGTATCTCGGCACTATAAATGCAGCTGGTATAGAAACTGGGGATTTTAACAAAAGAGTATGATCTTCAGTTTTTTGCGAAAGCTGAGATAATTGGTGCAGAGGCGAATGTCTAATGGGAGCTTGTTCCAATATTGAGGTGCCAGATGGGAGAATGATTTACCTCCCAATCTGGTTTGTTTGATTCGTGGGAGGGTGAGGAGACCTTTCCCCTTAGAGCGGGGAGTCCGCGTGGGAGAGTGTCTAGTCAGTTTGTTTGAAAGGTACATGGGGCCTAGTTGGTTAAGACTCTTGAACACCAGGCAGCAAATTTTGAATTTAGTTCTTGAGCGGATGGGCAGCTAATGGAGTTTGTGCAGTAGGGGTAGTGAGGTGGTGCGATAGGGTGAGCTGGTTACCAGACGGGCTGCTGTGTTCTGCACTACCTGAATTCCATCCAGGTCGGATTCCTTGGCCGCAATCAGCAGGGCATTACTAAAGTCCAGACGACTGAGGACCAGGGCATGGACCAAAGTTTTCCGGGTGGACGAGGGGAGAAAATGGAAGACTCTTCGGAGAAGACTTAGTGCGTGAAAGCAGGCACATTTTGTGGTGGCTATGTGTTCATTGAGGTTGAGTTTGTTATCAATTAGGACTCCTAGGTTTTTAATTATTGGTTTGGGGGAAGATGCCTCGCCCATTTCTTCCGGCCACCAACTGGGGGACCAGGTCGATACAGCATCTCGGGGTGTTTTTGTCGAAGGTGAGGAGAAGCTGTGTGTCATCAGCGTAGGTGAGTGGGGAGAACCCGCTGTCCCTGAGAAGGGTAGCGAGCGGTGCGACATAAATATTAAAAAGCGACAGGCTGAGACATGAGCCCTGCGGTACTCCCTTGGTCACTGGGGTGGTTTTTGAGCTGAAGGGACCAAGTTGGACAGTTTGTGTTCTTCCATTGAGGTAGTCCCTGAACCAATCAAGTACAGTGCCCTGGATCCCAGCTGTTTCCAGTCTGTCCTGCAGGATTTGGTGAGAAATGGTGTCAAATGCGGCGGAGAGGTCGAGCAGTACAAGAATGACCGCTCGACCTGCATCCGCCTGCATCCGGATGTCATCGATCACCTTAACCAGGGCAGCTTTGGTACTGTACTTGGGGCGGAGTCCTGTTTGTGTAGAATCGAGACAGTTGGAGGATTCTAGAAAGTTGGTGAGGTGTGTGTTAATGTGTTTTTCTAATAATTTGCTGTAAAGGGGGAGTAGTGATATTGGTCGATAATTGGTGATAATGTCAGGAGACAATTTGTTATTTTTTCTGATGAGAATTATTTGGTCCGCTTTCCATTCAGCCGGCAGCTTGCCTTCACTGATGGAACTATTCAGGACTGCATAAAGGGGAGCAGCCAGGTCGGCTGCGAGTTTCCTTGCCACTTTGGCTGGGAGAAGGTCTTTGGGAGAGCCTGATTTGGCTGAGGTGAGTAGGGATTCAGTTTCTGAAATGGTAAAAAAGGGAAATCTATCCAGGGTGTTGAGGCTGGGTGGTGTGTGAATGGGGTAAGTTACTTTGTTCAGAATGAGATTCATATGTGAAATAGATATTTTCTTATAGATTTCATCGATCTTATGGGAGAGGTGATTGGAAATTTCATCACATAGGAGCTGAGTGGGTTCTTCAGCGAGGCTGCAGGCAGTGGGGTTGATGAGACAGTTAAGGACCTGGAAGAGGGTTTTAGGACCATTCCTGGCTTGCTCCAGTTGGGTGGCTATGTACTTTTTCCGGGCTGTTTTGAGATTCTTGTGGTAAATATCAAGGGCGGCCTTGAATTTCCCCTTGTCACAGGCGTCCTTAGTGCGGCGCCAGCAGCGTTCTTGCTGTTTACATGTGCTTTTCTCTTCTCTGAGCGTAGAAGAGTACCAGGGGGTCTGGATGCGTTTGGGTGCGTGAAAGGGGTGTTTAAGGGGTGTTAGAACTGGCTATTTCTGGTTGGCTAAGGCTGACGCCAAAGCCAGGCAGAAACCACCATTCTAGTCAGGGCAAGGGAGTCACATGCCAAGATAACCCCTGCTCACCCCCTTGGTAGCTTGGCACGAGCAGACAGGCCTATCCCGGAGGCAATGTGTAAAGCATTTGCGCCAGCACACAACAGCAACAACATCCTAGGCACACCACAAAAGGAACTCCACACAAGGTTATATAAAAATAACTTCTGTATTGTAAAAACACATCAGATAGAAGTCACACATGTACATTGTGCCAACTGGCACGGGCAATATTCACAAGGGATTCTTTACACAGGACAGGGCCAAGTGGGCACCTGTCAGAATCAGCACTTAGTAGAAAATAGAATAAGTATAGCACAAAATAACAGTTATAGATCACATCCAATAACTACTGGGAACAGGTAAGTACCACCTACGCAACCCTAAACACCTTAGGAGAATGTCACGCAGGGAACCAGGACCTCACTAGGACCACCTGTACTAGAAAGAACAACCACCTAAGAATAAAATACATTTAGGGGTACAGGTAAGAACACATTACACATGATGCATAAACAACATTCAGAGGTGTAGGGAAGGAAAAACACATGATGCATAAAACATACATTCAGCGGTGTAATAACAAGGCACATGATGCATCAAAACACATTCAGAGGTACCGGAGAAAAACACATGATGCCTAAAACATTTAGAGGTGTCAGGAAGGAAGACACATGATGCATAAAAACATTCAGAGGTGCCAGAACATAACTCAATAGCGCAAAAACACATGATGCCTAAAAACATTCAGAGGTGTAAGATCAAGGTGCGTAATCATATTAAATACATTACATTTCCTAGCACCACATCACATTGCGCAAAACTCACATTAGGCTATTACCATCACATAGATGATCACATTGCGCCTAAATAAAATCACATACCAGCCCCATCTAATAAAGGGACTAAAGACCCCTGTGTCCAGAATGCCAGGGCGTGCTGCCATGCAGCGCCAGTCAGGGGTGCGCCACTGGCGCAAAACCTAAACGTTGCAGGTGCCCACTACTTGCTGGGCACCTGGGAACATCCCAAGACCTAAACGGTGCAGCTGCCCACTAATTGCTGGGCAGCTGGGAATCCAAACTGCGACAGGGTCCTCACTGACCCTAGGCACAAACTGCGCCCACTGCTGGAGCCACACAGGCTCTGGGCATATCACATGCCCCAGACGTTGGAGCCAGACAGGCTCTTAAACAAATATGCTCCATGGAGCCCTCAGGCTCTGAAAATAACTTTGCCCCCTAAGAGCCCTCTAGGCTCTTAACTAATATGTGCATCGGGGCCACAGAGGCTCTAAAAATTTATAATGTGCCCCACTGAGCCACACATGGGCTCTGGAAACTAGCGGGGCATCGGGGGGAGCCCGCAGGCTCCTTAAACAACTGGACGGGCCCCCTATAGACAAAATGCCCCAAACGCAGGACAATCACGGGCCTACTAGCCCCGGGAACAACTCTCGCCATGTTGGAGCGGCCCGCTATCAAGTGGGGCCGCTCAGGGTGAAGGCACCGGCAAAGTGCCTCCTCTTCGCTCCCCCCGGCCAGCTGCACTCACCGGCTCTCTAGGCGGGAGCTCCTCTCAGGACGTGGCAGCTCTTCTCCTGCGGGGCTTCGCGGGACTCCTGGGAGCCCCGCACTGCCGTCGGTGGCCTAGGCCGCCATCTTCCCTTCACCCCCGGCCTCCTCCTCACACGGCAGCTCTTCGGCCAATCCGAGCGCGGCTCAAAAGACAAGCCCCTTGTGATGCCGCACTTCCTCTCTGCGCTAGGCCAATCCTAGCGCGGCTCACTGGGCGTGCCTCTTGCGGCGGGCCAATTGCAGCACGGCCCTTGCAAACGAGCCTCCCACAGCAGCCCAATTGCAGCGCGGCCCCTTCGGTCTCATCAGCGGACCCCGGGGGCTGATGGCGGTGAGCTTCCAGCGGCATACACGGGGTAGGCTCCCTCATGTTTAAAAATAACAAAGCGAGGTAGGCACTTGCTAAATAACTCAATAAACGGGGTGGCACCCGTCCACTCAGCACACAAAGGGCAGGAGCGCTTCCCACACAGCATAACCACAGCGCTCTGCCAGAAATCAGGATAAAGCGCCCACGAGGCGCTGGGGAGCCCAGAAATCACGAAAATGCCCCAAAAAGGACCCCCCCAGCAAGGAGGGTCCCAGCAGCTGCAGGACATTACAGGACAAGGCTTCTAGGGCAAGGGCAAGTGAAGTCTTGCAGCCATCCTCAGGCCAGGCAGAAAGGGCCCCCAGGAAGAAGTCCTCCAGCAGTCCATCAGGTATCCAGGGGCTGGGCAGGGCTCAGGGAGGCAAGCCTTCCCCTGAGCCCAAGCAGCAGCACGCCCCTGGCAGGATTCAAGTCAGAAACAAGAACATTTTGGAAGGGGACACAGCCCCTTTTTATACTATAAAATCCTTTGTCTAGCAGGGTGCAGGCAGTGTGAGAACCAGCTAGAACTGGTTATAGGGAATTCCTTTTACTGACCAGGCTAGGGACATCAGACGCACCCCAAGGGGTGGAGCCAGCATTGTGTGGGGAAAACCCAGCCTCATTCAGGACCCTCAAACCAGACGGTCAATCCACAAGCAGGCCCAGGCTCACACCTACCCTCACATCAGCATGCTAAACACTCCATTCACCACCGGGACAGACCCTCCCAGACTCTTGGAGCCAGGCTCACCAGCCAGCCTCAGCCAATCACACGCCAGACACAAATTACACAAATATGCCAACTTCTAAAAGTGGCACTTCTACACTAGACACAATCATGCCACATATACCATTTCGCAGCATTCAATCTCACAAGTTCGCACATACCAAACTCGACCCTGCACTCCCCACACATCAGGAACTACCATGGGCATACATATTCCCCATTCATTCCTATTGGAGGGCAGGTCACTCACCACACATACACAGAGAGCTCACGCACTTTACACTGTACCACAGTGAAAAAGTGCACAGAGGCCTAAAATCACCAACACCAGGTCACAGAAACAGGCTAGGAAAAAGCAAAAAGTCTAGGGGTGAACCTGCCAAAAGGGCCGGGTCCAACAAGGGGGATGGTGGAATCAATAGTGGTTCTTACTGCAACCTGTAGGGCCATAAGGCGTTTGTCTAATGTGTCTGCGGTAGACTCCTCAGGGGGGGAGAACTGTTCATGAAAGAGATCAGGGGATAGTTTGTGCCAATGTCTGGTGGGGTTTTTCTTGACTGCGCGTTCGAGGGGGCCGTTAAGGTTGAAATTGATTAAAGAGTGGTCTGACCATAGGAGAGGGCTGGTAGTGTTATAGATTGTATCTGGCGTGTTGGAGGAGACTAGGTCTAAAGTGTGGCCTGCAATATGTGTAGGTGCTCTGTTGATTTTGGTCAGACCTAGGGCAGTCATTTCTGACAGGAGGGCGGCTGTTTCTGGGTCTTCGGCAATCTCGCTGTGGATATTAAGATCCCCTAGCAAAAAAAAATTGTTTGATGATATGGCATGAGGGGCGATCATGTTAATTAGAAGGGGTAAGGAGGGGAGAAGTGGTCCAGGCGGGCGGTAAACCAAGGCCCCTTTCCAACTTAGCTGAGAGTGAATATCTAATCTGAAAATGAGAATTTCTATGGTGTCGTTGCAGGGTTGGTCTATCGAAATGGCCTTAATAGGGTCTTTATAAATAATGGCAATGCCACCTCCTCTTTTGCGCGGTCTATCTGCCTTTAGTATGCGATAGCCATCTGGGAGTGCAATGGCAATGGCTGGGGTGGAGGCTGGTTTAAGCCATGTTTCGGTAAGAAAGCCGATATCAGGGCAAGAGGAGGACAAGAGGTCCCAGATGTTGATAGCGTGCTTGGGAAGAGAACGGACGTTAGCTAAGAAGCAATTCCAGCTAGCTTTCTTAGTGTCTGCAGGGGCGGGAGGGTTCTTAGTGGAGGGGCTGTGATGATTCCCTGGAGGTATGGTCTGAAATTTACAGTTGGTGCAAGCTAGGGGGCCTTCCAACACCGCAGGAAATTTGTGCCTGCATAGTGAGGGTCTGGTGGGAAAGTAGGGCAAGGAGATAGGGTTCCTGAGAGCGGTTAGCTCCTGTCTGGTGTACTTGTAGGTTTCCTTAGGTTTATTGGGCTCTTTTGATATCAAGAAGGTAGGGTTCCTGTCT
Organism: Lissotriton vulgaris; assembly: GCF_964263255.1. Classification (NCBI taxonomy): domain Eukaryota; kingdom Metazoa; phylum Chordata; class Amphibia; order Caudata; family Salamandridae; genus Lissotriton; species Lissotriton vulgaris. The sequence goes on along the minus strand of NC_141691.1, from coordinate 1,762,811,303 downwards.
CCTGTTGGCGTCCTGGCACGAACGGGCGCAGACGGGTGTGCCTTTGGCGCGCCTTTGGTGCGCCCGCTGCACGCGTCCGCTGCGTGTAGCTTCCAGGCTGCCTTTTGCACTGTGTCTCCTCCACCTCTAGCCCGGAAGTGCTGCCTGCCGAGCGCTCCCTCCACAACAATCGGGGAAACCCCGTGGTGGACCAGGGAGCGCGCGATCAAAGGGCGTCAGAGGAGGTAAGGATTGTGCAAAGTGAGCAATTTACAAAGCAGGCAAATAGCGAAGTAAACCTTTTAGTTAAAAAGGGTTTTTGATGATTACCCAAGAGTTAAAAATGACAGCGTCCTTGTCAGCGTGCATCTAGTCAGCTCGCTACCCGGCTGCCTTTTGTACTGTGCCTCCCCCACCACTAGCCCGGAATTCATGGGTTTAAAAAAATGTGTATTCTTAACGCTGGTCACAGATGTTTCACATGGAACCAATTCTGACTTCCTAGTTGTCAGAGATTGCAGATGGAGTTGTCAAATTTAACTAAAGATTTGAAAAGAAAGGTACGGTTGAACTTGGCCAAATGAAATATAGGATCTTAAGCTTTTACAGAATCCCAGCTTAGTGCAATACTCCGCATCCCAAGAGAAACTTAACTGGGCAGTCAGAGTATTAAGAAATAATCGAGGGTGCCCTGGAGACCATGATCTAGAAAGTCCATGTTACAGTTAAAGGCCTCCAGAGCATCTTTTAGAATACAGAACAAGGTTGTATAATCAGCAGATGCTCTGATTAAATCTTCACTAAGGAGCTTCCTCAGGGATAAAAGTGGCACATTGAGGAGCTTATATCCCCAGCGAACTAAATCGGCCAAAGCTTGAGCATATGGGCTACAGACAATATCCAACCTCAAGTCTGAGCATATTTACAGAAATAGCGGAACGTAAAAAATTTCCTAAAAAACTCTTCTGTTCGTATACATTTAAGAATGGCCAGTTTGAGACAAGCGTTTACTCAAGGGCATAACTTCAGCTGGGTGGGGTTTTAATTTTATACATTTTAATAAAATAATTGAAATGTCTTCTCCTCATAGAATTATAAAAAGATTTGAGAAAATCAGCCTGCAAGAGCTGAACTCCCTGGGTTTGTAAAGTGGGGCTTGTCACTTAAATTACTGGAGAAAGTTCTACCCAAACAGGCATATTTAGTTATATGGCAATCCTTTTTTTCCCTCCAAAAGCTAAAAAAAAATGCTTTAGATATATTTATCTTTAAAAAAAGGATTTCCCACTTAATTCCACAACACCCTCAACTTTCTTTGGAGACCTAACGGTGCCAGGTCAATAAGATTACGCCATCTACATACATAAGAGTGTGTAAGATGCTAATTTTGCCGAAATTGAAATGGAAAAATCTTACAGATACAATGAGAATAATAATGGTGCCAACAGGCAATCCTGTTTTAATCCATTATGAGTAGCAATAGGAGGAGAGAGACCCAGTGCTTAATTTGTTAAAAATTAAGTGCCGGGCCTGAAAATGCTGCAAAGGAGGCTGCAGCCCACTTCTACCTCCGGTGTGCCCAACTTTCAACACCCGCACTGGCTCAGCCTCTATCCTGTAACCATGCTCTGCTGCACCATTCATCCACACTTCATCATGGCACTGTTTGGATTATTCGCAGGTGTCAGGCTGCAACCCGGTTCTGGCTTACTCTTGTTCTGCTGCCTGGGCATAGCAGGCCGGCTTAGCAGTGGTGTAACGAAACTTGAGGGGGCCCCCCTCCAAAGCACATGGAGGGGCACCCCCAGCGACCCGGACCACCACCTACCATCTTGCCCCACCACCCAAAAATCTGATATATTTTTATCTAAAACCTCCAACTTTTAATGAAATGCCTCTATATTGTCTTGCTTAAAGTTCTAATGAGAAAGTGGGGAAGCCTCTGAACATTTAAGCTACGTCATTTGTAACAATACTGTCATTTAACTGAGGCAGGAATCAGAATAATGCCAAAGAGCGATCCTATTGCCTCAGGAACTGCATATGGCTGAAGGACAAAGAACTATGAAGGTTTGAATTAGAATTTAAATTCATGGACAATAACTTGAGACTTTGAAGGACAAACGAAACCTGCAGTTCCATAAAAACTCGACTGACAATATAAATGAGAAGTACACAGATATAACTCAGTAGCCTTTGAAAGTCAAGAGAAATAGACTGGTGAATTATGTGCATGCCAACCACTAGCGACTGTCAAAGGTTGTGCATGATAACATGACCTGAGGAAGCAATATCAATTTCTACCATCAAGTCTTTATTAGTAAGCATTACAAAACAGGCAGGCAAACAAGGCTGAGGATGACAATTGTTTGGATGCTTCAGAACATTGATGCAGATGTTTGTCTGAATTTATCGTTTCTGTACTGTGTAAACAAACATTCTTTATGATCAGCGTCATGAAGCCTCTGGGTGTACGTGCGCTTTAGAAGTTGTTATTAACACAACATAACATAACAATGCCTAATACAAGATTGAAGGCACACGTATTACAGACAAGTGCAAGCAACACCATAATTAACACTGCATAGAATAAAAATAAACCATATCAGCAAGTACCTGATGACAGAATCTGTACAAACTGTAGTTGGTAAAGCAAAAAAAATTTGCAAATACTTCCAAGTGCATGCATAATAGAGCAATCACCAGTCCAGCAATGTACAAAAATCAAGCATCTTTTGTAAAACAATCCAACTTTCTTAAATCAAGGTGAAAATACTTTCAAAGTGCATGATAAAACCAAGTCCAGCAGTATGCAAAAATGAAGCCAGGTTAGTCAAACAATTCCCCGTTTGGTGTGTGCATAACGGCACATGTATTTCAAAGCAACTAGTAAACAATAACAACTAAAGCACCATACAATAATTAAACCAGTTTAGACCAACAATTCCCTTTTTGAAGGCTCAAATATTTCAAAGTGACTGGCAAAACAGTAACAAGTACAGCAGGCAGCAGCATACAAAAATCAAACCACTTTAGTCAAACAATGCCCTTTGGTTTGTGCACTAAGGTGCAAATATTTCAAAGTATCTGGTAAAATAATAACAAGATCAGCAAGCAGGAGCATACATTAATCAAACATTTTTAGTCAAACTAATTACCCTTTTTTTTGTGCCTGAAGGCATAAATATTTCAACGTGCCTGGTAAAGCAAAAACAATGTAGCAGCATAAACATCAAACACGTCCAGTCAAACTGGCGGAGCCCACTTTGTCCATGTCTTACGTCATCTCTGGATGGCATCTGCCTTTAATGGATGCAACAATCTCCCATCCAGTCATGGCAGCTTAAGAGGCAGCAATTGTGACCTGGGGAAAGTAAAGAAGGCCCTGGCAAGAGGCGATCCTAGGGATATGGCTCGACAAACATTATGAGTGGCAGAGCACTTAGAATCAGGCCTGGGCCCTGGCATGGAACAGGAGCTGAGAATTTACTGTGTATGAAAGGAAGTGAGAGGGAAGATAGCAGCCCATCACGAAATGGTGGGCATGTAAATGGAAATAACAGGGTGGCCAGGCAAAGGGGCACAAAAGCCACACACCTAAATAATTTGAAAAGATGTCTTGCAGCCCCTCACGTTGGTTCGCAACTTGGAAAAGCAAAGGCATGTACATTTTAGTAAGAAGCATCCAAATCTGCTCAAGCGGCACATGATTTCAAACAAATAGTAGCTAGTTGTAAGCTTGCTTTTAAATGATGTGCAAAGGTTTTTTGCAGTATTCTCCATTCCCATATAACAGCTCTCCGTCTGAGCAAGTCTATATTGAAGTGTTTTAGGATGTTCAGAGTAAAGTTGGAGATGATAACATGGTTAGTTCTTAAAAGGGAAAAGTAAGATTCCAATCACCTTCCTTTCTCTTTTGACAATGAATGCAATAGAAGTTTAGAAGGGAGTAAAGCAAACTATATTAAGGAGTTGGTTATACAGAGTGATGGACACATCCTTTTTTCCACAGAGAGGTTATTGTGAAGATGAACCCTGATCTTCAAAAATGTAGATGAATATTGCACATTCGGTTAATATTTTACATCAATACTGGGAGGAGTAAGAGACTTATGTGCCCTCACTTTATACACACTGTTGTCTACAAAAATATACATTTTCGAGCAACTCGTTATTTTCAAAATGGTTGAAAATGCTGTAGTAGCATAGCAGTATGCTTAAAAAAATCAAAGTCCGTATTCAACTCCATGAGCTATCACTTATGGTTCAAAATGCGGGAAGTACCATATAATGTCTAGAGATGGACACATATCTATACTATGGAGATCAAATGGGAGTGGCACTGAGGGTGGCACACCTGTGCCCATTCACGAATTGGCTTTGCCCCTTGCTCCCCCAGTGGTCATCACCAACCTAAGCCCCAGATAAAAAAATCAGAGAAGCGAGAACGATAGTCCTGAGTTGGCTAGTGCATTGAAACCAGGGGTGCAACTAGACCCGAATTTCGGTGGAGTGTGGGGTGGGGGATGGGGGGGGGGAGGCTACCACTCCCAGCCAGGGCTGGCTCAAGCACTGGTCGCACACGGTGCAACAGACTTTTCTGGTGCCCCTGAGGTAATAGAAATTTTCAGGTAAACAATGTGTCCCCCCACTCGCACCCTATCCATTCACCCATGTTCCTTGTATGTTGTGTAACTTCTGTCCCGTACATGCTAGAAAGACGCAAACACATTTGCGTCCATCCTTAACATGTCAGCTATCCAGTCATCCAAGAAAATCCCGTTAATTAGGCTTCTAGACCTATGGTGCCAACGTCTTTACATGGTGCACTTTTGAATCTCGCACACGTTTTTCTCCATGTTTCCTGGCCCAGTCGAGCTAGGCCCTTAAACGAGGCCCCGAGTCTCATCTCTCCTGTCTCCGAAAACTGTATGCATCCCTGACCCCTGCCTTACTTCCTGCCAGCGAAGCGGTGCCCGGCTCGGCCTGGACTACCTGCCAATTTCGTATTCTGCCTACAGTTATCTGCTCAGCCTCATCGAAAACACATTCCAGTCTAGTGAAATAGGTAAACATATTCCCGGCTGCAGAGCAAAGGGCCCAGCCTTCCTGTCCTCCTTGCAAGTGATTTACTGAACCCGTTACCATGGTAGGCCCATGGCTCCGCGCATTGCACCAAGACACGTATGCACGCACTAGCATTCAGTATTGAACGGCCTCTGCACGAGAGACCTTTTACTTCAGACACTACATCCTCCAAACATGAGATACCAGATATGTTATAGGTACAGGTTGCCCTGAAATTCCAGACACCAGTCTCCTCCACTAGTGCTAAAGTCAAAGCCCCCAGTTCTCCCCAGTTCCACGTCATGCTCGGTTGCGCGCGCATTCAGGTCATAGGTTTCTGCTGATCCTGCAAACTTTCTCTATGCATCCACCCACATATGACGTTTCTCTGACATGTACAGTGCACGCCCATGTGTACGCCTTTTTACACGCCTCCTGTTATGCACATATGTTCTTATCTCTCTCTTTTCACCTGTTACGCCTACTGTATTGGTTTCAATTGTACTGTTTTACTATATATAATGTGTAATGCTAATAAAACGTTGAATGTCCCTTCCTGGCCCTTAGTGGTGATGGAAAATCATATCCGATCCTCGAGGACCCTTCATTAAAGCCCGTATGACTCAGATCCCACGGACTCTGCGTCTCATTTGAATGAGCTGTCTTTTATTGATAATTAATTATATGGAAAAATGATACGGTAAAATTAATTTACCACATAATATGGCGCCCGAACAGGGACCCCCCCTTCCCCACTCGCCGGCGATGTTACGCAGGCTTTGACCCCTTCTACAGCCGCGACGGAACCGTGCACGCCTGCGGGTTTTCCTGCTATCTCCCTCGGGCCCACGGAGGAGACGGAGACTGCGGTCCGGCATCCAGACGAGGCGGTGAGGAATGCGGAGGATCCCGACCAGAGCCCGAGTCGAGAGAGCAAGGTCCGAGGTATCCAGAGGCCCACCTGTTCCGAAGCGCATGTGTGGTAGCGTGATGCGTAGCAGCCAGATGTCGTAGCAGTCCAGTCCAGTCCAGTCCAGTTTCCGAGGCCTTCAGTTTCTTGCTTCCCGGTGAGTACCGTTGTTGGGAACGCATCTAGACGGGTTCATTAATTTGTGCTCGGTCAAGACAGGTCTGGGTACACAGACCTGGTCCAGACGTGTTCACTTAGGTGGATACGGTCCGACGTGTCTCTTTATGGGACCGGTATTGTCTGTACTGTTTTAGCAGTGCATCTAGTAATCCAGTATTCTAGTGTTGTATCTCGAGATTTTTGTGTTTTCTGTGTACCAGGTAAAGTTTGACATGTTTTTATGTGTTTTAATGTCGTGGTATGAATGATTGTTTGCTATTCATTACTGTGTTTACTGTGTTCACGTCCGAATCACTCCAATCATGCCACTGTTCTCGAAATTACGTCAGATAGGAACTAGGAAAGGGATACTCGAAGAAGCAGTCCCTGTCCCGCCTAGGGACACTCCAGGATATTTTATGTACCATAAGCATGGCTTAGATGCCGTACTGTATCTAGATTTGTGGGTGGACTACACCAAAGATCTGGAAGAGAAGTATAGATGGCCTGTCTCAGGGACATGGGATGCTGAATGTATCATGAGAGTAGAAGAAGCATTGTGGAAAAAGAAAGCCAGACAATCCCAGAAAGATGCCATAGAATTGTGGCGTAAAGAATCGCATAGAAGAACAGAAAAAGAAATCAGGAAAGCAGAGAGAAGTAGAGAAGAATCTGAAAAAGCCAGAGAAAAAGAGTTACTAGAAGAAGGAGAACAAGTCAGATTAGAACAATTAGACCGTCAAAGAAACGCACTCATTACAGGCATGTATCCTGTTCTTGCCGAGGGCCTGCCCAAGGCGACACCGGAAGTACCCCGTAACTTGCCACCACCATTGGTTCCGACTAAACTTCGTCACAAACAGACCGCAGCAGACATTTTCCTTTCTTCCTATTTAGATGACGTAGCTCCAGCATACACTAATGTACCCGTACCACCTGTTAATAATGTACAGCAGCCTACTCAGTCCGTTCAGTCTGTTACAGACACGTTACCCCCACCCGCTCAAGACTCGACTTCTCCATCCGTTGCCACTTCCTATCCTGTCACCACTGTCCCTGTCACAACTATTCCCGTCACTACTACTACTACTGCTGTTCTTCCTACTACCAGTCCTTACAACCCTTTCGCTGTACTGACAACCCAGGGTCCGCTTACATTACCTGCACCTGTTTTTCAAATTATGACACCAGCAGTCTCAACACAGCTAGTTGATAGTTCCGCTTCCGCTTCAGGAGGCGCCGTAGGAGGTCAGCCTATCACCCCGCCTCAAGTAAAACGAATGACAATCAGAGAATTAGCATTGCAACGTACGCCGAAAGCGGCTACATACGAAAACCTTAAACGGTACATTACAGATTGTAGATATGACCCAGTACCGGGTGTAGGAGACATGATGTTATTTTCGTTACGTCTACGACGCGTTACAGATTATTTGATTCTACTACCAGAAATGACTAACCATCTAGACAATATATATCATTTTATTAGAACAGGGGAGAGACCAGAATGTATTTGTGAGGCCATGGCATATCAGAAGGTTGAGACACAAAGTATGATCTTACGATTTTTGATTGATTGTTTGATAAGGGAACAAGATCGGCCAGGTGCTAGTAAACAAGAGCTGGATGTACTGATGAAATGGAGTAATAATATAGCTGATGGTAAACATGATAAACAAAATTGCATAGATGCCATGTACAGAAAAATCCGTAAAGAAATCGTTACAATGCATGACAGAAAGAAGGCTGAAAGGGAAGCCGAGTCCGACAAGAATGAATCCTCAGAGGAGGAGAATTTAGATGATACAGCAGAGAACCAAGGCACAATAGCGTACGTAGGTAGAGTGAAGCTTCCTAAACAGTATTCTTTTGACAGACCCATTCGTCTAGAAAACAAGAAACATTTCCTTTCCCCCATACCAGAACAATGTTCTCTTGAACATGTATTTCAAGACACTGATAAAATACTGAAAGAAAGAATAGGTTACCATGAACTTAGTTCGATGCGTGATCAGGAACTAGCCCGGTCAGCAGTCCAATGGGCTGGAAATTATAGTATATATAAAGATGATTTAGTAGCGCAAACGTTTTTGAGCCTTTCTCCAGACGAACAGCGACTGGCTGGTATGTACATGATCCAACATCTCATTACACTATATGAAAGCCAGCATTCTGATCCAGGTCCACTATATAATATATTGGAAGAATTACTCCTAAAAAGATGGAGAGGCCTAGGTACCGATTTAATTAATACCATTCTAGAACAACGTCACAAATACAGAACTTTCCTGACTCCACATTTTGTTCCTGCTCCACCCCCAGTAAGACAACCATATCACCTATACAGACAGAATCCCTTACGAGAAGTACATCCCGTCCAGATTCCAGGGGGTACGTTTCAACGCGTATTCGTATACACTCCTTTGACCAAAATGGAATTATTGGAAATGAAGAAAATAGTGCCCAGTCATGATAAAGATCCTGCAGGATTCCACTGTGAATTAAAAGACATGTTACTCATGGGAGACTATACGTATCCCGACATTCTTAAAATGTTAAAAGTATTGTTGCCGGCAGGTATTTACAAAAAACTGAAAGAGAAAGAATGGGAGGTGGGAGATAAAAAGATTATCTGGACTGAATTAGAAGACGAAGAAAATACACGTATTCCAGGTACTGGTCTCGGGACCAAAACTAAAGCATTACCAGGATTACTAGTACAGGTTTTGCCTAGGTTATTGACAGTTAAAAAGGAAGACTGGGATGCAATCTCAGCCTGCAAACAGAAACAAGACGAAGACACTAGTGATTTTTATTCCAGATTTGAGAAATGTTTCATTATTAATAGTGGCCTGAAAACAAGTAGCGAGTCATATCCACATCTTTTTGTGACCAAATTAGTCGAGAATTCCTTACCCCAGGTTAAGAACAGAGTATTGAAAGTCGAAAGCACATGGCAAGCAAATACGCCTTCCCAAATGTTACAAATGTTACAGTATCACCAGAACAGAATTAGAGAGGAACACGATCATGAACAGAGATGTATGAAAGACACGAAAATGAAAGTACTAGTTGCCCAGTCCGTTCCAGCAGATGGTCAGAAGAGGGGTAACACACAGACTAGTCATTCTGCAGCTCCTGTTAAAGGGAATTGCTATTATTGTAAACAGCCAGGTCACTTCATAAATGAATGTGCCTTTCTAAGACACAATATTGCTACAGGCAAAACGAAAGAAAGACCACGTCTGCCTAGACCAGAACACGTTCCACAGAATACTACACAGAATACGCAACCTCCACAGAATGCACAGCAACAGAGAGTAGCTGTACCCCAACCCCAACCTATTGCCGCAACACAACATGTCACACAGCAAATGTACCAGTATGCACAGTCCGATTACCCCGATTATCAGCAGTATACATGAAACAGCCTAGAGAGGGAGGTTGGCTTGCCCCTTATCGAGGTTCCTGTAGATCAAGAGGGTCCCTATGTACATAGTCAAGTATTAGGGAAAGACAGAAAATTTTTGATTGACACAGGGGCGAGCAGAACTACCATTAGTCATGACGAGGTTCCAGGGGCACCCCTCTCAGGCTCACAGAATGTTTCCCTTGGATTTTCAGGAAAGCCTATTGTTAACGAAGTATCAAAGCCAGTTCCCCTTGCAGTTGGTCCATTGTCCCGAACTACAGATCTGTTAGTTACGAAATCATGTCCAGAAAACTTGCTTGGTATTAAAACGTTAAAAGCTCTAGGAGCAGTAATATGTTGTTCTCCAGAGGGAGTGAGATTATTTTTACGTGACTTTAAGGGTCATTATGTGTTGAGAGATTTTGATCCAAGATTGAAAAATGTTCCACAGCATTTATGGGCGCAAGGTCCAACTGATGTAGGTTGTATGCACATTACTCCCTATCGTGTCACACTCAAGCAAGGTGTTGTACTGCCCCGAATCTGACAATACAAATTACCCCCTGAGGCTGTAGCAGCCTTACTGAAAATTATTGACGAGCTCATTGCCCAAGGAGTAGTCGTAGAAACCGACTCCAATGTATGTAATTCTCCAATCATTCCGATTCTTAAACGAAGTGACCCAAATGCACCTCCAGTCTACAGATTGGTGATCGACCTTCGAGAACTCAATAAATGTATTATACCACAGTACCCAGTAGTCCCAGATATTTCGTCACTATTGACTGCCATAGATTCCGAAGGTGCGTTCTTTACTGTAATCGATCTCAAGAACGCCTTCTTTAGTGTCCCCATTCATCCCGAAAGCCAATACCTTTTCGGGTTCTGTTTAAATGGCCGAAGCTTCAAATTTGCACGTGCACCTCAAGGGTTCACAGAGAGTCCTAGTATTTACAGCCAAGCACTGAAACGACAACTAGACAGTATTCACATGCCTACTGACACTGCTCTACTGCAATATGTTGATGATCTGTTAATCACCGCACGGACCGAACGTGATTGCGAGCGCGCGTCACTGACAGTCTTGTATTTTCTGGCCGAAAAGGGGCATAAAGTGTCCCCTTCGAAGCTCCAATTCTGTGCCCAGCAAGTGGTATACCTTGGACACTTGCTGTCCAAGAGGGGTAGACAGTTGACACCAGATCGTATCCAGTTAATTGCACATCTGCCACAGCCCAAGACACAAAAGGAAGTACGGGCCTTCATTGGCCTCACTTCTTACTGCAGACAGTGGATTCCCCAATATGCATTTTTAGCCAAGCCACTCATACAGTTGACAACACAGGAGGCAGCGACTTCGACTGTCCTCCCTTGGACTCAGGAACATACACAAGCTTTCAAGGACTTGAAGAAAGCTTTATGTCAAGCACCAGTTTTAGCGACACCATGTTACAGCAAACCTTTTACACTTTTTGTCACAGAACGCGATGGCACAGCATTATCTGTTCTCACACAAGATCAAGCAGGACACCACAAGCCTTGTGCTTATTTTTCTAGTACATTGGATCCAGTAGCCCAGGCTTTGTCTGCGTGCCTAAAATCAGTTGCAGCAACAGCTCTAGCTATCAGACAAAGCGATTCAATAGTGTTAGGACATCCTTTGACAGTACAGGTTCCACACTCCGTGGAAGTTCTTCTGAACCGAACCCAGACTCAACACTTGACCATAGCACGACTGACAGGTTATGAACTGACACTGTTCCAGCCACACATAGAAATCAGACGCTGCAACATACTTAACCCTGCCACATTGTTACCCTCGAGTACAATTGATCCAGCACCACATGACTGTGTAGAAGTCATTAATACGGTGACAAAGCCCCGACAAGACTTGACAGACATTGCATTGCCCGACCTAGACCTGACACTTTACGTGGATGGTTCATGTATGAGAACAAGCACAGGAGAGTTAGTGGCCGCATATGCAGTGACCACTGAAACTGAAGTAATAGAAACACATCGTATTGACACACTATCTGCTCAAGCTGCAGAGCTCATTGCTCTGACTCAAGCCTGTATACTAGCCAAGAACAAGAAAGTAAACATATACACAGATTCACAGTACGCATTCGGAGTCGTTCACGACTTCGGTGTTCTTTGGGAAGAGAGAGGTTTTTTAACTTCTCACGGTACCAAGATCCAGCATGGTCCCCTCATTCAAGCCCTGTTAGAAGCAATACACTTGCCTACAGCCATAGCCATCATGAAGTGCAAAGCACATACTAAAGTCACCGACACTATTACCCAGGGTAACAACCTGGCAGATCGAACAGCCAAACTCACAGCTCAGACAGACATACCGATTAACATGACAAAGACTGAAGTAACTTCACTGACACATTGCCTGACAGTTAAGGATCCCACTCTAGATGTACTCGACATACAGACACATGCAACCCCAGACGAAATCAAGAAATGGACTGAACAAGGAGGGATCCAGACAGATCAGGGATGGATGACGAAGGGAAGAGCCACATGGTTCCTCCCCAACTCTAGGGTTCAAGTTATCATTAACACAGCACATAGTCCAGCACACTTAGGAGAGAAAGCCATGTTAGACAGTTTACAGAATCTTTGGTTGAACAAACATTTACGAGCAGCAGCAAAACAGAAAGTGCGTACTTGCATGATCTGTTGTCAGTTCAATCCAGGCAAAGGTGTTCCCGTGGAACAAGGTGGATTTCATCCTCCTGACCATCCTTTTGAAGGCCTCCAGATGGATTATATCCAGATGGACAGATGCCGAGGATTCAAGTATGTCCTCGTAGTCGTATGTGCTCTTTCCCGATGGACAGAAGCATATCCAGTCCCCGATTACACTGCTGTAACCACTGCCAAACAGCTGGTCTGTGAGTTTTTCCCACGATATGGTTTGCCCCGTGTCGTGTACTCTGATAATGGACAGCCATTCTCGTCCGAGCTTATGAAACAGGTATCACTCCTGTTAGGTTACCAGTGGAAGTTCCACTGCGTCCGACATCCCGAAGCCGCAGGTCTCGTTGAGAGACATAATCAAACCCTGAAAACACGCCTAGCAAAAGTCTGTGCAGAAAAAGGTGTAGATTGGATAGTAGCCCTGCCAGTTGCCCTTTTTTACATACGAATGGTAGCTCATTCTAGAACAGGATTGTCCCCGTATGAGATTGTTTTTGGTCGTCCCCCGAATATGTGGGGTACGCCTATGCCCCGAAAGATTACAGATGTTGAAAGTACTATGCTGACAGATTACTTGGCCTCCTTGATGTCTGCACTACAATCTTGTCGTTCACAGGTCGCGGCTGCCTTCCCAGACAACACCCAGGTAAAACCGCATGAAGTCGTCCCCGGCGAGTTTGTTTATGTGAGAAATTTCGACAGGAAAAGTCCGCTGGAACCCAGATGGAAACAGCCAAAGTTGGTGTTGATGTCAACGAGGACCGCCGTCAAGCTGGAAGGTCGCAAGGGATGGCTGCACTCCAGCCACATTAAGAAATTTCACGGACTGTGTCCAGAGACTCCGATTAAGGACTGCCCACTTATAGATACTGACTCTAAACTCCCCCTGCTAGAGAAAACTCCCCAACAGGAGTATCGTTCCAAGTTGAGGTCTAGTAAGTCAGACAGCATTTATTTGTTTAAGTCCCCCTCGGGTGAAGCGGTTAGACAGGTTTCTGACATGTATAAGATAGACCCAAGTAGTCAGAGAGATAGGCGTAGCGAAAAGAGAAAACAGTACTGTAAAGTTTTGCACAGCAGATGCATTATCGCATTAATTTCTATGTTTCTTCTGAGTCTTACGATCATATGCATAAGTTTAATGCTACATGTTTTCTTTCCTCTTGATTCTCATGTACATGCTTCCTCTAATGACACTGTAGAGCACACTTTTAGTGACCTGCCTCCCCACGAATTATCCTATCGTCTAGCAATGCGCAACAATACATTCATCCGTATGTTACACCATTCTCACCAGACCAGCAATGCCACCAATTGCTGGGTATGTGGCCGACTCCCTCCCTATCAGAAGTACAAGGGAGCTCTGCCCCTCTTTCCTTATCCGTTCACACATAATGGTTCGTGTGGTGCATGGTTTACTTTAATGTCTTCCCTAGATAGTAAGTCCAAGGTTTCCCAAGGCAATTGGATTTGGGGGAACCTGAATACAGTTATGAATAAAATATGTTTCCCAGACAAGGAAGGTCTTCCCCAAAGGACAGGGACCGATCTAGAAAATGAAGTGTATGGATTAGATAATTTTACACTTAACCTCATGATTCTGAATGTGCAGTCTGAGACTAATTCGGACTTACCGTCTATTACAGTTTTGCCAGTAAAAGGTGAATTATGCGTCAGAAAGAATGGTTCAGTACATCTGGGACACAGTGATTGTAATACTGTTGTCGAATTCAATGATAAAGGAAAGTCTACTTTCAAAGCTTCCCGCCATTCCTATTTTATATGTGGTCAGACAGCTTATGTACGTCTGCCATTAGATTGGGATGGGACGTGTTATATTGCGTTCCTATTGCCACCTGTTTTCCTAGCCCCGCCTGATTATTATAGAAATCCACATCTTGTACATGTAAGACATAGAAGGGAGATCAAGACCCCGATTGTCGACCAGACTGAAACAACATTGGAGCAATATACTGATTTCAACAAAGGATTCTTTTTCTTTATAGGACCTGTCCAGAACAGTAAACTGATACGTAGATTAACACGAACTTTGGAAGCAGTAGTGAATGAGACTACTTCTGCTTTAGGTAACCTGACCGAGGAGCAGTCTGCTATAAGACTTGTTGTTCTTCAAAATCGCCTTGTCCTTGACGTCATCCTGGCCGATAGGGGCAGGGCTTGTAGAGTCATCGGATCCAGTTGTTGCGTGTTTATTCCTAATAACGCGCCATCCGTGTATAAGGCCATAACTCGGCTTCATGAAATTGCTCACCTGATACACCAAACTCCAGGCTCCTGGACTTGGTCCGGTTGGCTCTGGAGTGTGATATCCGCTTGGGGATGGAAATTGTTATCATTCCTAGGAATAATATTGGTCATAGTATTCAGTTGTTGTCTCTGTCTGCAATGTGGGCCAGCGATTTGCGGCTTGTGCGCCACAGCTTGTATTCCCCGTCCAAGTTCACGTTCCCGTTCCCGAATAAAGAAAGAAGAACAAATGATGCTTTACGAACAGATAGATGGTCTCATGAATATAGATATATCGTAAAGGGTGTAGTAGGGTCCAAGGAGGGAATGAGGTAATAGAAATTTTCAGGTAACCAATGTGTCCCCCCACTCGCACCCTATCCATGCACCCATGTTCCTTGTATGTTGTGTAACTTCTGTCCCGTACATACTAGAAAGACGCAAATACATTTGCGTCCATCCTTAACATGTCAGCTATCCAGTCATCCAAGAAAATCCCGTTAATTAGGCTTCTAGACCTATGGTGCCAACATCTTTACATGGTGCACTTTTGAATCTCGCACACGTTTTTCTCCATGTTTCCTGGCCCAGTCGAGCTAGGCCCTTAAACGAGGCCCCGAGTCTCATCTCTCCTGTCTCCGAAAACTGTATGCATCCCTGACCCCTGCCTTACTTCCTGCCAGCGAAGCGGTGCCCGGCTCGGCCTGGACTACCTGCCAATTTCGTATTCTGCCTCCAGTTATCTGCTCAGCCTCATCGAAAACACATTCCAGTCTAGTGAAATAGGTAAACATATTCCCGGCTGCAGAGCAAAGGGCCCAGCCTTCCTGTCCTCCTTGCAAGTGATTTACTGAACCCGTTACCATGGTAGGCCCATGGCTCCGCGCATTGCACCAAGACACGTATGCACGCACTAGCATTCAGTATTGAACGGCCTCTGCACGAGAGACCTTTTACTTCAGACACTACATCCTCCAAACATGAGATACCAGATATGTTATAGGTACAGGTTGCCCTGACATTCCAGACACCAGTCTCCTCAACTAGTGCTAAAGTCAAAGCCCCCAGTTCTCCCCAGTTCCACGTCATGCTCGGTTGCGCGCGCATTCAGGTCATAGGTTTCTGCTGATCCTGCAAACTTTCTCTATGCATCCACCCACATATGACGTTTCTCTGACATGTACAGTGCACGCCCATGTGTACGCCTTTTTACACGCCTCCTGTTACGCACATATGTTCTTATCTCTCTCTTTTCACCTGTTACGCCTACTGTATTGGTTTCAATTGTACTGTTTTACTATATATAATGTGTAATGCTAATAAAACGTTGAATGTCCCTTCCTGAACCTTAGTGGTGATGGAACATGATATCCGATCCTCGAGGATCCTTTATTAAAGCCCGTATGACTCAGATCCCACGGACTCTGCCTCTCATTTGAATGAGCTGTCTTTTATTGATAATTAATTATATGGAAAAATGATACGGTAAAATTAATTTACCACACCCCCTCCCCATTTCCTCCTTCTCCATGAATTCCCTCACTACCACTCACCAACCATGCACCTCATCTCTCTATAGCACCTTTCTGACAAACATTTCCTTTATTTACAGCGCTACTCATAGTTTACTTGCACTCAGGTCTGTGATCTGCCTGGTACTCGTTCTGTGTAGCAGGTACATTAACCCTCTGCGCTTTGTGCGTGGCAGGAGTGCACATGTGAGTGGACAGTGACCGAAGCGACAGTGTGAGAGTAGGGAAAGTGGAGTGACTGCAGGGTGAATGAGAGGACCATATGAATTTTGGTGCGGATGTAGGTGCAGAGTAGGACAAAGAAATTCATGGTTCGTGATGGGCTTGTTTTAGTGATACTGCAGATTGAGCAGTGAGGGGGACAGGTGAGTGAAGGGTGAGTAGTGTGCTTTTGTGACTGCAGGGTGAGGTATAGGGTGAACAACACAAGTGCATTGTGAGTGAATGTGATCACTGTGAGTGCAGGGTGAGCGGGTGAATGGTGATCAGTGTGAGTGCATTCTGATCGCTGTGAGTGCAGGGTGAGCGTAATAAGTGAAGGGCTAGAATGTGGATTGAGTTGTCTGAATGCAGGGTGCCTTTCCAGACACTTGAAGTAACTCAGCATGTTATTGACGGTGGTGTAGGCTTTCAGATCTAAGTTCAACTATTGATACCTATTATGGCATTAATAGGGATTGAAGGTGTAGGAAATAAATAATGTGCTGATTCTGCAACAAACTTCCAGTCTCATGATACGGGTTGCCAGCTCATTATTTTGATGTCCCAGATAGAACAAAAATAAGCAGTCTCCTAAAGCCATATTTTCAGCACGTATCTGTGCTTACTTTGAACAGCAAATATAAATGGAAAGCACTTTTAATTGTGTTCTAGGGCTGCCTGAATGATCCATGACTGATAATTAAAGGAAACAAAGACAGAAAAGTCACATTACAAATTAATACATACACTTTTATTTACAACCCTATTTAGTGTCAACACAAGGTCTTTTCAGTCTCTTTAAACAACACATTGCAGGCATTTTTCTTTTGGCAACACTACTTTATATTCCTTTTCATGAAATGCATTCTCAACAGTGATGTAATATGTGATGTCACCTGCGATATCATCAATAATTTTATTTGTGATGCTATCTTTAACATCAAGAAAGAGCTGGGGGCAAATGTAGGAAATTATGAGGTTGAGGCACAATGTGATTTGCGGGAGGCATTGTGAGTAAAGTGTATTGGAGGAGCACAGAGCAATGCGCTTCAGTGAAGCGCTGGTTGTCATGTCTGAAGGGAACACTATGTGATGTGTCTCACTGGGGGACTGGGTGTTGGGTGTGCAATTTGAGACTTTGCATCTGAGGAGCACTGTTTGTTGTACAGACAAGGTGTATGCACTTGGCTGTGTGTATTACAGCAAAAGTTGATGTTCAGTAACAGTTGTTGGTTAAAGTGTAACTTCAAAGAGGCCTGAAGATGTGCTGGGTCAAGCATGAACAACTCACCCGTTCCATTTTTTCTTTCCATTCTGGGATTTGGAGTACTATTCAATTATAAATGAGGGAATGCAAGTACTACAATACACAGAAAAATATGTATTAGGGCTGGATAATCTTCTGGCATGACAACCAGTACTTTGGAAGATAAAAGATGACAGTCTTGCATTCTAATGCATTTCAGTGATTTGTTTTTAGGGTCAGGAATCTAATCATGGCAGAATATTGTGTTTAATATGGTATGTTTAATACTGGCACAGATATACACATGGGCACACATTCAAACATGCACAATTCACATACAAGAATGGCTACACACCTGCATAGGCGCAAAGGGCCTTATGTTTTCTACGACATCTTTAGACAGTCCTGTTTTTTTGTACAACACTGTTTGGCATAATGGTACTTTCAACTCTTCGCTTATATTTGTAAGAGAAAACCTAAGCCCCAGAATGCAGTCCTTTTGTTTCTGGAAAAAAAGAAATGGCTGAGGGTTTCACATGTGAAATGTGCTACTTGGTAGAATAGATTGACAGAAATTTAAAAAAAATACATTCCCTCTTTATTACATTGTTAAATAAATTTATTTTTCGTTTGTTGCTTTAACTCCTTAACCGCGGCACAAATTTTGCCGCGGTACGGGAGTTCTATTGAGTTGTCGGGCCGCGTCAGCCAATGGACGTGCGCAGCACTACCAAGGTAGTGCTCGCGACGGCCGTAGGCTGACGCACGCATTCTAGGGGTTAAATATTTGCCTTCGTTTTCCATGCCTACAATATGAACAAGAAAAGTGTTGAAAGTATTAATTTCCATTATTTTGTTTTACCCTGCTCCTCTCAAACATTTTCGAAAGGCTGAGTTTAAATCATAAAGCTTCCTCAGTTCTGCTTCTTTGACCTCCTCCTTTAGGAGAACCTTCACATTTGCCAACAGGCTTACAGCCCTGGTTTCATTGGCCGGGGGCTAGGGGGTGCGTTTTGATTTACTTTAATCCTCGTCAACCACAGACTTGCCACTGCTTAATTTTTATTATAATAATAATAATAATAATAATAATAATAATAATAATCATAAAGTGGAGTGCACAAAGTATTTTTTTTAGGAGCCAGCCTCTGACGCAGCCAGCAGCCCAGCAAGGAAGTCATGGACCCTGGTGCAAGCAAGGAAAATGCCACTTTTTACTACTGTTGGGTAGTCAAAAACAGCAATTATCATAGGTCAATGGGACCCTCAGAGTTCTAAGTCCCCGTGCTACTGAACCTCCTGCACAGATGGTAGCTGCGCCCCTGGACTCGGCAGGTTGCCTTTCTTCCAGTACCCAAACCTTCCTCTCTTTCTTACTCTTGAAGTTTTCATTCATGCAATCTTCCTTTTATCGCTGTTTTTCTATCATTCTCTTCCTTCTTTCTCCCTTTTCTGATGGATTCTCTTGCTTCCACTGAGCATGACAAATAAATGCACAGCTGCCAAGTTTTCAGATTTTCATGTGTGACATTTTCATAATTTCAGTGCTATTATGAGTGACATTTCAACGAATACAGGTGACACTTTCTCGCAAGCAAAATAAAACAATAAAGACGAGGGGAATATTAAAATATTGCAAATTACAACCATTTGCACAACAAGACACTCAATACTTGCTCCTCGGTGCGCCCCTGTTTCCCTCTGTTGCAGGGGTGCAATATCTGGCAGGCATTAGTGCATTGCGACTAGAAGTGAGCATCATGGAAGTTTCAATGGGGGCTTCTGATGGTTGTGTAAAGCCCGTAGGCGGTGTTACTGTGAACACTCGAGCTGAGAGACAGGAGGTGGAAAGACAGGGTTTGGCTGACACTGGGACACAGATGCAGTTCTGCATACTCCAATTGAGAGACAGGATGCATACAGGATTGCATTGACTGACACTGGGACACAGACACAGTAACAGGCTTGTATTTACAGATGCTGGGATTTAGATAGACAGAGGGGCATAAAGACACGGGAAGACTGCCACTAAAATGTATTGCAGAAACAGGGTAGAAAGGCTCAGAGTACTCGCACTAAATCGTAGGGACATATAAATGGGGCAGCTTAGCATCATTCCAGGCCTGGCCTTTCTCCCACGTCTGGACCTGGCCCCAACAGGATATGTGAGGCCCCAACTGCAACAACACTGATGTCTATTGTTGCCGAGCTGGTTGAGAGCAAATAAAACACATATTGCCAGCCAACGTGAGGCCTGCTTGATGGCAAAATCAATCTGGAGAATTCCCTCAGGACAACTCGGGCCTCTCTCTCTATGACATGAGGAAAATGCCAGTCCACCAAAACTGAGTCCAAATGCCAACCACCTGCAGGTGCAACCACCAATATAAATAACTTGCCTCACTAACTTAAAAATGTAACATCTGTTCCCTGAAACCTCAAAGTACACGCAGATAAGCAGCACCTCCTGTCTGTGTGTGCTACAGAACTGATGGGGCCCCTGTAGTCTGGAACACGGGAGCTGCTGCAGGGTCTAAATTACGTATCAATCTCGACGACAAGATGCATCCCACCCCACCCTCTGAGACTCCTCGCTCCTCCAAGACTGACCTGATGCCTGGCCTGCAGCTTCAGTGGCAGACGCGAATGGGCGGCAAGGAACAGGGCAAGGCAAATGTAAACTATTGCCGGTGGCTGCGCATTCACTGGGCAGGGCAACTTTTGCGCGGTGCACGAACAGTTTTACACTCACTAGTTCTGGTGTCTGGAGTGGACATAGCAGGCCGGCAGCCGGCGTAGGTATTATCTGCAGCCTGAGAACCCCATTTGCAGCATTTGCATTGGATCGGATTCGGCATCCTATTCTAATCAGAATGGACTTCGCCCAAAATAATCCAGACCCACACAATGAGACAAACATCACTGGTAGCATAAAAGGCCACTTTAATCATAAGATCAGGCAATTTCATAAATATCCATAAACCTAAAAACACTTGTATTTATCACTTATCTTCAGAACCATAGAATTTGCATTTTGTACCAAAACCATATCATTTATTTTGAACTTATTTGTTTGTAACTGTATTGATCCAAGAACCAATATAACTTTGTTTCCTGAATTCACCCCATGTTTCAAAATCTTTCACTTTTCCATCTTTTCTTTTCTTTTCCCCCATCCTGTACCGTTGTATGACGAACCATCGCGCGCAATCGCATCGCGGCACTTTAGATCGCGGCCACGACATCGCATCGGCCGTTACACCGGCCATTATTTCGTCGCAAGCATTTGCGCCGCAAATGCGGCAATTCCATTGGATCGCGTGTCACATCGGCGATTTAACATCGCGCGACATGACAACGCGATGGGTTAGCCTACAGTTAAAAAAAAAATTCGGCCAATGGGTTTGTTTCCCAAAGTCAGCAGGATGCTTTGTGGTGATAGCACTATTGCTAGTTAAAAGGGAGTTGACCATTAATTGGGGCAGTAAACACACGTCAACAATAAAGGCATGGCTGCACAGTGACGCATTGTAACACGAACAGTGACTTATATGCACAGTTGCAGCCACCGACATCTACACCACATGATATGTGACAACCACTTCGTACGTATCTGCAGGAGCTCCAGGACAAACTAGTCACGATACACCCTCACAAACCACTGGGGTGGGCATTAGCACAGCGTCCACCGAACAGTAGTAAACACAGCAAGTGACATAAGACTTGGTATCACACACCACAGTAGAATATTAGGTGCTGTGAATCACGTACTAGTCATACAATGTGCTTGTACGGTACTTTAACTGTTTTGAAAATGCAAATAAAGAGATACCAAAAAAATACGTTTATACTTGGGCATTTCCAGTGGCAGATCTATTGACAGCAGGGACAATGGGTGCGGGTTTACCAGTCACACAAGATGAGGTGCCAGCATACCCCAGCATACCCATGCCCTATCAAATATATGCTTGCCCTACACACCTACATGACATTCACTATTCCCTTAAATATAAATGTTTACAAATATTGAGGCATGCTGTTCACATGTGCAGTCATTCTAGCACATGCATGTGGTTATCCTCTGACACATCTCACTCACAGTGCATTCACACACAGTTTAGGGTGAACCCACGGTCAGTTATGCAGTTAAAGTTCTGCCACTGTAAGTCCTAGCATTGTCCGGAAATGCCTAGAAGAAAAACAAAATGCTTTCATACTGGCACTTCAATTGCTCAAGTGACTGCATTGTGTGCCAAATTTGATGTAAACACATTGGTTTTCCTGCAGGCTCCTTGCACAAAGTCCATATTAAGTGTAAGTGGTACATTACATCACTCTCCATATCCCCTCAGTTTCGCACCCATCCCACCCACCCATGCACCCACGCCTCATATGCCCTTTATGCAGCTTTGTTCACACCTTGACCCAAACCGCAGCTTCAAAAAATGAGCAGGAATGTGCGTGATAAATACACTTCCCATCAAATTTTGTTTTAAAAAAGAAGTATATTAAAAAAAATAAGTATATCATCTTGGTATGAGTGGTGGATTGCAGGCGCGAACCGTGTCTGTCAGCACCAAAGTCAATCTATGTTTCCGTCAGACCACCTTGTTGCAGTGACTGACGTTGATGTTTCGCTTATTGAAATAAACATACTTTCAAATATATGTTTATATTTTCTTCATATTTAACCCCTTAAGTGCTGCCTCGGTGCATTGGCCGACGGCAGCACTACCTCCCCAGTGCTGCGCACGACCATTGGACGTCCATTCAGCACTAGTTCCAATGGACAGCGCAGCACTGGGGAGGAATGTTTAATAGCATCTATGAGGTTAATGTGCTGCTTCCCGTTTATTGCGCCTATTGCGATGATGCTTAAATAAACATTGTTCTTTAAAATAAGCATTGTTGTTTATCTTTTTATGTTCTTGTCTTCACTCCCGTAATTTTTTTTTCCATTGTTCATTGCGCCTATTGCAATGATGCTTAAATAAACATTGTTCTTTAAAATAAGCATTGTTGTTTATCTTTTTATGTTCTTGTCTTCACTCCCGTAATTTTTTTTCCCATTGTTCTTTATATGTTCTTCATATCCTCATATGCGCCCCTGCGCCGCTTCCCGTTTATACTTTTCCCGTTTATACTTATATGCATAATATATGCATAATGTGCTCGCTTTATGCATTGTTGTTTATATGTTCTTCATATCCTCATATGCTGCGCCGCTTCCCGTTTATGCTTATATTCATATCCTCATATGCTGCGCCGCTTCCCGTTTATACTTATATGCATAATATATGCATAATTGTTGCAATGATGCTTAAATAAACATTGTTCTTTAAAATAACCATTGTTGTTTATCTTTTTATGTTCTTCTCTTCATATGCGCGGCTTCCCGTCAGTGTTCAGTGTAAACACTTTCATGTTATTCGATGCTTGCTTCCCATTTGAAGTCAATTCGATGTCATCGCTAACGATGTATTAGGTAATGCGATGCACTTGAATGCGTCCTGATGACATGCGATGTGATGACTGGCACGATGTAATCGCCGCGTTGCAATGTCAGCGCGATGCGATGTATCCGATGTAAGGGGTGCTTCCCATCCTGTACCTCCCACCACCCTCTTTCATGAAGGACGATCAAGTCCACTCTAGACCTTGACCTCCCCCTATTCCGCCACTCAGGAAAAACCATGGATTTTTCCTGACCCCCCCCAAAACCAAAAACCTTTCTTATCTGTCTTGTTTTGTTCCGTTTTATTTTTTTTAATTTTTATTCTTCCCCTGTGGAAGATACCCACAAATCCACTTTGAAAACTTTCGATAACATGTCTCTTATGTCAAGTATGTAATAAGCCATCCCCAATTGGGTTAGGTGGGCACCGTCTTCTCTAAACAAATGGCCTTCCTTGCCAGTGATGCTGTCGTGTGCGATTGTCTGAATCCCCAATCCCACACAGAAAATCTTCATAGCCCTGTTTAGTTTTTTCCTTGCTTTTTCCATAGCACTGTGGCTCCTTGCATTCCTCCACTGTTGTCTAAAAACAAATTCGGTCCACATTAAACTGGTCCCTAGCCAATTGTTGGAGATTACAGCTAAATCTAACTGCATGGCTTTGATCAAACTTAAACCTGATAATGCCACCAGGTCATTTTCTCCAAGATGGAGTATTAACATGTCAGGGCCACCTCTGTCATACCTGATCTTTGCTAATAAAGGACACAAATTCTCCCAGCGCATGCCCCCTTTACCGCACCAGTAAAGTTCATGTCCAGCGCTGGGGATGCCCAAATTCCTTCCATAGATTTGATGGTCAGCAAAAATCGCGGTCCACTTCACAAATGAATGTCCTACGATCCAAATTTGTTTTTTGGCAGGACGCAAACCCTGAATGTCACCTGGATGAAAGAAAAACATTCTATTAAAACACTAAAACAACCGTATAAACCGATGCTTACAACTCATTTCTTTTTTTTTTATTTCTTCACATAGCGGGCACAGCAATTTGAACTCCATCTTCCTATCCTCTTGATCGCGCTCCAACCCAGCCCCAAACAAGCTGCTTCTGATGCCGCCCCTATGCAAAAGGAATGCGTTGCATATTTCATTGGATTTAAACCTAATAATAAAAGCGTACGTCTCATGACCACCAACAGCTGGTGGCTCGAA
This sequence comes from Lissotriton vulgaris, assembly GCF_964263255.1. Classification (NCBI taxonomy): domain Eukaryota; kingdom Metazoa; phylum Chordata; class Amphibia; order Caudata; family Salamandridae; genus Lissotriton; species Lissotriton vulgaris. Next base: position 1,762,787,165 of record NC_141691.1, on the reverse strand, counting down.
AGCTTCTCACCTGACTCATGTACAAAAATCGGCCCACCCAGAAAACCTTTAAAAGACTGAAAATCCCTCCACTCTTTTACTGGACAACAACCTTGTATTTGGGTCACATTTAGGTGTATCCACATTCCTTGCCCCATCTGATCCATTTTGGATTTGCGTAACCATATTTTTAAAATGTTACTCTCCAAATAAACATCTTTGCTACATAGCCCACATTCATTCTTCAAACCTAACAGTTCAGAAACTCTAAATGCTCCAAAGAAGAGCCATATCATAACTAATCTAAAAAGCCTAATTTCAGGAAAATTGTAACAGGACTCAGGTAATGACCACAGCAATTGCTGTAACAAATCAAAAGTTATTGGTGCTCTTGTGTGTGGAATTGCAGACTTCTCCCTCTGCAATCCTTTCAAAACTTTTTTCACCAACACATTGTTATTCGGATCCAATCCCCAATATAATTGACCGTAAAAAGAAATTCCCGCTAACTTTCCTGCTATGGTGTTATGCGAAAGCCCTTTATCAATTAATGTAAAAAAAAATCAAGTATTAATGGGATATACATCTCTTCTCTTTTTACAATGTCGAAATTCTTGCCATAACTTAGAAATTCATGCCATGCCAGCATGTAACTCCGTTGGGTGGATGGCGCTATTGAATTCTCCACTAGCTGTACGATCCTCAGTCCCCTAGGGCCCAGACGCTGTGAGGCACAGGTGTTTTCTTGACTGCTGCTCTCAGAGCCAGCCCACGAAATCTGTCCCACTGGGAACGAGAGAGTGCATCAGCGATTGTGTTATTGATACCCAGTATGTGTTTTGCCCTGAAAACTATGTTCAGACGCAGACTCAACAACATGAAAGCCCTCAAAAGACCTAGCACTCTTCTGTGTCTTGCTTTCTGCCTATTTAACAGGTTAACTACTGACATGTTGTCCACGTGGAAAAGGATCGTTCTGTTACTAAGCTCCTGACCCCATACCTGCAAAGCTACCAGAAGGGGAAAAGCTCCAGAAAAGCAATACTGCAGCCGTGTGTCTTCCACACTTCTGGCCACACCTCAGCGCGCCAGCGCCCGTCCCACGAAATACCGAATCCATTTAATCCTGACGCATCTGAATAAAGTTGCACCTGCTACTTCATGCCTTCTTCTATGAAAAATAAAGACACTCCATTAAACTCCTCAAGAAACAATAACCAAATTCTCAAGTCCGCTTTTATACTTCTGGTTAGTCTGATTCTATGGTGCGGCAGCGTTGCTCCCGACATAGCCATGCCTAACAATCTGCAGAAAGTCCTGCCTGCCCTCACCACTCTGCACGCAAAATTCAAATATCCTAATAGCTTTTGCACCTGCCTCAGTTGTAATTTGTCTGCCTGTAGCGCCTCTTGAACACATGACTTAATCTCTTCCAATTTGCTCTTTGGAAGTCTTGCCACCATCACCAAAGTATCTATTTCTATTCCAAGAAACGTAATCTGTGTACTTGGTCCCTCCATCTTGTCTTGTGCCAACAGCACCCCAAATGTTTTGGCCATGTTCTGAAAAAATTGTAAAGCTCTCTCGCAATGCCTCGACTGGGCTTGTCCCATGAACAAAAAATCATCGATGTAATGACACACTTTACCTTCACTGCACCCTTGTTGAAAAACTCACTGCAAAAATGAACTGACTAACTCAAAGAGGGCACAGGATACTGCACACCCCATTGGCAAAACTTTGTCAAAATAAAAATAACTATTCAACTGCATACCCATGAGCTCAAAATCTAGGGGGTGAATCGGGATCAATCGAAACGCAGACTGAATGTCGCATTTAGCTAACTCAGCATGATCTCCTAAAATGTTTACCATTCTCAAAGCCTCATCAACTGTGGTGTAAGAGACCGCCGTGTCCTCGTCTGCAATGAAATCATTGATTGACCTACCCTCTGGCCATGAGAGGTGCTGTATCATGCGGAATTCGCCTGAAGACTTCTTAGGAATGACCCCTAATGGTGAAACAATAAAATGAACAAATGGCATATCCTCAAAAGGGCCTGCCACTCTACCTAAACGCTCTTCCTCTTCCAGTTTCTTTCGCACTACCTCCGGGAAGTCCTTTGCAGACCTTAAATTCTCTGCCCAGCGCCTGCATCTGGGGCCCTGGTAACCAATTCTGAATCTGTCCCTAAACCCCCAATATAGTTTGGCAGTCCGGGTACCTGTCTAACCAAGGGACAAACAATTCCCATTTAATTGGGGTAAAAGCCTTTTGGTATAGGAGGGAGTGGAGCTCCCCTCCCCTTTGCTGCTTGGCCTTGTTCTTGGGGTTTATGCTCAACTGTGTCTGGTGTTGGTGTAAGGCACTGAAAGAGCATATGTCTACCTCCAAACTGGGAATACTCATGCTTAAACCTACAGTATGGCCTGTTACAATAACCTCTGTTGTAGTTCCAACATGAGCCCATGCCGCTTGAATGTCCCCTTGCGAACGACCCCGACCCTTCCTGGGCGGCGCGCCCTGGAAAGGGCCGGTACGTTACCGGCAACCCACTAGCTGTATGTGTAGTTTCTGTATGTTGAGAGGATGGCATCCATTGTAACCATAATTCCGTATCTATGTCCCCCCATGGTTTATCAGGAGACATACTCATCCTGGCCCTGAACTCTTCGTCATAGTTCAGCCAGGAAAAGCCACCAAAATGCATGTGTGCCTTCCGTACCACATCCATGTATTTGAAAAGTGATAAAAAGGCCGATGACCAATTATCTATATTTCTAGGCACTCTAGGACGTCTCACCAGTTCCATCTCCTCCACTTTTGACCCCTCTCTCGCTTGCACATCTCAATGCAGCAAGCAAAAAACGTCTACATATTCATGCTGCCATATCTTTTGTTTCGTCTTTTGTGACAAACGTGTACCTAGCGGCATCGACATGCCCATATACGGTAGCCTGTTTGGCACAGATGATCTGTCTTCCGTGCATTCGTGCCTAAGACTGTGTACAGCCTTTCCACCCTTCTCACCTGACTGTGAAACCGCCACCTGACTTTGCGCCGAAGCATCCCGCTCCTGGACCCTTTTACCAGCAACCTGTGAAACAACATCCCATGCCCCCCCCCAACGAGGCTTACCCTCTGGAAGCTGTTCTTCTCGTCTTCTCAAATCTTCCTGAGATATCCGCTCAAGATTCTCCTTCTGCATTCCAGAATCTGCATCTTCATCTTGAACCTGAAATGATTGAACAGATTTTGTTGTCCCCATCCCCCTCCCTTTGCCCTTTGTTTGAGTTGTGCCCCTTTTTTGCAAACTCATCAGTTGTTCCCCCACACTCCGCTCCTCTGAATTTGGTACAAATGCCTCTTTCCCTGCCCCCGTAGCTTGTGGGGCTAGGACTTGCTGGCTTCCTCCTGGACACTCTCCATCTCCCACACCCCCATCATATGTTGCCCAATTAAAAACAGGCCCTCGCTCCAAAGGCATGTCCGCCTGTTGTGAATCCGCCGAAAATTCCACGTTAAAACCACTCTGCTCAGTGGCCGCCCTGTCCATCACAAACTCTCTGCCATGTGCTCGCCTTTCTCCTGTCTGATTCCTGCTCTGAACCTTCTCGACTACTGGAAAAAATGGCACCCTATCTGCCTCTTCCGCTAGTGGCACCCTGCTGCTTGTAACACCCAATCTCCCTTTACTCCGCAGCGTGTCCGAAGATGTGGAATGTTCTACCCACACCCATTGGCCATCTAAACTAGTACCCAAATCCTGTTCCTCAGGCCCGAAACCTACTGGTGCCTGGCGCGCAGCCGGGAAAATGTACTTGCGATTAAATCTGGTATGTTCCAAACCATTGTCATACATATAATCAATAAAGTCGTCATGGCATTGTCCTGGCAGGCCGGCCGCCCTCCTCTGAAAACTCTCCTCCAAAGCCTGCGCCTGCAGCCCCTCATGTCCATGTAATTTTCTGTCTATAACATCTTCTGCAGTATTTTCCACAATGCTGAAAAACCCCCCTACCTCCTCAAACTCTGGCTCCCTGGTCATAACTCCTGTGGACAAAAACTCCCTCCGTCCCCTGGGGCACTTTTCCTGTTGTGGCATGACCAATAATTCCTCCTCGCTACCACTGGAATAGTCAACTAATGGCTGAGGCTGTAACTGCCGTGCCTCTGAAACTTCTGTTGTGGGCAGGCGCTTATCAGCCCCCTTTACTGTATTGCCTCCTAAAAATTGTGGCACACTGAATACAGGCACTGGTCTGGGCCGTATCTGCCGCGCTGGGGCTGCTCTTGCTGTCCTGCCCCTCCCACCTTCTTGAAGCAGGAGACCTGAGCAGAGCCCGCCCTTTGCTAACACCTCCCTCGAACCCGTGGGTGCAGACTACTCACCCAGCTGCCTGACGACACAGCCTGACCCTCGAAGCAATGCTGGGGAGAGGGAGCGCGAAGACTGACCTCTCCACAGCGCCAATTGTCGAGCGTTCGCCACCGACTGCCTTGCGCCTCTCGCCTCTCGCGCCCTTCTTGTACCTCTTCTCACGGACGACGGCGGCCTGCATCCATCAATGGCCCCCCGCACACCATTCGCCGCCTGTCTCCTCGGTGGCCTGTGAGGGGGCTCTGCTGCACCGTCCACTCCATCCGCCAATAAGTCGCTTCTTCCCGCTGCCGCTATGACGCGGAGCGCCTCCTGCAATGCCTCCCTCGTCACCATTGCAAAAGCGGTAAGCGACAATGGATAGCAACACCTAACTACTTTTCTTTTGACTAAAATGCCTCAGCCTCGCCTAAAACACTTCTACCTCCTAAAACTGGAACCTAAAATGGCACCTCTCCCCTGCCTAACGCCTACGCACCTAACTAGCGCGCTGCCCTGACCTATCGTGTCATCGCTCTGGGTCTGCCCATTCGGGTGAAAATCCACGGGGGGAGACTGGTTCTCTCCGCTCCCCCCGAGGATCCCAAAGGATGGAGCAGCTTCTTAACCCCCCACCCACCCCCCCCGTCCCGTGATCTTACAACCTGACCTGCCCCGGCCTCAGTCAAGTAGGATGACAGTACAAAAATACAGCTTTGGTCTTTGCACGATTCAGTACTGGAATGACAAGTCTCTCTCCTCCTATTGCTACTCATAATGGATTAAAACAGGATTGCCTGTTGGCACCATTATTATTCTCATTGTATCTGTAAGATTTTTCCATTTCAATTTCGGCAAAATTAGCATCTTACACACTCTTATGTATGTAGATGGCGTAATCTTATTGACCTGGCACCGTTAGGTCTCCAAAGAAAGTTGAGGGTGTTGTGGAATTAAGTGGGAAATCCTTTTTTTAAAGATAAATATATCTAAAGCATTTTTTTTTTAGCTTTTGGAGGGAAAAAAAGGATTGCCATTTAACTAAATATGCCTGTTTGGGTAGAACTTTCTCCAGTAATTTAAGTGACAAGCCCCACTTTACAAACCCAGGGAGTTCAGCTCTTGCAGGCTGATTTTCTCAAATCTTTTTATAATTCTATGAGGAGAAGACATTTCAATTATTTGATTAAAATGTATAAAATTAAAACCCCACCCACCTGAAGTTATGCCCTTGAGTAAACGCTTGTCTCGAACTGGCCATTCTTAAATGTATACGAACAGAAGAGTTTTTTAGGAAATTTTGTACGTTCCGCTATTTCTGTAAATATGCTCAGACTTGAGGTTGGATATTGTCTGTAGCACATATGCTCAAGCTTTGGCCGATTTAGTTCGCTGAGGATATAAGCTCCTCAATGACATGTGCCACTTCTATCCCTGAGGAAGCTCCTTAGGGAAGATTTAATCAGAGCATCTGCTGATTATACAATCTTGTTCTGTATTCTAAAAGATGCTCTGGAGGCCTTTAACTGTAACATGGACTTTCTAGATCATGGTCTCCAGGGCATCCTCGATTATTTCTTAATACTCTGACTGCCCAGTTAGGTTTCTCTTGGGATGCGGAGTATTGCACTAAGCTGGGATTCTGTAAAAGCTTAAGATCCTATATTTCATTTGGCCAAGTTCAACCGTACCTTTCTTTTCAAATCTTTTGTTAAATTTGACAACTCCATCTGCAATCTCTGACAACTAGGAAGTCAGAATTGGTTCCATGTGAAACATCTGTGCCCAGCGTTAAGGGAGTCTAGAATACAATTTTTTTTAAACCCATGCACTCCGGGCTAAAGGTGGGGGAGGCACAGTACAAAAGGCAGCCCGGCAGCGAGCTGACTAGATGCACGCTGACAAGGACCCTGTCATTTTTAACTCTTGGGTAATCATCAAAAACCCTTTTTAACTAAAAGGTTTACTTCGCTATTTGCCTACTTTGTAAATTGCTCACTTTACACAATCCTTACCTCCTCTGACGCCCTTTGACCGCATGCTCCCCGGTCCACCACGGGGTTTCCCCGATTGTTGTGGAGGGAGCGCTCGGCAGGCAGCCCTTCCGGGCTAGAGGTGGGGGAGGCACAGTACAAAAGGAAGCCTGGCAGCTACGCGCAGCGGACGCGTGCAGCAGGTGCGCCGGTGGCGCGCCAAAGGCAAGCCTGTCTGCGCCCATCCGTGCCAGGACGCCGACAGGAGACAGGAACCCTACCTTCTTGATATCAAAAGAGCCCAATAAACCTAAGGAAACCTACAAGTACACCAGACAGGAGCTAACCGCTCTCAGGAACCCTATCTCCTTGCCCTACTTTCCCACCAGATCCTCACTATGCAGGCACAAATTTCCTGCGGTGTTGGAAGGCCCCCTACCTTGCACCAACTGTAAATTTCAGACCATACCTCCAGGGAATCATCACAGCCCCTCCACTAAGAACCCGCCCGCCCCTGCAGACACCAAGAAAGCTAGCTGGAATTGCTTCTTAGCTAACGTCCGTTCTCTTCCCAAGCACGCTATCAACATCTGGGACCTCTTGTCCTCCTCTTGCCCTGATATCGGCTTTCTTACCGAAACATGGCTTAAACCAGCCTCCACCCCAGCCATCGCCATTGCACTCCCAGATGGCTATCGCATACTAAAGGCAGATAGACCGTGCAAAAGAGGAGGTGGCATTGCCAATATTTATAAAGACCCTATTAAGGCCATTTCGATAGACCAACTCTGCAACGACACCATAGAAATTCTGATTATCAGATTAGATATTCACTCTCAGCTAAGCTGGAAAGGGGCCTTGGTTTACTGCCCACCTGGACCACTTCTCCCCTCCTTACCCCTTCTAATTAACATGATCGCCCCTCACGCCATATCATCAAACACATTTCTTTTGCTAGGGGATCTTAATATCCACGGCAAGATTGCCGAAGACCCAGAAACAGCCGCCCTCCTGTCAGAAATGACTGCCCTAGGTCTGAACAAAATCAACAGAGCACCTACACATATTGCAGGCCACATTTTAGACCTAGTCTTCTCCAACTCTCCAGATACAATCTATAACACTACCAGCCCTCTCCTATTGTCAGACCACTCTTTAATCAATTTCAACCTTAACGGCCCACTCGAACGTGCAGTCAAGAAAAACCCCACCAGACAGGCCCACCGACATTGGCACAAACTATCCCCTGATCTCTTTCATGAACAGTTCTCCCCCCCTGAGGAGTCTACCGCAAACACAGTAGAAAAATGCCTTATGGCCCTACAGGTTGCAGTAAAAACCACTATTGATTCCACCATCCCCCTTAAACACCCCTTTCACGCACCCAAACGCATCCAGACCCCCTGGTACTCTTCTACGCTCAGAGAAGAGAAAAGCACATGTAAACAGCTAGAACTCTGCTGGCGCCGCACTAAGTACGCCTATGATAAGGGAAAATTCAAGGCCGCCCTTGATATTTACCACAAGAATCTCAAAGCAGCCCGGAAAAAGTACATCGCCACCCAACTGGAGCAAGCCGGGAATGGTCCTAAAACCCTCTTTCAGGTCCTTAACAGTCTCATCAACCCCACTGCCTGCAGCCCCGCTGAAGAACCCACTCAGCTCCTATGTGATGAAATTTCCAATCACCTCTCCCATAAAATCGATGAAATCTATAAGAAAATATCTATTTCACATACGAATCTCATTCTGAACATAGTAACTGACCCCATTCACACACCACCCAGCCTCAACACCCTGGATAGATTCCCCTTTATGACCATTTCAGAAACTGAATCCCTACTCACCTCAGCCAAATCAGGCACTCCTAAAGACCTTCTCCCAGCCAAAGTGGCAAGAAAACTTGCAGCCGACCTGGCTGCTCCCCTTTGTGCAGTCCTGAATAGTTCAATCAGTAAAGGCAAGCTGCCGGCTGAATGGAAAGCGGCCCACATAATACCCATCAGAAAAAATAACAAATTGTCTCCTGACATTATCATCAATTATCGACCAATATCACTACTCCCCCTTTACAGCAAATTATTAGAAAAACACATTAACACACACCTCACCAACTTTCTAGAATCCTCCAACTGTCTCGATACTACACAATCAGGATTCCGCCCCAAGTACAGTACCGAAGCTGCCCTGGTTAAGGTGATCGATGACATCCGGATGCAGGCGGATGCAGGTCGAGCGGTCATTGTTGTACTGCTCGACCTCTAAGCTGCATTCGACACCATTTCTCACCAAATCCTGCTGGACAAACTGAAAACAGCTGGGATCCAGGGCACTGCACTTGATTGGTTCAGGGACTTCCTCAATGGAAGAACACAAACTGTCCAACTTGGTCCCTTCAGCTCAGAAACCACCCCAGTGACCAAGGGAGTACCGCAGGGCTCATGTCTCAGCCTGTCGCTATTTAATATTTATGTCGCACCGCTCGCTACCCTTCTCAGGGACAGCGGGTTCTCCCCACTCACCTACGCTGATGACACACAGCTTCTCCTCACCTTCGACAAAAACACCCCGAATATTAAAAACATATTTCTAGAAGGTATGAGGACAATAACAACATGGATGAGCAGGAACTTTTTCCAGCTAAATGCCGGTAAAACGGAGATAATGCTCTTTAGAGATGCTGTACCGACCTGGTCCCCCAGTTGGTGGCCGGAAGAAATGGGCCAGGCACCTTCCCCCAAACCAATAATTAAAAAACCTAGGAGTCCTAATTGATAACAAACTCCACCTCAATGAACACATAGCCACCACAAAATGTCCCTGCTTTCACGCACTAAGTCCTCTCCTCAGAGTCTTCCATTTTCTCCCCTCGTCCACCCGGAAAACTTTGGTCCATGCCCTGGTCCTCAGTCGTCTGGACTTTAGTAATGCCCTGCTGATTGCGGCCAAGGAATCCGACCTGGATGGCCTTCAGGTAGTGCAGAACACAGCAGCCCGTCTGGTAACCAGCTCACCCTATCGCACCCCCTCACTACCCCTACTGCACAAACTCCATTGGCTGCCCATCCGCTCAAGAATTAAATTCAAAATTTGCTGCCTGGTGTTCGAGAGTCTTAACCAACTAGGCCCCGTGTACCTTTCAAACAAACTGACTAGACACTCTCCCACGCGAACTCTCCGCTCTAAGGGAAAAGGTCTCCTCACCGTCCCACGAATCAAACAAACCAGATTGGGAGGTACATCATTCTCCCATCTGGCGCCTCAATATTGGAACAAACTCCCATTAAACATTCGCCTCTGCACCAATTATCTCAGCTTTCGCAAAAAACTGAAGACCATACTCTTTTGTTAAAATCCCCAGTTTCTATACCGGCTGCATTTAGAGCGCGGAGATACCCCAAGTGGGGTGAGTCAGACGTTCTACAAATGACAAAAATAAATAAAATAAATGAATATGCATCATGAATTCATCCATTTACTAATCCTACAAATGATCAGGTTAGTTTTAAGGTGTTTACATTTTTTATGAGTTTTTATACCCATGTTCGTAAGACATAATATGGTTTATAATAGATTGTGATTTTTACATTGCACACTGGCTTTTTTAATTATTGTTCTGTTTTCTCAATATATATTAATCAAATGGATTGTTGATCTCAGTTGAGGTAAAAACCAGTTATAAATAAACACACATTTGTGTGGTAAATAAACTGTTATTGTGGTTGGAAGGCGAGGAAGAGTGCAAAGACAGCGAAGCAGACACAGGGAAAGCTTAAATAACAGAACCGAGGTGGTTAAGTGCAAGTCTCAAGTGAAGTATGCATTATATTTAAAATCCTGTAAAATCAAAGGCCACGATTTGATCACACGTGATGTTGAAAATGCATATTTGTTTTTTATAAGCTATCAATCAATCAATCAATCAATCGAAGTACTTGTAAAGCGCGCTACTTACCCGTGAGGGTCCCAAGGCGCTGAGGGGAGGGGGTGGGGGTGCTGCTACTGCTCGAAGAGCCAGGTCTTGAGGAGCCTTCTGAAGGTGAGTAGGTCTTGGGTCTGCCGTATGTGGGTAGGGAGGGTGTTCCAGGTCTTGGCGGCGAGGTAGGAGAAGGATCTGCCCGCCGGAGGTCGTCCGTTGGATGCGGGGGACAGCGGCGAGGGCAAGGCTGGCGGAGCGGAGCTGGCGGGTGGGGGCGTGGAAGCTGAGTCTGCTGTTCAGGTAGGCTGGTCCCGCGTCGTGGAGTGCTGTGTGTACGTGGGTGAGGAGCTTGAAGGTGATCCTCTTGTCAATGGGAAGCCAGTGTAGGTCTCTCAGGTGGGGGCTGATGTGGTTGCGGCGGGGGACGTTGACGATCAGTCAGGCGGATGGGTTTTGGATGCGTTGTAGTCGTCGTAGGTGTTTGGCTGGGATTCCTGCGTAGAGTGCGTTGCCGTAGTCCAGTCTGCTGCTGACGAGGGCCTGTGTCACCGTTCTTCTTGTTTCGGTCGGGATCCACCTGTAGATCCTGCGGAGCATGCAGAGGGTGTTGTTGCAGGAGGAGGAGACGGCATTGACCTGTTTAGACATGAAGAGGGAGGAGTTGAGGATGAAACCTAGGTTGCGTGCGTGGTCAGTGGGTGTTGGTGCTGTTCCCATTGTGGTCGGCCTCCAGGAGTCGTCCCAGGCTGAGGGGGTGGGTCCGAGGATGAGGACCTCCATCTTGTCTGAGTTCAGCTTCAGACGGCTGCTCCTCATCCAGTAGGCAACAGTCTTCATTCTCTCGTGGAGGTTGGTTTTGGTGGTGTTTGGGTCCTTGGTGAGGGAGAGGATCAGCTGGGTGTCGTCGGCATAGGAGATAATGTTGAGGTCGCGATGGCGGACACTTGTGCGAGGGGGCCATGCAGAGGTTGAACAGCGTCGGGCTGAGGGATGAGCCCTGGGGGGACGCCGCAGATGATGTCGGTGGCTTCGGATCGGAAGGGTGGGAGGCGGACGCTCTGGGTTCTGCCGGTGAGGAAGGACATGGTTCAGTCGAGAGCCTTCTCTTGGATTTTGGCTTCTAGGAGGCGTGTCTTTAGAGTGCGATGGCAGACCGCGTCAAAAGCGTCTGACAGGTCCAGGAGGATGAGGGCTGATGTTTCGCCTTTGTCTAGTTGGCGCCTGATGCCATCTGTGGAGGCGATGAGGGCTGTCTCGGTGCTGTGGTTTCGTCTGAATCTAGACTGGGACGGGTCCAAGATGTTGTTGTCTTCCAAGTGGCGGGCCAGTTGCATGTTGACAATTTTCTCGATGACCTTTGCCGGGAAGGGGAGCAGGGAGATGGGCCGGACGTTCTTGAGGTCCTTGGGGTCCGCTTTGGACTTCTTGAGAAGGGTGTTGATTTCGGCGTGCTTCCAGCTTTCCGGGAATGTTGCTGTTTCGAAGGAGATGTTGATGACCTTTCGTAGTTGGGGTGCGATGACTGCGTCTGCTTTGTTTAATACGTGGTGAGGGCACGGGTCAGACGGAGATCTTAAGTGGATGGAGTTCATGACCTTGCGTGTCTCGTCGACCTTGACTTTGGACCAGGAGGTTAGGGGGTTGGTGGTGTTCATAGGGGGGGGGCGGAGTCCGGCGTAGTCGAGGCGGTCGTGGTGTTGAATCTGTTGTGGATGTCAGTGATCTTGCGGTGGAAGAAGATGGCTAGTGAGTCACACAGTTCTTGTGAGGGCGGGATGTCGTTGGCATTGGCGCTGGGGTTGGAGAGTTCCCTTACGATGCTGAAGAGCTCTTTGCTGTTGTGTGCATTGTTGTCCAAGCGGTCTTTGAAGGAGGATCTCTTGGCTAGTCTGATGAGGTGGTGGTGTCTGCGGGTGGCGTCCTTGTGGGCTGCGTGGTTGTCCAGTGCGCGTTCGTGGAGCAATGTCTTCTCCAGTTTCCGGCATGCACGTTTGGAGGCCTGGAGCTTATTGGTGAACCAGGTGGCTCTCTTGTTGGTGTGGCTGTTGGAGGGTTTCTTGAGCGGGGCGAGGGTGTTGGCGCAGTCGTCGATCCACTTTCTGTGGTTGCAGGCTGCGACGTCTGAGTTGGTGGGGTCGGTGGGTGGGTTCTTGTCGAGGGAGGTGATCAGCTGGTCTTCGGCGACTTTTCTCCAGCAGCGGCGAGGCAGCTGTTGGGTGCTGTGGTGCGTGGTTGGTTTCTTGAAGGTGAAATGGATGCAGCGGTGGTCGGTCCATTGTAGTTCGGTGGTGTGGTCGAAGGCGATGTGGGAGCCTCTGGAGAAGATGGGGTCAAGCGTGTGGCCGGCGGCGTGGGTGGGTGCGGTGACGAGTTGTCTGAGGCCGAGGTCGGCGAGGTTGTCAATCAGGGTGGCGGAGTTGGCGTCATTGTTGTTCTCGAGGTGGAAGTTCAGGTCCCCCGAGGAGGCTGTAGTCCATGGAGGCGAGTGCGTGGGTGCTGCCAAGGTCGGCGATAGAGTCGCAGAACTGAGCCCTGTAGATAAGTGTTCCTCTGAGGGTGGTGTTGAGGTCAGTGTGTATCTGGAAGTGCAGGTGTTTGGCGTTGTTGATGGTGTGTCGTCTGCGTGGGTGGCGACTTTGAGGGTGGACTTGTAGACAATGGCTATTCCTCCTCCGATTCCGTTGGCGCGATCCCTGCGGGTGATCTTGTAGCCGTCCTGGATGGCTCTGGCAATGTCGAGCGCTGAGGAGTCGTTCCACCAGGTCTCAGTCAGGAAGGCCACGTCTGGAGCGGAGGTGTTGAGCAGATCCCAGAGCCCGACAGCGTGTTTGCGTGCGGAGCAGGTGTTGAAGAGTATGCAGCGGAGGTGGTTGGGTCCAGTCCTTGGAGGTTTGGTGTTTCTGTCGCAGGTGAAGCTGCAGGTGCGGCAGGAGAAGGGTCCCTGGGTCCATTTCGGGGCGGCCTGGAAACAGGTGTGGTATTTGGCCGGCGTTGAGTGCGTGGAGGGTGCTGGCGTTGTAGTGGAGTATGGTGTTGTGGCGTTCACGGGGTCCAGGGGTTCTGGCGCTGGGCGCGGTCCAGGCGCAGACGGGCTTGCCTTAGGCGTGCCATCGGCGCCAGCGGCGCGCGGCTGCTGCCGCTTCTCGGCCTGCAATTGAGGAGGCTTAGGAGGGAGGAGCAGCTGGGAGGCGGGAGCGAGGAGGCCAACGGGTGTGCTGGCCGGCGGGGCCGCTGGGAGGCAGCGGCGGGAAGGGCCGGGTCGAGAGCGGTGGGGTGGGTGGGGGGAACTGGCGCGCAGGGCGAAGGGGAGGGAAAAAGAGCCCAGGAACCAGGAGGCAGGAACCAGGCAATCCGGCAGACAGGTGATGAGTAGCGGTGTGGGGGCGACCTGCCTGCAAGCAGGGTCAAAGGTCGCTATGTTATTAGACTGGGGAGAATTCCCAGTCCTGAAAGGGAGGTATAACCAAATCCTTTTATAAGAAAGACATTTGTAACAATCCAGCATTTTAGGGGTTAATTTCTTTGTAGGATTGTGCTAGGAAGGTTCTTTGGGAGGGGGCTTTTGAAGAAGCTTGCTCCTGTGCATCAGAAAACAATCTTCTTCCGGTAGAGCAAGCAGGTTTTTGGCGGGGTGGATGTTCCTGCTTAATGAACTTCCTAGCTGCATTCAAGATAATGGAATGAGTTTTTTTTAACACTTAATTTTCATTTTACTCAAATAAGTACTGTACCTGTTCAACAGAGAGATGTTGTTTTTCATACCGTGCTGCACATCTTGTTTTACATTCTGTGTTTCTCAAAGATATACAATTTATTTGTCCCTTTTCACAATATGTATGACCAAATCTCTCATGTGTCTAAAATATCGTTTTCAGTTGCCCCAATGGGCTCCCCCACACCAGAAGCAAGCCCTTTGAGGGCTACAATTGTGTATCGGGTTCGGCATGTGGGTCCTATGCTGTTTGTGACTCGAGTAGATATGTATGAAGCGGTTGCCGTATGTGACAAAGCCTAGAAGTAGGAGGCTGTAGTTGTGTATAGAGATCACAGTTTGTGTTGCTGTATGTTAGGCTAGCAATCCATGCCTTTAGGATTGGTGAAATCTGCTACCCCAGTGTATAGCTATTTTTCTTTCGACAAGCATTAGCACAACTGCCATGTAGCGGCACATTGATATAGGAATGTTATGCACAAACCCCAGTCGTGCCTGCAGTGGGTTAGGTGCAGGCACCTTAATCCCTCCAGTACCTTGCCAACTTTGTATAAGTCTAAGTCATGTGGGCAAAGTCCGCTGAGTAGGCAAGATATTTGGGACAAGTGTGTGGACGAGAAGAGTCCATTCAGTTAATTTAAATAGGTGTAACATATGCACGCCATAGGAACGTGAAGTGTAACAGCTTATGACAGTGGCTTAGAGAAATCTTGCGTGCCTGTGTACAGTAGTAATGCCATTGGAAATCCGACAGTGCATGCCCTAAGTCTTTTTTCAACGCTGGACTTGTACCTGCATCTCTTGTGGGGAGCAGTGCAATACACGTTTTGTATAATTTGGACACTAGGGGTCCCATTAGGATGTCGGGCGGACAGCCACCGCCTGCATGGCGGTGGCCATCCACCTGACATTCTTCCCCGCCCGCCACCCATTTCCTCCCCACCATATTACTATGGCGGGGGGACCGTGGTGGACGGAAAGACCATCCGCCGCTTTTCCGCCCGGTCTACAAATCGGCCGGGCGTAAAAGAGTTTAATATGGTGGTGGTGTCTGCTAGACACCGCCATCCATATTAGGATGTGGGCGGACACGGAAAGGCATGCATGAATCTATTGCGGGGGCCCGTTGCGGGCACCCAGGGATTCTGGGGGTGCCCATGAGGGTACCTATGGTACCCTCTGCAGTTCCATGCACAACATGGCGGGCACTGCGCGCTGAGAGCACCGCCCGCCGCAATGTCAGGAATGCAGTATGCGCCCACCAGTGTGGCAGGCGCATCATAATGTCAGCAACGGGACCCCCGCACCAATGGCGGGTGGTCCCAATCCACTATAGGATGGCCATCCTAATGATCCCTAGGTGTTCACCGCTCGGGTCTTTAATAAGCAATGTCAGAGTGGTGAGCTCCTGCGGTTCGAGAGGGTAACTGGGAATTTGGGCTCTAAGTGCACACTGCAATCTCTGCAGTACAAAGTGATCCATCAATGGAGCATCTCAGAAATGAACATCCTCTGTCCTAGTAAAGACATTTCCTTCGGGGAAGAGGTTGCCAATGGTGTCTGAGGAGTACTTGAACAAGGTGAGCTTACGAGTGTCTCTTGCGTGATAGGTAACCATGTGTTGTCCGCCAGGGGAATGGCAGGGTGAGTAGAGTAGGTGCCCCCTGTTGTTCTGACGAGTCTCTTCCAGACCCAGCTGGCTGTGGAGCCATTTGAGTATCTTGTGGGTCACGCGTCAGTCCTACTGGTAAAATTGCGGAGAGTCGGTAGGATGTATAAGATCTGCCTCTGGTTTGGCATAAGGTATCCTTTGGTCTGGGTGGTACCAATGACTGGTAAAGCTACACTGAGCCACCAGATAATATACGTGAAATTTCATAACCCCAAACCCACCACGTTCATATGGCAGTGTCTGTGTGTCCCAGCTAATCCTGGGTTTTTTACCTCCTCAGACATGTCGTAGCAATGATGTGTGGAGTGTTGCCAAAAAGGAGGGAGTCAATGGCATTGGGATATTGTGAATTAGGAAGAGGAATCAGGGAGGACCACCATTTTAAGTATAGCTATTCTACCTTCCATCGTTAACAGCAGTTTCAGCCAGCGCTCGATTTGATAGCCAGCTTTTCCATTGGTATGCCATAGTTAAGCTGCAGCATCTGATCCGGATATCTGTGTATGTATATCCCCAAGTATTTTCCTCACACCTCATGAACGGGTATTCAGTGTCCCCCTCCCCAGTGCATGGAGTCAGGGGGAATATTTCAGACTTGCCCCAGTTTATATGTAATCCAGACCGGGCGCCATATCTGGAGCACCGGGTCTAGATTGTCACTCGTTTGCCGCACATAAAATAATAATGTCACCTGTGTACAGCGTAATAAGGAGTTAGACAGTTTTTAATTGAAGTTCTCTATGGAGGTGCTGCAAGTGGCGTACTAGTGGATCTAGTGCCATGACAAACAATAGAGGGGAGAGGAGGCATCCCTGTCTAGTCCCTCGTGTAGAATTGAAAGCTGGTGTTAGTGTTCTGTTTAAATGGATATATGCTGTAGGTTTAGTGTATAGTAGGTTGATATGGAGATGAAACCTGATGAAATTCCCATTCTGCCTAGCGTGGACCATAAGATTTGCCATTCTATGGAGTCAAATGCTTTTTTAGCTTCTAGTAGTGCCGCAGCAGCTGGGATAGTGGGTGAGATTCTGTGGATAACTGCGAAAAGCGTATGCAGATTCATGGTTGTGGACTTATGTGGGACAATCCAGATTGAGCAGGTGATATCTGCTCCAGTAAGAGGGAAAGTCTGGTAGCTAACATTTTGACCAGCATTTAATTACCAATGTTCAATAGGGAAAGTGGTTGGTACGATCCGCATTGCAGAGGGTCTTTCCCTGGTTTTGGGAGCAGTATTATTATAACTTCACAGAGTGTGTGCAGGAGTACGTCTTTCTCCATTGCTTCCTAATACATTTCTAATGGATTTGGGCCAAGTAGGTGTTTGTATGTTTTATAAAAACAGCCGAAAAATCCTTGGAGGCTTGGTGCCTTTAAGCCATCCATGGCGTCTGTTGCCTACCTCTTCTTCCATGAAAGGTTTACTGAGAAACTGCTGGTGTGCTGAACTGAGCCATACCATGGGCACTTCATCTAGATATTGGCTGCAGTCCTCTGTATCCCCAGCAGTGAGGGCTGTGTATAATTCAGTGTATTAGGTGAGTACTGTTTCTTGTATACTGAGAGTATCTGACTTATGTGTGCCATCAGGCCGTTGGAGAGCTGAAATATATAGCTGGCCTTTGGGGGGTTGTAACATGCCTGCAAGTGTACGCCTGGGTTTTTCATCCTCCCCGTACCGCCTTGCTATTGTGTATATCCCCAGGTAACGTGTTTCCCATTCTGCCGCTTCGTGATATTCTGTCATCAATGCAGCACATCGTTGTAGATAGGTCGACTGTGGGTGTCTGGCTTGTGTTTGATCTAGCTCTAATAGCTGTTTTTCTAATTGAGATAGGGTGCGTTGCAGGTCTTTCAGGATGCCTGCATGTTTAGATATGCAAATTCCTCCTATATAAACTTTGAAGGTCTCCCACAGTGTGGCCCATGAGTTCACCGTTCTCTTACTTATCTCGAAATATTCTACAATTGCTGGCTGCAGTTCGGATTTAAACAGTTCGTCCCTAAGGGCTATTTCGGGGAAACTCCACTCTCTCTCCACTCCTCCTGCTCTGCGACTACGCAGTTTTACCAGTACCGGCGAGTGGTCTGACAAGGTACATGAGAAAGGCTGCATGGAGTTAATACATTGAGTTAGACTAGTTGCAAGCAGCCAGTAGTCTAAGCGGGTCCACGTGTTGTGATATGCCGAGTAATGCGTATATGCTGCGTGTGTGGGGTCTTGGTGGCGTCAAGCATCTTTTAAATGATATGCTTCCCTAAGGTCTGTTAATTTGTATCTGGGTCTAGGCTTTGCATCCGGTTTGTTTGCTGTGCTGTGTTGTTTAGGGTCAAGCAGAACATTCAGTTCGCCCCCCATGCATACCTGTGTTACCTCCATGCGATCAATCTGGGTTAAAAGGTCCAGGTAAAAAATCTGGGTTGTCACTATTTGGTGTGTATACATTAACTAATAATATGGGGTGACCCAGTAAGCAACCCTTTACCAGCAGGTAACGCCCCTCTGTGTCAGCCCTTATTGCAGACTAGCAAAACGAGAAGCATTTGTCTATCAGTATAGAGACTCCCCTAGCGTATGTGTTGTAGCTTACGAAATAGCGATGGGGTTCCCCGCCCGTGGCAAAAGTGGACTGTGCACTAGGTGATAAAGGCGATTTCTGTATAAAAGCTATATCCTCTTGCTGACGCTGTAGATACATTCCCTACCATGCTGTTGTAATTTACACCACACAAGTGTAAATTCAGCTCGCTTTATTCAGTTTCAAAGAACAGCAATCTCCAGCATCTCTAAGCTTCATCAACTGCCAGAGCTCCCACATAATATTCTAAATTACATCTGCAATCATTCTCCCAGTTGCAGCTGCGCGCTTCGGCACTTGGCCTCAGCTAGCGTCCTGCTCACCGGCAGCTGTAGGCTGTTGCGCGCTGGTTTTGCGGAATATCCGGTCCCTACTACATCTGTAACCGCTGCCTCATCTTTCGCAGTATTAATTTGAAGTATGGATACCATGCATGATTATTGCCAAGGGGAGTTCGGCGGAGCTCCAAGACTACGCAGCCATCTTGGTCGGCAGCTCGGCTATGCCCCGGAATGAGAAGGTATAGAGTAGCAGTCAACAAACTGGAGAATCCAGTTGTTGTAATTAATGAAGTCACATTGTATATCTTCATTGTATATTCTGAAGGTTGTTCACATGTCCTTCCTTCACTTGTGAATTGTTGTTTCCCTAAGGAAGGGGCATATGTTATACTTAGCTTTGGTGACTTCCCTGCTACTCAGCTGGTGTGGCTCTTGGAATGCCTGATGACATAATAGAATCCTGGGTGCCTGGCTTATGTGGAGTGGCAGTTGATGGCAGGCAGGCTGAGTGGCAGGGAGGCCGCTCCTGGTGGGGCTTTTGTCATCTTTACTTAATTACTTGACACCTAACTTCGAACTAAGCTTTATTAAATCCAGCTTGTTATATACCTGGCCCAAGGACTTCATTAATTACAACACCAGTGTCATTTGCTATGCTGGGAATGGCCTAAAACAAAGAGTATCAGATGCCATGTTGTTTTCATAATTTTTTTTAATCTATCAGCAGTTCTGTCTATGACTCAGGGCTTTCCTTCCGTAGTCCAGGAGTTATTAATAAGTATGTTTTTATCTGCTGATGACTTTGTTGCATTACACCAAATGCCAATAGGGTTAACATTAAATAGATTGTTTGTACTTGTATTGTCGTAGAAACAAGTTGAGCACCAACATTTCAGAAACAAAGGTTCTGGCGTTAGGGAATTAGCTTTCAAAGATTTTCTAGGACTTTAAATAAGAGGCATTAGGACAGGGATCATGAGTATTCATACTTAGGCAATCAGTTTGTTTATTCTCTATCATCAATTCCTCACCATGATATGGTGACTGATAGTGCTTTCGAAGCAAGGAGAGCTATGTGGAACAGGCCTTCTCCCGCTATGCACCCAGGATCTTTAACAGTAAGGAGCACTACATGACGATGTAGTAGCAGTCCACTCACGCGTGTAAACCAGCTACCCCTCCAATTCCATTTTGACTGTACCTTTGCCTTTCATCCTGTACAAGGCTCGGCTGCCATCTACCACAATTATTTTCCCTCTGCCCCGAATGCACTTCTTTGCACTCCAGCACGTCCAAACATACACTGCACTCCCTCACATCTAAGCAATTTATTTTACTTTATCTTTTGCCCTGGAAATATTTTGCCATCTCTGCACCCCTTTTCACAGAATTGTAATTACAACTGAAGTACATGGTCATTGTTCTGTGTGCTCTGCAGAGAGGCCAACCCACTGAAAGGCACTTTGCTTTGGCTTCATGGTCAGCATCAGAGGCCCCAATGAAAGCCCCCCATAAACACTTGCACGGCTCAAAGTATGCACGGAAAAAAATACAGAAATAAAACAACATGATTAAAATAGCTAACTCTCTCTCTCTCTCTCTCTCTCTGTTGAGAGAGAGAGAGAGAAAGAGAGACAGACAGACAAGATTAGGTAAAACTTGAAATAAGAGAGGAACTAAATGGCTGACATGCATTGCCTTAAAGCTTTTAACACTCATTGTTTATAAATCAATGCATGTTTTTGGCATTAATGTTATTAAGGGCATGAAGATTTGGCCAGTTTGAATGTCTTACAGCAAATAACTGTCTATTGTAAGCACATATTGTGTTGTTTCCCTTGAGTCGGGCCTGCTTGTATTTTGGCTCAAGTTCCCGGGGGAAATGGAGCCAGCAACCTGCATCCAGGGCTCGGGGTGTCACAGTGGGGGAGGTAGTGTGGCGAGGGGTCTCAGAACAAAATACATAATAGAAGATTAGCATTCAAACACTTATCAGGCACCAAAGCATATGTGCGCCGTTGCTTGCATCCACTCCTACGTGTGACAAATGGGAAAGGGTAGATCTCCGCCTGTGAATGGCGGACTACTGCTCTCACGCAGGGAGGGAGACTCTAACGCCCAAACCATGACACTGACAGCATCACTGGCCTATAGACAATACTTATAACCACAAAGGGTGTCCAGGAGTCGCCGCTCAATGTTTGTACTCTAGACCCTTCAACCAGTGACTATATGAAGTAGACTGTGTGTACTCAGATGTGAAAAACATTTAACTACTCATATATGCGGCATGCAACATGGGTAGGAATTTTTCCCATCAGTTGCCGTTCTGTACCACCATAATTACATCATATGGGTTCTCCTTACCCAGGAGTTAGTATACAAGATCAATCACACTTTAACAGGTGTGAAGAGTGGGGAGACCGATGTAAAATGTTTGTGTGATGGTATCAAAATATGGTGTTTTTAAGCAAAAAGTTGTACACCTGAGGGAAAGCAGTGCAGTGAGTGTAAAGTGATAAGTGGATAAAATTGGGTGTAACTGAGTAGAAAAGTGATTTATTAGTATCTCTCAGACCCCAAGGTTAAAAACAAGTGAAAGGTAGATTTGACAAAATATCTACCAGCAGGAGGTCAACATGTTTCTGCATACCATCGGAAGATTTTCCTTATGCATTCGTCAGGACCTAGATGGTGCTACTGCTTGTAAATTAATAAGTGAAGTTTAAAAGGGAAAAATTTCACCTGAAAAGCAGGTGTAGAATCTCCACCACAGTCTACACAAGTCACATAGGAGACAAAGAAAAGAGAAAAACATTACACATATTGGAGAATGCACTAAATACATCGTGCTATTCTAGTGGTCACGTATTAACATTTAGACAGACGTGATAACACTCACCCAAAACTTGTGGGGATGGCGCCTCACCTCACCTGGCTGCAGCTCAGGTAGAATAGGAGCACCGCTCTGTTTAGCAAAACATAATCACAGGGACACTCAACCAATTCCGTTAAAAACAAGGCAAAAGAACTATCATGTGTGTCTCCGATAACATGAGAGACAGCTTGTAAGTTTTCAAAATGTCATCGGTGCCGTACCGGAGTAGTAATATAAGTATAGACTTCTAACGCTGTAAGGCTAGGTGCTCATAGCGAACAGGGTTGTCTAACTAGATTACGTAACCACACTCTCACCTCTCCGTCGGTGTCTCCAAGCGTCCCTCTGGGCTGTTCTGGGGAGGCACCGAACAAGAGAAAAGGGCGGGTATATGACTGAAGCCAGTGTGGTGCATTATGGGAGTCGTAGTTTTGGTGACAAGGAAACTTGGAAAAGATGGATAATGGCTCAATGGTTTCATAATGACATCCATGGTATGGGTTCGTTCAGGCCATCCTTGTCACTGTTTAATTTGTACACCCACTTCTGCTCTATTTTAAACAGAAACTTTCCGACATCAGGGCAATGTTCGGGTATTGTCGGCTGTTCGAGTATTGTCCACTTGAACTCACTAGGACCGTGGCCTTTTTCCAGAAAGTGGGCTGTCAGGCGAGTTGCTTGTTTCCGACAGCGAACTGTGCTCTTGTGCTCGCCAATCCTTATTTTGGTTTTACGGGTTGTCATTCCCACATATCTCTTTCCGCACGGGCAAGTGATCATGTAAATTGTATTCTCGCTGTTACAGTTCGTGAACTTACGCTGTTGCCATGGGCGCATAGTTCCGATATCCACGCTGGTGGACTTGGTGGTTTGTGGACATGCCGAGCAACTGCCACACGGATGGTGTCCTTGTACCGGCGGTAGGTCCCAAAGTGCTCCCACTTGTCTAGATTGTTTTGTTTTGGGACGAGTGTGGACTAGGTGGTCTTTTGTGTTCGGTCCTCTTTTAAAGGCAAACAGTGGTGGTGGTAAAGTTTCTCCACTGGAATTCAAAATAGACCAATGTTTGGTTATTATTTTTCGCACATCATTGGATCTTGTGTGAAAAGTGTTCACAAAGGTCATTCTGTTGGATCTTTCTTTCGGAATAGTTTCCAATAGGGCATCCCTGTTATTGTTAATGGCCCTTTTCTTCGATTGGCGGATGATTTTGGCTGGGTATTTCTTTTCTCGTAAGTATTCCGAGAGTGTCTCAGAGTGTTTTTCGAATGACTCTTTTGTCGAACAGTTTCTCCTGAGTCTCAGGAATTGCCCGAAGCGCAAGTTATCCCTGAGGGCCCGAGGGTGGCAACTCTCGTAGCTCAGAAGAGCGTTGCGTGCCATGGGTTTCCTGTACAGTTCCGTTTTTAACCCCTCTTCTGTGGCCACTATCAAGAGATCTAAGAAAGGTAGTTCCTTTCTACTGAACTCTAAGGTGAAATTCAGAAATTCATTGCAGTTGTTGAGCCAATTGTGGAACTCTAACAGACTGGCCTCAGATCCTCTCCATATAACAAAGACATCATCTATGTATCGCTTCCACAGGCGAAGCGATACATAGTATGGGTTGTCTTGGTGCAGTATTTTTGTTTCCTCTAGTACATGAACATAGAGGTTCGCCAGACTAGGCGCAAAAACACTGCCCATACTGGTGCCAGAGGTCTGGAGGTAGATGGTATCCTCAAATTTAAAGTAGTTGTCTTTCATTGCCATTTCTGCCAGTTCCATAATGAAGGAAACTGGAGTAGTTGTCTGTAGGTCCCTTTCTTGAAGGATATTGCCTACCACTTCCAGAGTCTCTGTTTGGGGAATTGACGTGTACAGAGACTCTACGTCAAAGGACACAAGTAGATCCAAGGAGCTATCAAAGTTTACGTCCGGAAGTAAGCGTAACATATCCTTTGTGTCCTTGAGATAGGTCGGCATTTCTTTGACAATAGGATTGAGGAAATGATCCACAAATGTAGAGAGTGGCTCTAAAACTGATCCTATGCCAGAGATAATTGGTCTCCCAGGTGGTGGTCTCTTCTGTTTGTGCACTTTAGGCAGGCAATAGAAATAGGGGATTGACGGGTGAGTAGTACAGAGAAATTGGCCCTCTTGTGGAGTGATCCATCCTTGAGATGTTGCCTCTTCCACTAGATGGCTGATCTTGGTTTTGAGCCTCTCAGTGGGATCGTCTTTCAGAGGTAGGTATGACTTGCGATCTTTTAGTTGCCTGAGACATTCTTGTCTATACGTTTCTTTGTCGAGGATCACAATGCCACCGCCCTTATCTGCAGGCTTTATAATGATCGATTCATTGGATGATAGTGACTGTAGTGCTAGTTTCTCTTTGTTCGGTAGGTTTACAAAGGACTTTGGTTTCTGCGTTTTGAAAAGACGTTCAATGTCTGTTTCGACAGCTTCTTCAAAGGTTTGAACCCTACTTGGTAATCCAATTGTTGTTGGATTAAAGGTCGATGGTTTCTTCAGACCAGTATTGACGACCGAGTCTGTGTTTTCTCCAGGATTCTGTTTGGCAAAGAGGTAGTGGAGTCGGACCTTCCGGAACAGTTTAGAAATCTCTATTTGAGTGTTAAATTGGTCCCCTTGGGTGGTTGCCACGAAGCCCAGTCCACGGTTCAGGAGTTGTTCCTCATCTTCAGACAGGTTGTAAGAGCTCAGGTTGATTACGAGGCTGGTTGATCTGGGGTTATGCTCGTCCCCGCTCTGTCCTGCGGGATCTTCTTCCCATTCCTCAGGTCCATGGTTGGTTGTTGCAACGGGGTCGTCCATCGCACCTGGGATCCTTGTCCCTGTCTTCTTCTCCCTCTGTTGGTCCTCTGGCCATACCCTAAAAAAGGCGCTTGTCCTTGGGGTTGCTGCATTTGTGGAGGGAAGAAAGGGGGTCCCATTTGAGGAAAGTGGGGCCATACATCCATGGGCCCGGTTGCCAAAAAGGTTGGAACTGATTTGGACCAAAATTGTTAAAGTTGCCTCTGTTGCCTCTTCTATTACCACGTCCTTTGTATGGTCGTCCATTTCCTCGTTGTGATGTATCCGAGTCACTGGAGTTGTCATCTAAACTTGAGGTCGCATAACTAGAACCCCTTCGGCCTCCAGTCTGGTTAAATGTAGGTGCTACATATGAGTCGCTGGTGTATGGATACACCTTCTCGCTGGAGAATTCAGCTAGGTCCTTTTTAAATTTCTCCATTTTTGTAAAGAGAATGGATTCTTTAAATTCGGTATTCTTCTTGTTGACATCATCCTGCCCCGTTTTGTAGGCAGGGTTCTTTAGACTGGCTTTGATTTTACCTTCTAGGAGTTGGATCTCAACTAGGATTTTATCAGCTACACGTTTGGCTGTTTTTATAATAAGGACTAGCCAGTCCCTTGTGCACCGCCAGGCGATTAGTGACCAATCTTTTAGAAATTCCTTATCATCCAAGAATAATCTCGGTGTATTGGTCACAATTAGTCCTGATGGTGCACAATTCCCATGGAGGTACTGGGCCATGATGGTTCCGTGTACTAAAGTTCTTGAGTGAGATTTTTTTAAAATCAATATCTTGTTCCAACCCTCATCTGGATTATTAATTGCAGGCGGGGTACTCCCCAATAGACTAGGGTTGTCATCCAAGATATTTTGGATTTCTGCCTCTTCAAAAGCTAAACCGCTGTTTGATGCCATGTGTAACACTAGTAAATCTGCCAAGTTACTCACAAAAAAGGGAGCGTACTTTAGTCACTGGACGCTCCCTTTTTTGTGAGTAACTTGGCAGATTTACTAGTGTTACACATGGCATCAAACAGCGGTTTAGCTTTTGAAGAGGCAGAAATCCAAAATATCTTGGATGACAACCCTAGTCTATTGGGGAGTACCCCGCCTGCAATTAATAATCCAGATGAGGGTTGGAACAAGATATTGATTTTAAAAAAATCTCACTCAAGAACTTTAGTACACGGAACCATCATGGCCCAGTACCTCCATGGGAATTGTGCACCATCAGGACTAATTGGGACCAATACACCGAGATTATTCTTGGATGATAAGGAATTTCTAAAAGATTGGTCACTAATCGCCTGGCGGTGCACAAGGGACTGGCTAGTCCTTATTATAAAAACAGCCAAACGTGTAGCTGATAAAATCCTAGTTGAGATCCAACTCCTAGAAGGTAAAATCAAAGCCAGTCTAAAGAACCCTGCCTACAAAACGGGGCAGGATGATGCCAACAAGAAGAATACCGAATTTAAAGAATCCATTCTCTTTATAAAAATGGAGAAATTTAAAAAGGACCTAGCTAAATTCGCCAGCGAGAAGGTGTATCCATACACCAGCGACTCATATGTAGCACCTACATTTAACCAGACTGGAGGCCGAAGGGGTTCTAGTTATGCGACCTCAAGTTCAGATGACAACTCCAGTGACTCGGATACATCACAACGAGGAAATGGACGACCATACAAAGGACGTGGTAATAGAAGAGGCAACAGAGGCAACTTTAACAATTTTGGTCCAAATCAGTTCCAACCTTTTTGGCAACCGGGCCCATGGATGTATGGCCCCAACTTTCCTCAAATGGGACCCCCGTTCTTCCCTCCACAAATGCAGCAACCCCAAGGACAAGCGCCTTTTTTAGGGTATGGCCAGAGGACCAACAGAGGGAGAAGAAGACAGGGACAAGGATCCCAGGTGCGATGGACGACCCCGTTGCAACAACCAACCATGGACCTGAGGAATGGGAAGAAGATCCCGCAGGACAGAGCGGGGACGAGCATAACCCCAGATCAACCAGCCTCGTAATCAACCTGAGCTCTTACAACCTGTCTGAAGATGAGGAACAACTCCTGAACCGTGGACTGGGCTTCGTGGCAACCACCCAAGGGGACCAATTTAACACTCAAATAGAGATTTCTAAACTGTTCCGGAAGGTCCGACTCCACTACCTCTTTGCCAAACAGAATCCTGGAGAAAACACAGACTCGGTCGTCAATACTGGTCTAAAGAAACCATCGACCTTTAATCCAACAACAATTGGATTACCAAGTAGGGTTCAAACCTTTGAAGAAGCTGTCGAAACAGACATTGAACGTCTTTTCAAAACGCAGAAACCAAAGTCCTTTGTAAACCTACCGAACAAAGAGAAACTAGCACTACAGTCACTATCATCCAATGAATCGATCATTATAAAGCCTGCAGATAAGGGCGGTGGCATTGTGATCCTCGACAAAGAAACGTATAGACAAGAATGTCTCAGGCAACTAAAAGATCGCAAGTCATACCTACCTCTGAAAGACGATCCCACTGAGAGGCTCAAAACCAAGATCAGCCATCTAGTGGAAGAGGCAACATCTCAAGGATGGATCACTCCACAAGAGGGCCAATTTCTCTGTACCACTCACCCGTCAATCCCCTATTTCTATTGCCTGCCTAAAGTGCACAAACAGAAGAGACCACCACCTGGGAGACCAATTATATCTGGCATAGGATCAGTTTTAGAGCCACTCTCTACATTTGTGGATCATTTCCTCAATCCTATTGTCAAAGAAATGCCGACCTATCTCAAGGACACAAAGGATATGTTACGCTTACTTCCGGACGTAAACTTTGATAGCTCCTTGGATCTACTTGTGTCCTTTGACGTAGAGTCTCTGTACACGTCAATTCCCCAAACAGAGACTCTGGAAGTGGTAGGCAATATCCTTCAAGAAAGGGACCTACAGACAACTACTCCAGTTTCCTTCATTATGGAACTGGCAGAAATGGCAATGAAAGACAACTACTTTAAATTTGAGGATACCATCTACCTCCAGACCTCTGGCACCAGTATGGGCAGTGTTTTTGCGCCTAGTCTGGCGAACCTCTATGTTCATGTACTAGAGGAAACAAAAATACTGCACCAAGACAACCCATACTATGTATCGCTTCGCCTGTGGAAGCGATACATAGATGATGTCTTTGTTATATGGAGAGGATCTGAGGCCAGTCTGTTAGAGTTCCACAATTGGCTCAACAACTGCAATGAATTTCTGAATTTCACCTTAGAGTTCAGTAGAAAGGAACTACCTTTCTTAGATCTCTTGATAGTGGCCACAGAAGAGGGGTTAAAAACGGAACTGTACAGGAAACCCATGGCACGCAACGCTCTTCTGAGCTACGAGAGTTGCCACCCTCGGGCCCTCAGGGATAACTTGCCCTTCGGGCAATTCCTGAGACTCAGGAGAAACTGTTCGACAAAAGAGTCATTCGAAAAACACTCTGAGACACTCTCGGAATACTTACGAGAAAAGAAATACCCAGCCAAAATCATCCGCCAATCGAAGAAAAGGGCCATTAACAATAACAGGGATGCCCTATTGGAAACTATTCCGAAAGAAAGATCCAACAGAATGACCTTTGTGAACACTTTTCACACAAGATCCAATGATGTGCGAAAAATAATAACCAAACATTGGTCTATTTTGAATTCCAGTGGAGAAACTTTACCACCACCACTGTTTGCCTTTAAAAGAGGACCGAACACAAAAGACCACCTAGTCCACACTCATCCCAAAACAAAACAATCTAGACAAGTGGGAGCACTTTGGGACCTACCGCCGGTACAAGGACACCATCCGTGTGGCAGTAGCTCGGCATGTCCACAAACCACCAAGTCCACCAGCGTGGATATCGGAACTATGCGCCCATGGCAACAGCGTAAGTTCACGAACTGTAACAGCGAGAATACAATTTACATGATCACTTGCCCGTGCGGAAAGAGATATGTGGGAATGACAACCCGTAAAACCAAAATAAGGATTGGCGAGCACAAGAGCACAGTTCGCTGTCGGAAACAAGCAACTCGCCTGACAGCCCACTTTCTGGAAAAAGGCCACGGTCCTAGTGAGTTCAAGTGGACAATACTCGAACAGCCGACAATACCCGAACATTGCCCTGATGTCGGAAAGTTTCTGTTTAAAATAGAGCAGAAGTGGGTGTACAAATTAAACAGTGACAAGGATGGCCTGAACGAACCCATACCATGGATGTCATTATGAAACCATTGAGCCATTATCCATCTTTTCCAAGTTTCCTTGTCACCAAAACTACGACTCCCATAATGCACCACACTGGCTTCAGTCATATACCCGCCCTTTTCTCTTGTTCGGTGCCTCCCCAGAACAGCCCAGAGGGACGCTTGGAGACACCGATGGAGAGGTGAGAGTGTGGTTACGTAATCTAGTTAGACAACCCTGTTCGCTATGAGCACCTAGCCTTACAGCGTTAGAAGTCTATACTTATATTACTACTCCGGTACGGCACCGATGACATTTTGAAAACTTACAAGCTGTCTCTCATGTTATCGGAGACACACATGATAGTTCTTTTGCCTTGTTTTTAACGGAATTGGTTGAGTGTCCCTGTGATTATGTTTTGCTAAACAGAGCGGTGCTCCTATTCTACCTGAGCTGCAGCCAGGTGAGGTGAGGCGCCATCCCCACAAGTTTTGGGTGAGTGTTATCACGTCTGTCTAAATGTTAATACGTGACCACTAGAATAGCACAATGTATTTAGTGCATTCTCCAATATGTGTAATGTTTTTCTCTTTTCTTTGTCTCCTATGTGACTTGTGTAGACTGTGGTGGAGATTCTACACCTGCTTTTCAGGTGAAATTTTTCACTTTTAAACTTCACTTATTAATTTACAAGCAGTAGCACCATCTAGGTCCTGACGAATGCATAAGGAAAATCTTCTGATGGTATGCAGAAACATGTTGACCTCCTGCTGGTAGATATTTTGTCAAATCTACCTTTCACTTGTTTTTAACCTTGGGGTCTGAGAGATACTAATAAATCACTTTTCTACTCAGTTTCACCCAATTTTATCCACTTATCACTTTACACTCACTGCACTGCTTTCCCTCAGGTGTACAACTTTTTGCTTAAAAACACCATATTTTGATACCATCACACAAACATTTTACATCGGTCTCCCCACTCTTCACACCTGTTAAAGTGTGATTGATCTTGTATACCAACTCCTGGGTAAGGAGAACCCACATGATGTAATTATGGTGGTACAGAACGGCAACTGATGGGAAAAATTCCTACCCATGTTGCATGCCGCATATATGAGTAGTTAAATGTTTTTCACATCTGAGTACACACAGTCTACTTCATATAGTCACTGGTTGAAGGGTCTAGAGTACAAACATTGAGCGGCGACTCCTGGACACCCTTTGTGGTTATAAGTTGTATAGGGGCATGTGTCCAGTCTCGAGTCGTTAAACCTGCCCTTAGACCCTCCGTTAAATAGTGTGATTTGCTATAGAGAATACTGCCATAGACTACAATGGCAATGATTCATTATAAGGGCTTCCGAACAGCAAGGCCTGGCTGTGCATCCCAGTTCAGAAAGTTGATTTACTCCCTGGGACACAAGGCCAGACTTAAATAGATCCATTTGTTTAGAGATACAATCGTATCTCTAAATAAATCAATCTATCTAATATTTGTACAGGAATGTGAAAGAAATAATTTCAGGGGAGCACATCCCCAGAGCCCTAATAGAGAATCCTCCCCTTCCCACTGCTGACCTGAGCCAAGTGACACCTTCCTTTGGTTTATCTGACTGAGATTTATTCCAGTACCAATGATTTGCCAACATCTGCTAAAAATGGGGCTGGGATTGGGTCTGAAAAAATCAGTCTCATTGGAAATCAGGGAAGCTCTATGTAAATATTGGTTCCAGCACAGTGAAAGAATCAGATGACCTTCAACACTTTTTACTTGCATGCCTTTTAGATTTACAGCTAAAGGAAAATAACCAGTGTCCTGTTTTGAATGACAGTTGTTTTAATACTGCAGTAAAGGCTAGTGCTTCTCTGCTCGGTCTAGAGACCTCATCTGTATCATTGGCAGTCAAGGATTTTTAAGGGCAGTATTAAAATGCACGTTATATATGTTTTAGGTTTGTACATAATAACATTGGATTTTTATATCAAATTTAACTATGTCAATGTGTGTAAGTGATTCAGTGGACCTCTGGTCTTAAAAAACCAAAGTACGTTTTGATTAATAATTTTAAAAAGGGTACAGTTGTTTAATGATGCTGATCGCTCAGTTCAGTTTAAAGTAAAGCTCTCATGTAAGATTCACTTTTACATTCACATACAGTATTCTCTTTGATGTAGCTCAATTAAAACGGAGCTATGTACAAGAAACAATATGGACGTTCTGCTATAGCATCCTGGAGCAAGGGAGTAGCCAGAAAATTAAAATACCCCCCCACTTTGAAACAAACCACTGATGAAATCAAGAAATCGAAGCAAGTGAGTGCGACTCTCACTAAAAAAGCTCCCTTGTCTCTTCAATCCAAACATCCATCCATTTATCCACAATTTCACCTTTACATCCTGTTATCCATTCATTTCTTTTACCATTATTCAGTCTTTCACCATTCCATCCATTTACCCTTTCACCATCCACCCTTTTCCCCATCTATTCATTCACCCATCCTGCCATCATCCATCCTTTCACCCATTCACTCACTCATGCATCCTTTCACCCACTCAAACATCCTTTCATCCACCCACACATCCTCTCACCCATCCATTCTTTCACTCTGCAACCTTTCATCCATTGACCAACCTATGTATCCTTTCATCTATTCACCCACACATCATTTCAACCACCCACATATCATTTCACCCATCCTCTTACACTGAATCTTTTCACTCATCCATCCTTTCACTAACCCACTCATCCCTTAACCCATCCAACCTTTTGCCCTTCTTTTCACCTACCCATGCATCCTTTCACCCATCCGTCACCCACCAAGGCATCCTTTCAGCCATCTTTTCCATGCATCCTTTCACCCATCCACCCTTTCACGTATCCACCTTTTCATCCATCCTTTCATTCACCCATGCATCATTTCACCCAATATTTCACACATTTGCCCATCCATTCACGTACCCACTCATCCCTTAACACATCCCTTAACTCATCCGTCCTTTTGCCCATTCTTTCACCCACCCATGCATCTTTTTACCCATCCACCCTTTCACGCATCAACCCTTTCACCCATCCTTTCACTCACCTGTGTATTTATCCTCTCTTTCCCCTCACCCATTCATCCTTTCACCATTCACCCTTTCACATACTTATTTATTTTAGAAGCTTGTAAAGCGCGCGGCTACCCCCAACGGGGGTGTCCCGGTGCTGCAGACGACCGGCAACCAGAGGGATTCGGTGAGAGCTAGATCATTGAGAAGAACCAGGTCTTAAGTTTCCTCCGAAACAGAGGCTCAGATGTAATAAATCTAAGATCCATCGGTAGTTGATTTCAAAGTTTGGATGTGACCACAGCAAAGGCCCGGCCCCCAGTGCGTGCAAGACGAAAAAGTGGGGCATGCATCAGGCGAAGATGATTTGATCTGAGGTCACGTGCCGATTGTGTAATTTTAAGTCTATGCCTCAAGTATGCAGGGCCTCGTCCGTTGAGAGCCCTAAAGGCAAGGACCAGGGCCTTGAACTGTATGCGGTAACTCACTGGTAGCCAGTGCAGTTTAGCCAAATAAGGTGTAATGGAGTGGCGATAAGGAATATTACTAATCAGCCTGGCCACGGAATTCTGCACTGTCTGAAGACGGTTAATGAGATATGCCGGGGCTCCCACATACATATTTGACCCTTCCACCTATCCTTTCAACCACACACCCATTCGTCCACCCATCCTTTCTACCACTTGCAAATCTTTTCACTGATCCACCCTTTCACCCATTGTTGGAACCTGAGTTTCTGTTGCAGTAACCCACCCACACTTTTTGCCAGATTTCTGATGCACTTTGACTTGATGTCCCGTAGGCCCCTGCCAATCAGGTGCCCAGTGCCTGTGTCATTTCCCAAAATTGTACCTTTGTAACCCCAATTGGTACCTCTCTGGCCACATGTAAGTCCCTTGTAAAAGGTAATGGGTACCAAGGGCACTGTGAACAGGGAAGGCCTTTAAGGCCTGCAGCACATATTGTGCCACCCTTAGAGGTCCTGTACCTTTTCAAACACACACTGCCATTGCAGGCTGCGTGTTTTGCTGCAGAGAAAAGTGAAGTCAACATGGCACATATTCCTGTGTGCAATGCCTGCAACCCACTGTGTATGGTATAGGTAAGACACCTCTCTATCTGGGTCCACTATAGCACTGGTGAGGGTACATTTGCCTTGAGCACTGCACCCTCAGTGTTTAAGCCCATTCTTAGACATTGTAAGTGCAGTAAAGACATAAAGAGTATATGGTCTGGAAGTTTGTCATTATGAACTCCATAGCACCATAATGACTTTACTGAATTCTGGGAAGTTTGTTAGCAACTTCGCAGAATAATAAACCCACACTGATACAAGTGTGGGATTTATTATACAATGCATCCAGAGGACAAATTAGAGAAGCCCCCTGAACAACTACCAGCTTGTGGTGGGTTCCCTGACTGGTAAACACCAGCCTCCCACCACTAGACATGTTTCTGGACGCCTGGGATGGGAGCCTTCACTCCCTGAGCCCAGAAAAAAATCTTTTGTGGGTGAGGTGTCCCAGATCAAGAAGAGCCATCTGTGGCAGGACAGCTTCAAAGGCCTTGTCACCTTTACAACGCGAGCCACAGCCTCTCCTGCTATCAGGAGCTGGCCCCCTTCCTGTGTCCCCTCCTTTTCGTCTGGAAGACAGGAGGGAAAAATTAGAGCAGCCCAAAGGTGTGCCCACCTCTGCCAACCCCTCCCCACAGGTGGAAGAGGTGAGGTGAAGCACACTCTTCAGTGCCTGCCGTCTTGCAGATGGCAGGCACTCTCCAATCAGGATTAGGGATTGTGCCCACTCCACCACATGGTGAGCACACCAAGGTTATAGTCATCCTAAGGTCAGTAGCCCTTTGGCTACTGACCTCAAGACCCCTAAAATGACTCCTTAACACAGTATTTAGGGGGCAGCCCTGAACCAAAAAGACAGATTCCCGCAACCTACAAAGGACGAAAGAAGACGTCCAGCAGAGGACACTTCAGAGAACAACTGACTTGGCCCCAGCCCTACCAGCCCGTCTGCAGTTTCCAGAGATCCTGCGTCAAAAGTCACCTTGCCTTCAACCAGTGACCTCCAGGAATCCTAGGAGGATTGACTGCCTTCCACAAAGACCGGATCTCCTGTTTACAGCAGCTCTGTTCAAAAGAAACAGCCAAGAAAGACTCCGAGCCTGCTGAGGACAAACAAACCTGACGCCTGGAACCACCACTGCACCCAACATCTATGGCCCGAGTACGAGTGGCCCACTAGTCCCAGCGAGGCCCCCTAGCGCTCCAGAGTCCGAGTCCACTTCGCCTGTAGCCTCTACACAGAGACTCCCCCAACCACAAGTGGGCCTGTAAAGTAAAATCCGACCTCAAAAGACACCCCTGCATCCTGCCGCACTACGCCCTGGAGAAGAGAACCCAAGGTGCACCTACATCCCTGAGCCCTCAAACTTACCTGCCCAGCTGTTGGTTCCTCCCAGAAGACTTCCTGGAGCGAGCCTACATGCAAAATCCAAAAACGGCGCCTCTAATTAAAAAGAACAGGGCACCCGATGCCAAAACAGCACCCTTCACCTGGCCGTCCCTGCACCGCTGTGGGTGCACCTTGCGTCCTAACTCGGATTTCCCTTTGCCCGTGAGCTTAAGTTAAGGAGCTTTGCTCCCACAAACTTGTGGTCTGCTTGTGAGCAGCCAACAACCGGAGGCCCCCTGTCCCTCATTGGATAACATTGGGCCTCAGCACTCTGCACCCAGCCGGCCTAGGAACTCTGAGGGTGCTTTGAGCGTGCATCCTTGACCCTGGGAGAATCCTGGTTATAACCCCGGAAAACCAACTCCCAAACCTAAGTACTTACCATTAAGTCGATATCATTGTTTTCTCCCGTAGGACTACTTTCTTGTGAAAAAATGTGGAGTTGGTTTATATGAAACCTTAAGAAACTGCAAACGTACAAAAACTGATTTGCTTACCTTTTCTCTAGGAAATGTCCCAGTGTGATATCTAGGCATATCACACTGAGTAGAAAAAGTAATCTGCAATGTAATCAAAAGTAATCTAACAGTAATATTACTGTATGCAAAGTATTTACAAACCTGTAACAAAGTCATTTTCATTCAGCTTGCTTGTATTTTTCAACCTACCTTGAAAAGTACCAATTACACTTACCTGTGCCAGGCTTTCTTGGTTCTAGAAAAAATATAACTAAATATTTTTTTATACAAACAAATTGGTCTGAGTTCAGTCTTGGAGTTTGTGATATCATTTCTTGCCTGAGTGTGTACAATAAACGCTTAACACTACCACTGATAAAGCCTTACTGCTCGCCCACACTACCACAAACAGAGAGTAAGGTATTATCTACTTTTACCTCTGCCTACCTTTGGGGGTCCACTGGACTTTGTGCACACTACACCTTACTTTGGCATAGTATATACAGAGCCGGCTTCCTACACACATCCTTTCACCTACCCAGGCATCCTTTCATCCACCCATGCATCCTTTTACACATCCACCCTATCACCCATCCTTTCACTCAGCCATGTATCCTTTCGCAAATCCACTCTTTAACCGATGCTTTCACCCACACATACATCCTTTCACCCATCCATTCATCCTTTTACCCATCCACCATTTCACACATCCTTTCACCCACCCCCCCCTTTCACCCATCATTTAACCCACCCAACCTTTCACTCATCATTTCACCCACCCATGCAGCTTTTCACTCACCCTTCCGTTTAACCGTTCATCCTTCTTCCCCTTTCCTATCCTTCTTCGGTTAATTAGGAGTTTTTGTCTGCCGAGTTGCAGACAGAGGAAGTCCATAGAAAAACCTACCCTGCTGTAACTGGTAAAGTGGGAGTTCACAACGTCCATGTCTTTAAGTAACAGTCTTTCAAAAAAGAATAAATTGTTTGTCTACTTTAAGTTGTTTTTTTGCTCCAATGTATCCCAAGATGCTGTAACAGTGACCCAGAAAAGACTCTCTAATTGAGTCGTTGAAGTAAGTATTCAAGTGAAATTGAATTGCTAATTTAACACTGTCATCATTTGAACACAATCAAAAGGGTAACACCACATGGACTTTGACCTCCCTTCACCCGCGGCCCTGGCGGGACAGGTCAAGCAAAACATGCTGCCTATGTACAAGGCAGGGCGCATCACAGAGGTAGACCTGCCAACTCACATGATGCCACTATTTGCCACACGATACCGGCTCCTTTCACACCATCACCCAGTGAGGAAACAATATCACATGGTGGCAGAGAAGGCACGCTGGAAACCCCTGCACTGAATGGGTTTCCCTGCTTGCCTTTGGAACCTCTAAGCAGCCGATATTCATTAACCCGTTCCGTGCTCGCGACGGCTGGCTGCCCATGACCGTTGGCTGAAGCAGCCCCGCCCAGTCATCAGAACGCCCGCACCGCTGAGGAATGTTTGCCGCTGTAAACGGGTTAAGATGTGTGAAAACACAGCAGGATATCAGCAGCAGACATACCAAGTTATTTGCTTCTTTTTTGGAGGGGGTTGTAGTTTGCAGGGGCAGAAGTGCCTCTGAAAACCCCCAGCCCGCAAGTCCCCTACCCTACTCACATGATGATTTTGAGGTCAAACCTAGAGTCTAAACGCAAGCGCTGCTCTGCAAGACTTATTGTAGAGGAGTAGGTGAATAGAAGCCCCGACCACTCTCCGCCCATATTTGCCATTGGCTTGTGTCATTGTCTGTCCTAAATTCTGGCTTTTGATTCGTCGATAGGCTTGTTAGTCCCTCCTTTGTGCCGCCGCCTCTTCATTTGTCAACTTCCATGGTGCCTAGCCTCTTTACTTCGGTTGTTATATGGTACGTGTTATTTAGACTGTGAGTACTATTTTGTTTAATGAGGTTCTCCTACTGCAGGGACTGTGTGCT
The DNA here is from genome assembly GCF_964263255.1 of Lissotriton vulgaris. Lineage (NCBI taxonomy): Eukaryota > Metazoa > Chordata > Amphibia > Caudata > Salamandridae > Lissotriton > Lissotriton vulgaris. The sequence goes on along the minus strand of NC_141691.1, from coordinate 1,762,750,839 downwards.
TTGGTGCCTTCTTTACTCCACTTCTTCCCTCCCGTTGTCCGGGTCATCTAGCAACCTCCCGCCCGCCCGCCCGCCCACCCTGCCGTTGTCTGTGCCTACTTGCCCACCCGCCTTCCCGTTGTCTGTGTCTTTTCCCCCTCGCCTGCGCTCCCTCCCGTTGTAGTGATGCCTACCATTTGCAATGCAATAGGCCTTGCATAAATGCGAGACCTATTGTATTGCAAATGCTTGTTTTTTAAGTTGGCAGGTCAGCAGTGGTGTTGCAAATACTCCACCTAATTCAAACCAACCTTTAGGCTGGGGATGGCTGGGGAAAACGGGCGCCAACATATTGTTTTTCCTTTTGCACTATGTTATATGACAAGTTCATCTGCTGCTTTTCACATTGTTACGGTAAATAGTTCCTTTGTGTCATACAGTTTGTTTTACCAGGGAGTGTTAATGTTAGTTCTTTAGCAGTGAGATGCTGCAGGCTGCAGCTGCATTTGAAAGGCTGTCTCTGTCATCTCTGCTTGCTGGGCTGTTTAACCCTTGATTGTCCACAAAAAAAGGCAGAAAATCAGGAGCAATTTTATTTTGCGCTTCACTCATCCGCCAAGTAGCACTTTGCTATATGTTACCATCTCGTTATTTTTTAGACCAACAGCATTTTGGGACACTTTCCTTTCATTATATGTTTAGCCTCATAGAATGCAAAGTGAAAATGGCCAAATTGTTGGCTCAGGCTCAGGAAAGTGAACTGTGAACCACAAACGTGTTTCTCACTTCCACCTTCTCGCAGTTCAGTACCTCAACACAATGTGGGATTTCATTACAAGACCGGAGGCTAACATTATGCATATAACTTTTAATGCAACTCCAAACAGCCGCATATGTCATAAAGCAAAAGTTCCAATGGAACAGTACCAACAAAACAATTCTAGAAAGCACTAAGCAATCAGCCTCTTTTAAATGCGGCTCCAAGCAGATAAGTCATGTTTTCTCTACTCTCTAATTGACATTGCTGTTCTTGCTTACTATCATTGTTTTATCTTTATTACAATATTCCTGTTGTATTGTACTACATATTCTGATGTTGTATATTGTTGTATTGATACTATATATTGTTATTATACTGGTCTACTTCTATTGCCAGCTACTCTCCCTTCGGAAGGCTCCATCCCCCTTCCCTTCCGTGCTCGAGTCCCCGATCTCCAATTTATGGAGGTCGGCCCTTTCCGATCATTTCTTTACCCTCTCTCCGTATTTTTATTGTTTTGCATCGTCTGTCTGCTTCATAACAACCGAAGCGCAACAGCTCTTATGGCCCCCCACAGCGTCCAAGCCGCCACAGCGCACAGCTCCGACAGCGCTTAATTCTTAAAATACCTGACTCGCGTTTATTCCTTGCCCTTCACCGCTCACGAAGAAACGAGAGGACAAGAGGAAAGGCCCTTGGCAACACGCGCGCAGCACGCTATGTTTGCCTACCGCCTTCCTCTTGTCACACGCTCACAATGAGCGTCTCCCAGCAACCAGCTGATCGCGATCGGAGAAACTGTCATTTCTCCGACGCGATCAGCAATTTTACACGAAGAACCGGCCTTTTCTTCATTGCCTAAGCAATTTAAGCTTAAAATAGCTTAATTTAACTAAAATTCGTCCCCCTTTCAACAAATAATTCCCATAATCACAAAAAAAAGGGGAAATATTTATTATTCATTATTTAATTATTTACTTACCTAAAAAAAAAAAAAGGGAGAAATAAGAGAGAATTATTTGACTTATACTATTGCCTCTCCACAATGTCTGATTCTGACTCAGACCAAGACAATGTATCTCTCCCTAATTTTGACAACGAAGCTTTTAAATCTCTTATCCATAGAGAAATGCGATCATGCATGTTCTCTACTCTTTCCCAAGTTATGGCATCCAAAAGGTCCCTCTCCCCAGAAGAGGAAGATGAATTCCAAGAGGATCCCAATGATGACCTCTTTAATTCTAGGGGTAAAAAAACTAAAAAAATAAAAAATATTGACCCTACCCCTAAGAGCACTATTACAGATCCTAGTACCTCGGGTGTCCCCAGCGGCACAACCTATCATGGTGTCCACCGCGTCACAACCTATCAAGGTGTCCATCGCGGCACAACATATAAAGGTGTCCACCGCGGCACAAATCTTAAAGGTGTCCTCAGCGGCACAACTCATCCTAGTGCTCAAAATGATGATTCCATCTGCAACGATGATTTCAATAATTTTATTCACGATGATATTAACGACACTATCTCTGATTTTCCTGATGAATACATCCTTGATCTAGATGAGGATGATCAAGATTTTGATTCCATTGAGGATAACCTACCCTCCTCCTCAAAAGATAGTATCCTAGACCCTCTCGGTCAGGAAATGTTTTCCCCCCTCAACATTAAACATCCTAGGAGCTATGATTGGACTCCTTTGGAACACGTTAGCCAATTCATCACAAAATGGATCAGAAATCCTCTTGAGAGGAATACTCGCAACCTCTTACGAATGGAATGCTCAAGACCCTCTATTGAAGGCAAAGTCTGCCAAACACCCAATCTCGACCCTGAATTAATAAAATATCTCTTCAAACTCGGCAGAGATCCTAGGAAGGGCATGGAGAGATCCCTCAAAATCTGCCAAGACCGAGTTTTAGACATCTTAGGCCCCCTCTCTAAAATTATCGATGCAGCTGAAGACAGTCACATTAATGGCTCCACCCTGGATACTAACCTCATACGTGGTTGGAGTCAGAGGGCACTAGTCCTTTTAGGAAACGCCAATGCTGGCCTTAATTCCGAAAGAAGGAGAGTCGTCCTTACTAAAATTAGCCCCAAACTAAGCGACTTAGCTGACAAAGAACCCTCCCTTAACACTAAGGGACTACTTTTTGGGGAAGACCTCATCAAAACGCTAGGTAGATATGTATCAACCTTTACTGCCCTGGATAGAGCTCACCAGAATATGAAAAAAGTCTTCAACCCGAACACTAATAATCTTTTTGGCAGGGCCGGAAGAAGGGGCCAATCTTTCGGCCGTTTTAATCGAAGGCCCTATGGTAGATCAAGAGGCTTTGACACTAGAGGCAGTTACCAGTCCTCCTACCAATCTCAATTCTATCCTCCAAGAGGCAGAGGCTTTCGATCAAGAGGTTCCAGAGCAAGAGGAGGACCCACCGACAACAACCCACAAAGTAAGTGCTTTGACTTCTTTTTCCCCTCCCACGAAAGTCGGAGGCAGACTAAAATTCTTTCTAGAGAACTGGAAACTTATCACTCAAGATCCATGGGTTCTGAACACAGTTACCGGTTTTACAATAGACTTCATAGATACACCGATTCAGGTTTCTTTTCCCAAAGTAATGTCTCTCTCTCCCGATCAAGAAAAGATCATAGAAGAGGAGATTTCTTCAATGCTCCAGAAAGGCGCAATCACAGAAGTCCCTATGGAATTTCTGAGGTTCATAAGTACACTCTTTCTCGTAGAAAAGAAGGACAAAGGTTGGAGACCCGTTATAAATCTCAGGGAACTCAACAAGTACCTTGTTTACAGACATTTCAAGATGGAAGGTATCCATCTTCTAAGAGATCTCTTGTTGGAAGGAGACTGGTTGGTCAAACTAGATCTCAAGGACGCCTATTTCACCATCCCTATGGCCAAGGAAGATCAACCCTTCCTACAATTTATTTGGAAGAACTGTCTTTATCAATTCCAAGCTCTCCCTTTCGGTCTCTCATCAGCCCCTTGGTGTTTCACTAAAATAATGAGGGCAGTCGCCTCATCCTTAAGAGAAAAGGGTATTCGTATGATTATTTACCTAGACGATATCCTTATTATGTCTCAAGATTATACTCAAATTCTTCAAGATCTCAAAACTGTTATGGATCTTTTAGAAAACCTAGGTTTTATTGTAAACAAAGAAAAGTCAATACTGTCCCCCTCAAAGTCCATGGAATTCCCAGGTTTCACTGTAAACACCACCAATTGCCTTCTCCTTCTTCCTCCGAAGAAGATTTCCAAAATCAAAAAGGAGATAAGACATGTCCTCAAACATCAAAATCTTTCCTTAAGGGAACTAGCCAGACTCCTAGGTCTTCTCTCATCCTCCATTCAAGCTATCTTTCCGGGCCCCCTAAACTATCGAGCCCTTCAAAGGATAAAGGGAAAAGCTTTAAGATCAGGTCTCTGGTACGGAGACCGTGTTTCCCTGAACCAAGAATCCATCTCAGAACTAACCTGGTGGTTGGAGAATTTGGATGCTTGGAACGGCAGAGCGATATTTGGTTCAACACCAGACTTTATTTTGGAATCAGATGCGAGCCTTCACGGCTGGGGTGCCTGTCTCCTAGATCAAAATACGGGTGGAATTTGGTCTTGAGAAGAGTCTTCTCACCATATAAACTTTCTAGAACTGACTGCGGGTCTTTATGCTCTAATGAGCTTCAAACACTACCTTCAAGGCAGATCAGTAATTCTAAAAATGGACAATATTTCTGCTGTTGCTTACATAAATCGCCTAGGTGGAACGAAGTCAGAGGATTTGTCAAATTTAGCCAAAAAACTTTGGATATTTTGTCTAGAACACAAAATATCTTTAAGAGCAGAATACCTTCCAGGAGATTCCAACCTTTCTGCAGATTGGAATTCCATATTCCTCTTGGATCGTTCAGATTGGAAACTCAACACCTTAATATTCAGATCCCTCAACTATTTCTGGGGTCCCTTCCAAATAGATCTCTTTGCGAGCAGACTGACTTTTCAACTAGATGCTTATTACAGCTGGATGCCAGATCCCGGTGCTCTAGCAGTAAACGCATTTCTTCAATCATGGGCGGGACTCAACGCTTATGCCTTCCCTCCCTTTGCCATGATCCAGAGGGTCCTCCAGAAAGTGAGACTTCAACATACCTCCATTGTCCTGATAACTCCCTTTTGGCCTTCCCAAGCCTGGTTCCCAACTACTCTGGAGATGTCTTACGACCTTCCTTTCCTAATTCCTTCTCTCAACAACCTTCTCACAGACATAGACGGTCTAATTCACCCTCTTATTCAAACAGGGAAGTTGAACCTTCTTGCCTGGAGAGTGTCAGGAGATCCAATGATCTCTCTAGACTTTCGTCAACGGCTTCAACTCTCCTCGGAGAATCTTGGGCCCCGGGAACACACTACCGGTATAACAACATTTGGAAAGTCTGGTTACGTTGGTGCTTGGAAAGGGACTTGGATCCCGTGGAAGCACCTGTCGTTGATATAATCAATTTCCTTGGAGAACAATTTGATAGAGGTCTGAGTTACAGATCTATCAATTGCTATAGATCAGCTATTTCTGCTGGTCATTCCTTAATCAACAATAGAACGGTAGGTAAAAACCCTATTATTTGTAGAATCCTTAAAAGTATAAGACTCAGAAGACCTCCAAAACCTAGATATCAATCTCTCTGGGATGTTAAATTAATTCTTGACCTTTTCTGTAGTTGGCCAGATAACTCACTTTTAAACAGAAAGAACCTTTCTATCAAGCTAGCTACTCTTCTTTGTCTAATCTCATGTCGTAGAGTTTCTGATGTTAAAGCTCTAGATATTTCCTATAGATCCTATGATATGTTTGGAGTTAAATTTGAACTCCACAGAAGAACTAAAACTATGTCCGATTTTATTTTCTATCCTCGATTTGATGTTTGTAAAAAACTTTGTATTGTGGATTGCATGAAACGATATGATTCAAGAATGCATGCTCTTCGCCCTTCTGGCGTTAATCAATTGCTTATATCCTTTGTTAAACCTCATAAAGGTATCTCCTCCTCCTCTATTGCAAGATGGGTCAAAATTGTTATGAATTTTGCTGGTGTTGATCTAAACATCTTCAAACCACATTCTATCAGAGGTGCTATGGCCAGTAAGTCCTTTTGGTCAGGAGGTAAGTTAGATGATATTCTTAAAGCTGCTGATTGGTCAAATTCTAGAACCTTTGCTCATCATTATTGCAAACCTATATCTCATATGTCTGATGTTGTTTTACAAAGCTACCAACATGCATAATGGTAGCCTCCGGTCTTGTAATGAAATTGCGATTCTCCTATTAACATGACCAGAGAATCTGGATTTCATTAAAGACACGGAGGCTAACATTATCCCTTCCACCCTTCCCTGGGTGGTTGATGATTAATAATATTTTTTCACTGTTTAGCATTGTTAATCTTGCTTTTACAATGTTCAAATTACATTTTATAGAATGCTTTATTTTAAATTCTTTAAATTCCTTTTCAGGATTTATCTTTGTTTTTATTCCAGGAGTTATTTACACTTCTTTTCTTTTCAGATAACCTTTCGTGAACCTTTGTTCCTGTTTCCTTGCCTACGGATCTTGGAGCTTTCACTTACCTTGGTTTATATGAAGTCTCATCGTTTATATGAAGTCTCATCGTTTACTTGAAGTCTCATCATTGAATTTCTCATTGGGACATTTGCTTTCTTCTTTACTCCTTATTTAAAAGAGGCTGATTACTTAGTGCTTTCTAGAATTGTTTTGTTGGTACTGTTCCATTTGAACTTTTGCTTTATGACATATGCGGCTGTTTGGAGTTGCATTAAAAGTTATATGCATAATGTTAGCCTCCGTGTCTTTAATGAAATCCAGATTCTCTGGTCATGTTAATAGGAGAATCACAATTTTTTTCCAGGGTTTCCACTGCCATAATTGTGCTAGCGGTGCCGCTGTTTGCTCCATGGTATTGCGTGACCCTCACAAAGGGCTTAATGTGGGCCAGGTCCCTCCGGGTCTAAAACACGTCAATAATTTAAAACAGACATTGCAACGGGTCTCTTTCGGGCCCCATAGTCATATCCTTAACTCTTCATGCAAAAACATTAATCGCTTTCCGAACAATGGGTGTAAAAAGGGTTAAGGTAATTCATGTTGTTCCTGCTTATGTTTCACATGCTCTACCTAATGTTGCATTACTTATAAGTGGTTGCATATTATTCTTGTCGAGTGCTTAATTTGGACTAAGTCGCATCCACATGTTTATAACGGGACGCAATTGAGTTGTGCCTGAAGGCAGTGCAAGTTTATTTCAATGGCTGTTAGTGGGGCAAAAAGGTGACAGAATACCTGGCCATCCAATCTTTGGCCTCTCTGAAAAAGAACAGAGCAATGAACACGTACGTCAGACTCTATGCAAATATGATGGTAGGGTGACGCTCTACGCAAATTTGAGCGTATATGTTCAAGCCATGGCCTTATTTAATTAGGCCCCACTCCTTTCAAGGACCCCTCGTCCCTCTCCTTTTTTATTCCACTTTTTTCCATTCCCTCATACTCCTATTAAAGGCAGCCCACCGCATCCCCCAGTAGAATTGTATTTACTTGTCCTGCTTGCGTTTGCCTGTGCAATCAAGGCCTTTTCTTGAATAGGGATTAGCAAAGAAAGGGAATCAAATGTTAGGTAAGTGTAAAACCTAGTGCTGAGCAGTTTATTTTAAGGAAATATGACAGATTTTATATTTGATCAGTAGGTGGCAGCATAGAGCTTTGATTTTACGTATTTGTGTTGGTAGTTTTCAGTAATGCAGACTGCAGAACCTCCGTGCGCGTTCCTATTGCAGGCCAGAGAAATAGACACATGGGTATATTAACAGTGCAGGAAGATGTACAAAAATATTGGCATTATGTAGATCGAACTTAATGACAGGAAACGGCTGTGGAATAAAACTAATATAAATTGGTGTAAGAAGGAGGGGATAATATTGATAACATGAATAAAAGAGAAACACTGAAAAGTTATACAGTCACGGCTTGGGAAAAATTGTCACAGTTTGGGTTAGAGGCAGTGTTGACGGTTACGTTAACACTGGTGGCCTGGGTGGTAAAGTAAGGGCCTTCATTTTTCAAAGTGTTTGCCACCAGGGGCCATATTACAGACAATGCCCAGGTGGCGCAGTGGGCGTATGTGCCTGTTTTTTGCAACCCCAGGGCAACATGGTATTATAGAAGTGGCTGCAGACGCCTGTGCAGCCCCTTCTGTGATACTGAGAGCGTTGGGGTGCCTGTACCACCAGCGCTTTCTTCAGAGGGCGTTCCTTCATTTGTGTGTGAGGGTGCAGCCTGCAAGTGAGGAAATCACCTCCACTCTCTGCCTGCGTTCATAATGCAATCCGTATTATGAACGCAGAGACAATGAAGCGATCAGGAGGTGCACTGACAGTGCGCCACAAAATCATGCCACTCTGTCAGGGTGCCCACTGAGGGCAGCCCTCTAGAAGGGGCATACTAGGCCCTATGGATCCCTCAGACATCCTCCTGCAGGCAGGTGCAGTCACTCACTGTTTACGGTGATCTCTCGTCCCTCTTCAGTCTGCAGACGGGTTGCCACCTGCACTGTGAAACACGGAGCAGTATTAGAAGCAGCTGTTCCGTATTTCACTGAATGCGCTGCCCTCAGGGCAAGTTCACAGCTGTTCTGAGGACACCACATTCATTGTGATAGGATACACTGTCCCCTGTTTGTGCCCGGCGTGCTTGGTCAAAGGTGCGCCATTATGAAAGAAAGACAGTGCACCCTAGCAGCCATTTAAGCCTTGGTCATTCATGAGGATTGGGGGGTGTTAGTTGCCTATTTTAATTGGGCGATCTTTCCAGTGCTTAAGAGCATTGTCCAAGAATAAGCTAGATAGAGTTCTGCTTTCTTAAACGTAAAGAAAGTCCACTGTGGCAAGATTTACAAGTACGATTTCTACCACCTTATTTATTTAGTTTGTATGCAAGGTGTTTTGGGTGTAGAGGTAGCCAATGGAGTGTTTTAGGCTAAAGGTAATGGCTCCAGCCGCCTCTCTGAGATCAGGGTCCTGATGTTTCTTCCAGGATTTTTGGCACTGTGATTTTCAACCAACTTTAGAACTGGTGGCAAATAGAACTAGCCACTGAGCCATGGAGACAAATAGATTCAACGTGCCCGACTCTAAGATGGCTACAAAAACACTGCTTCTCCTACCTTACCATCCTCACCAGCGCCTACCACCTGTTTTTGGTTTCTAGCCTTCTGATCCCCCCCTGATCCTCACTCTTCTCTGGCGGAGCCCTAAACGCATACATGGCCGCTCACCGGTGGAGCTGCACCGACAGCTATAGGGGAGACTGGCCCTGGCACACTGCTATGGACGTCACCTACCCAGCCGGATCACGGACATTTGTCTCGTTTTCTTCCCTGCTGCTGACGGACATTTGTCTTGTTTTCTTCCCCACCCGCCCACCGATCAGGACCTTACGCTGCTTACTTCCCTTGTCAGCTGAGACCTAGCTACTTTTGTCTGTGGAGCTACCTCGTTAGCTAAAGAGGAGATGGACTTTGGACCCCCTCCTTGACCATCACCTACCCAGCCAGACTTTGGGCAAATGCTCCCACGTCTCTCCTGACCTTATCCCCCCCTCTCCCTTCCCCCACCCCTCACCCCTCTCCGTTCCTACTCTTTCCAGCCTATGTCCTTTGCCCTCACCTGCCCTTGCCCTTTGTCCCCACCCTGTTTTTCTGTGAACTTCTTCCCTCGCCACTTGAGACCGAGCTATTTTGTCTGATGCCCGATGGAGCTACCTGGTTTAGCTATAGGGGAGATGGGCCGTGGATTCCCTCCTTGGTTGTCACCTACCCAGTCGGTCTTTAGACAGACTTCCTTTCTTCTCTCCTGTTGTCCCCTCCCTTATCCCCCCTTTCTCACCTCCCCTTCCCCCCTCCACTACTTTTATCTCTCCTTTCTCTCCTCTCCTAATGTATTGCTTATTTTTTGATGTCATGTGTAATTGTTGATCTTGTTCTGTTACATTGTTGAAACTCATGTAAAGCGCTCTGATACCTTCGGGTCTAGCCAGCGCTATATAAAACGCTTTAAATAAATAAAACTATGTTTTGTGGTGCGTAATTCATAAATTTACAGATAGAAATCTCCATCTCCCCCTCTTCTGTATTTTCTATGGAAAGCTCGCTGCATATGTGAGTTTACTATTTTGTGGTATATGGTGATGGGGGACGTTGGGGAAACATGGGGATTATCTATTACTAGATGGGAGGGGTTTCAGGAGGGATAAATAAAGGGTTTAGAGAGGGGTGAGGAGCAATTAGGGAGGGGTACGCTAATACAAACACACACCCACAAAAGAGGAAGGCTATTGCTATTCACAAACTACATTTCTAAATTAACTACTGCCATAAAAGTGATAAACCAGTAGTAAATATATTCCAGCACCACTTTGAAGTAAGTCAAACACCAGACAAGCCTACTCACAGGTACTCCAGGACACCTCCACAGGAAAAAACAAAGATCCAAGAGGAAACATCAGAGTCAGGGACTTAATGTAACACCCTATAGAAAAGAATGTAAAAAAAAAAAAATGTATACTTTTAAATTTGGGGCCTAATTCACAAACTCTATTCTGTAGTATTCAAAATAGTACCACAATAGAACGTTTTACTACAAAATGCAATTCACAAACCTATGAGTGTGAATCTACACTTCCGACTCTACTATCTTTTCTATGGGGATAAACTCATATGTGTAAGTTTACTGTTTGATAGTAAATGTGGGAGGCACCAGGGGAGTGGCTGGAAAGAGAGGAGTACTTAATACTAGATGGGAGGGGTTGAGGGAGGCATAAGGGGAGAGGATGTAGCCTTACAGCTAGAGCTGTTGGCCTCAAAGCTGGGGAACCGGGTTCGAGTCTCGGCAATGATGCTCAACACCCTGTGATTTTGGGCAAATCACTTAGGCCCACATGCATCATCCCGGGATTTTGCGAGTTCTAAAGTGCGAAAAATAGCGATTCGCATTTTAGAATTCGCAAAACGGGATGCATGAATATTTTCGCAAATTATTTGCGATTCGGTAGAAATCGCAATTTCTACCAAATCGCAAATATTATGCGATTTTCAAAGTGCGAATTCGCAATTCACATTGATCCTATGGGCCAAAAGGCCCAGAGGGATCAATGGGAATTGCGAATTCGCACTTTGAAAATCGCAAATCCTGATTGCATTTCAAGGGTGGTGAGGGGGGTTCAAATGAACCCCCCCCTGCACCCATGAAATGTTGTTTTCGCATCATGTTGCATACACACATGTCCTAAGGACATGTGTGTCCGTAACATGAATGTTTAAAAAATGCATTTGCTGCGTTTGTAACACTTTTTGCAAATTTACCGAGTGGTTCAACCACTCGGTAAATTTGTCACCTTAATTGCGAATTCGCAATTTTAAAACTAATCATGCATTGCTTTTAAGAAATCGCAAATTTACGATTTCTTGAAAGCAATCACATTTTTAGAAATCGCAAAAATGTTGCGATTTCTGAAAATGTATGATGCATTCCAAAAATGGATTTTGGAATCGCAAACGGCCGATTTTAAGGAATCGCACCGTTAATTTCCCCATGCCTAACAAAAATTAATTTGTAACAAAACTGGTGCTCATGTAAAGCGCTCTGATACTTGATATCTTCGGGTGAAGTTTGCGCTATTTAAAACTCTAAAAAAAAAAAATAAGGAGGGAATTAGAGAAGAACAGACACCCATCTACAAAAGAGTAAACCCACTGCTATTCACAAACGGAACTGCTAAAGTTATTACAGCCAAAATGGAGGCAAAACAGTAGTAAGTGTAATTCAGCTCAGAGCTTGAGCAAGTCCAGTTCCACATATGGACCACAACAGGTACTGCAACACTCTCCTATAAAAAATAATGTGGTCCATTGGGAATTAGGTTTAAAATAAACTAATAAACTGTTGAAGTTGGATTGTATATATATATATATATATATATATATGTGTGTGCATATATATATATATATATATATATATATATATATATATATATATATATATATATATATATATATATATATATATATATATATATATATATATATATCCGAAAAACTGCTCAGGAAAACCGCTTCCCACGTGGAACTCCAGCAAGCAGAAAACAAGCAGACATGAATCCAGGCTGTGTGCAAAAATCTGTGCGTTTATTTGTTGACGGCCATAACGCGTTACACCACCGGAGTGGCTTGATCACATGACAACGCTAACATTTCAACGGACTACTTAAAAGGCTGCAACTATAGCACGTGACTGTGAGGTAAGTGATAAACATAAAAGAAATATTTTTTTGGTTTTGTCGTTCCCGAATTGCAAAAGGAATGCACTGCAAGTACAAAAAATGATAACATATTTTGTAAAAATAAAGGCAGTTGTGAGGGGGAAACGTGGCATTCAGAATGACAGTATAAATACATGTAATCAGAAAGGGCCAAAGAGCTGGAAACCAATAATCATGAAATTATATACATATACAGCTATGGAGATGTGTGTATGTAGAAGATTGCATACAAAAATATATGATATCCATATTAAAATCATTTCATATATATACATTTGTAATAGTAAACAAATCAATGCTTAAAATGATATTCATTTCATAATTGGTGCCTAAATGCAACATGACAATAAATATTATGGTTTCCAACATGGACCAAGCATAGCAAAATTTGCGGGGACCCCCCTGTTTGGAATAGGTGCCATGATGTACTGGAGCTAAAGTGCATGTTTAGTAGGGAACAAGGGTTAAAAAATGCTAATTGTGATGAACAGTGAAAGTTAAAAACCAATGTAAATATGGTGAGGGGAAGAGATTGGCGGTCATTTCTCATATACAGGTATTCATCCTTGGTTATCAAGCCAGCACTTTTCCACGCTATTAGTTTCATGTAGAAAATGTTGGCGGTTTCTTTTACCGCCGATGCACTGCTTATGCGATAACATACGCGGTCATTTAGTTGGGACATCGCTTCCGCTATGTATTGGTCTTTTCCCCATAAAACTACGTTTCCACCTTTGTCGGAGTTCCTGATGATGACATGGTTATTGCGTTTAAGTTTGGAGACCAAAGTGTGGTATTGTCTGTTTTGTGTAGACATTTTCTTTTCAGATGCACTTGTTTTGTAGTTGAGTTGTTTGATTGCCTCCACTACATGTTCGTTGAAAATGTATATCCCATCACGGAGCATGACTGGATTAAACTTAGATTTCCTCTTGAAGGGGGTGAGAGCAATTGCATCAGTGAGCTGGCTGGTGGGCTGACTCAAAGGATTGATAAGTAGAGATTGAGAGTTGTCAATGCAGCCTTCTGCATGTAAGTCGGTGAGTGCATTCAACAAAGATGATTGGGACCCCATATATTGTGATGCACCTATATATATATATATATATAATATATATATATATTACCTACTGGCGGTCGCCAGTAGGTAGTTATAGTTAGGATTATTTTGTATTGGGAATTCGCAACATTCTATTGGGAATAACTTTGGCGCTGGTTGAGGAATCTGCCTGAAATTTTCCTCAAATTTGCCTCGCGGCGCTCCGCTCCTTCCCTGAAAGTTTGGGGGGGATTCGTCAAGCGGGGCCGAGATAAAAGGGGGGTCCCAAAACATGTTTTCCCCATGTTAATTTCCATAGGGCGGTCAAACTGACTTTTAGCCCGAACGGCTGAATGGATTTCCACCAAACTTGGCAAAATTGTAGGGACTGGTAGCCCGATGTGCCTTTGCTATGTCTCAAGATATGTGCTCCAGTGGATTTTGAGTAATTTAGGTTCAAAAAAATATATATATCTATAAGCGCGCCCCGGTACGCGCACCGGGGCGCGAACCAGCGCGCTACGCGAGTTCGCGCGCGGAAAGCTGATTGGCTCTCGGGTGTCTGTCAACATTCCAAACAGTCCGGAGCGGCCACCATCTTGTGTCTCGGTAGGATCGAGACACAAGAGGTGGCAAAAACAAGGGGGAAATGACCAAAAGGGGGCAGAGTCGACCCCCCCTGACCCCCTAGGTTTGATGTGGGGGCCATAAAAGGGCCCCGCGGGGCAAAAACATTTTTTTTTTCCCGATTTGCCCGGGGGGAGCACTCGGTACGCGCACCGGGAAGCGTACCATGGGGGAAAAAGAATGACAGAGTTTTTTAAAAATGTAGCCTTTTTTTTATAAATTGGAGGCAGTTCTAAAAAGAACTGTTTTTTTTCTTCTTTTTGTTGTTTTATTTTTTTAATGTTTTTTTGAACATTTTGTACTTTTTTTGGCTTTTATGAACAATTTTATATTTTTTTTGTTATTTTTATGGGGAGAAACAAAAAACAGGGAATTGTACACGGCTCAGCTGGAGCAAAAAAAAATCAGGAAAAAATTATGGTTTTTTGGGGCAATTGTGGTTGTCACCAGCACGGTTGATGAGCTTTATGCTTTGCTCACCATAGGTGAATGTTTTACCACAAAATATACAAGTGATCTTGTATTGCCCAAACTGGGGTTGTATGTTTGGGACCATCTCCCTTGTCTCTGGTCCCGATGGAGTGGGTTGCTTTCTTTTGGAGGTGCTGGGTGAAGATTGGGGAGGGTTTCTGGCCAGTTCTCGGACCTCTGCCGCAGCATAGTTGTTAGGATGCCGGCGCTGCATGTGGCGAATCATGGTGTTATTGCCAAAAGAGTACTTCTTGTTAGGGTTCCCCCTTGAAAGTTCAATGCCACAGATTAGGCAAGTAACCCTTGGCGCATTTACTTTTTTGAGGTCCTTTGGGATGGAAAAAAACTCCCAGATATTGTGCTGCTTTGGCCTATATGGGGTATTATCTTCTGGCAGGAACATCCTCCCCCCCCGCCTCCTCCTCCTCCTCCTCTTCTTCCTCTCCACCACTGTGGTGTTGATGTGGTCCTCTTGGTGGTGGTGGTGGTGGTGGCTGAGATGCTCCTGCTGCTGCTGCTACTGAAGACATTTTTCAGTCCAAAAAGGTACAGAGAGGTCTTTCAACAGGTCTTCTTCAATCAAAGTACAAAGTGAGAATGAGGAAAAAAGGTGGGGGCTTTCATCATGAGGAAAAAAAAACTGTCATGAACCAATGAAAATTGTTATTTTCAGGTCACATGACCAGGGCTTTCATCATTTGGAAACCAAAACTGTCCTGAACCAATAAAAAGTGTTATTTTTAGGTCACATGACCCGACGCGCTTACGCTACGTGCCCCGGGGCGCGCCCAGGGGCGCGTCGCGTAAGCACGTCGGATGCTTATGTTGCGCTATCGTATGCGCTCGAGTGCTTCCGGGTGCGTTTACGCCGTGCGCATCACGCGGACGCGGCTACGCGATACGTCACGATGATGTTTTCGTTCGCGGCAATAGCGCTAACGGGACGCTCACCGGTACGCGCCCTGGGGCGCGCCGCAAGACTGCACTTACCGGTGCGCTTACCGGGACGCGCACCGGGAGCGCTCCAGGGCAAAAAAAAAACAACAAAAAAAACATGAACAATATACATTAAAAAAATAGTATTACATAAATATACAATATAGGATTCATTATAAAAAATATTACATTTCATAGCTATAGAAATTTGCTATTAAAAAAACTTTGAAATTCACTGAAAAAACCATAGGTTTCACACCAGTTATAGTTAGGAATTAGCATTTAAAAAACCTATTAAATTCACTGAAAAAACCATAGGTTTCACACCAGTTATAGTTAGGAATTAGCATTTAAAAAACCTATTAAATGCACTGAAAAAACCATAGGTTTGACACCAGTTATAGCTAGCTGGAAATTTTACTGACATATAACCATTGAAATGTCCACGTTATAGTTAGTTGGACTCACTATAACTTGCGCGCCTGCAATGCACTGCTGATGACGTCACATATTACATCACTCATGACATGGTCAGTGACATCTCTCATGGGTTTTAAGGGTATATGCCCGAGCCTTCTACTAGGATTGCCAGTAATCTAACCCCTGGCCTTGTGAAGCCGGCAATCCTCCCCTGAGACAAGGTTGATGAGTACCCCCAATTCACCATTTTGCTGAACTCCAGAATTTGTGTGGTGAGGAGGCCCAGTAAATGGAACCTTAGCTCGGTTCGATGAGCTAGTGTCGGAAGCTGCTTTATTCCCTTCCCAAATCAGTAATTGTTATAGGTGGAGTCCAGCTTTTCAGTGGCACAGTAGCACGATCTCACGTCCCTTATTCAGAAGAGCCCACTCTTCCAGTGGTCAGCTCTTCTTTTATCAGTTTTTAATTCTGTCTGAAATCTGTTTTAAAATCATTGCACTGCTTTTTAACTCTATAATTCTGATTTGCACTGAAGGGAAGTGCTGCAAAAAAGCACTTTTTAACAATTGTTTGGGGCAATTACATTTTTTTGATAGTATGTGGTGCGCACCGCTCTTGCTCTCACTTCTGCATTCCTACTCGCGATCCCACTGAGAGATGCCATTTTGGTTGAGTGCGCTCCAGTGTTCGGGACTTGCTTTGCCACTAATATAAAAGCACTCAATATGCAGGCCGCGCAGTGGGTGAGCCACTGGTGCGCCAAAGACAAGCCAGACTGTGCCCTGGTTGCAGCCAGAGCCAGCCATGTTGCCGGTAAGCCTAGCAATAAGTTCCCTGTCAGAACATACACTAAGGCTGAGCTGTTACATTTCAATAAGGCTTCCTGTAATCATGTTATTGAGTCTATGATGTTGGCTTAGTACAGAGGGTTCTGTTGCCTTGATTGTGCTTCTCTGCTTGCCTCACTAACTGTTGTTCCTTACCCAGACATGCCTTGGATATTTATAATCTGCTGATTGAAAATGACTGTGAACTGTTGTTCCTGACAGAAACTTGGCTTAAGGACTGGTAGGTGGCTGATATAGCCCTAGCCATCCCTCTTGGTTTTCCATCAAACATCTGGATCATTTGGGAAAAAATGGTGGAGGGCTTGCTATTATATACTGCTTTTCCTACATGTGTTCCATCTCAAAATAGCTGACTATCAATATCATTGAGGGTCTGTCCTTCACGATTGTCTTAACCCACTCCTTTGCCCTATCGGGAGCTCTTATCTCCCAACCCGCTGATGCCCCGGCTGACTCTCTCCTGCTATTAGCTGATATGCTTGGCCAAGTACCCCTGTGCATGCTAATTTTGCTGTACTTGGGGATTTCGATTTAGATGTCGATGATCATAGTAACCAATCTGTGCAGCAATTGGTGTCCTCTTTAGAAGGTTTTAATTTGGAGCAATTGGTCATGGAACCCACTCATTCGCAGGTCACACACATGAAATGTTTTCATCTACCTGCACGGTTAAGGTTAGGCCTGCACTTAAGCTCTCTTGGCCCAACCATTTTTTGGCCCCTTTTTTGCATTTTCTCCCCGGCACCTCGTCAGGTGCAAGAGCTGGTCGTAAAAATGTCCAGAACCTGAGCTAAAATCTCTGAAGCACCTTTTATGCAGATACTTCAGTCGATACATTTCCTATGACTGCAATGTAGTGCTGGATTCAGATGTCTCCAGCTTTAATAACTGGCTTATCTTGGCATTGGATATGATCGCGCCCATAAAAATGCACTCCTCTAGTACAATATCCCCTTCCTCACCTTGGCTTTCAGATGCTCTTAAAAGCCCAAAAATCTCGATGTAAAAGACTTGAACAGTGATGGAGGATGGCCTATGACAATGAGGCAAAAGTAACCTACTTAGCCGTGTTGAAATGCTATCATTCTTCCATCCAGAAAGCGCAGAAATCTTTCATTGCTGCATCCATTGCTAAGGGAGATAATAAGCCTTGTGAACTTTTTTAAATTGTTAAAAGTTTCCTTTCTCCTATGGCTGAAGAAAACATTCTTTCTCCCTTACTGCAACTCTGTCAAGACCTCTCTAATTTTTTCAAAACCCCTACGACCGATTCACTTCTTAGGAGTTTTGTCCCTTTTTCCTTGTCAAAATCGGCAAGGTGCAAATCTGGATCCCTGCCGTCTGGCTATTTTAAATCTGGCCCCGGATGTGGTTAACCCCATCTTCAATATGCTGTTGAATAATTCCCTTGAATTGGTTGTGGTTGCGGCATGCTGGAAACAGACTGATCCTAAGGTTCTAAGCAACTACATGCCAATATCTCTTCTCCCTATGGCTTCCAAACTTTTAGAGAAAAGGTTCAACAAGCAGCTGTCCCTCACATCCTAGAATAGAATCTTCTTTTGCATGACTCCCAGTCTGGTTGCCACATGGCAGTAGTACCGAGGTACTTAAGGTATCTGAATTTATTAAGGAAAAGCTTGATCAGAGCTCACCTGTAATGGTCATGCTGCTGGATTTGTCATCAGCCTTTGATATTGTTTCTCATGCCATCTTGACAGAATTGAGAGAATAGGTAGCAGAGTAAAGGCTTCATGCTGGCTGAAATCTTTTTTGTCTGATCACTCCCAAACAGTTTTCCTCCCACCTTTCACCTCTTCATCCAAACCTCTTGTCTGCAGCATCCCCTTAGGGTTCTACACTTAGCCCCACTCTTTTTAACATCTGTAAGAGCCTTTGGCTAAACTGGTGGAGTCCTGGGGTGGTGCGGGTGGTCTACTACTCGGATGACACCCAGCTCCTTTTGGCCTTCCATGAAAACAAGCATGCAACTCTGAGCCCCTTCAAGATGTGCCTGAAGGCTGTGGTGGAATGGAGGAAGGGAAACGATCTCAAGCTGAACTCAGATACAACTGGATCTTTTTTTCCCCCCCAATGCTAGTCTATGCTCGTTGTCACCCTGTTACCAACTCTGTTGGAAAGAAACCCTGCGGTAAAATTCGACACAAATCTTACCTTTGCGCACCAAATTAAGTTCTTATCTGCTACTTGCTTTGGCAGTTTGGGCTGGACTATTCCCATGAGGCACAGGGTCAAGACTGATTTGCATATAGCTGGGTCCAAACTGAAGTGGTGAAGTGAGCTAAAGAATGATGATGGATTCAACCCAGATCTGTGAGTGGGGGTGAGTGTCTGAAAGGTTTCAGCACCCCGTCCATCATCCTCCCAGATCTCTCCGAAGGATGCTCCACCACATTCATGTGGACTCCTGTAAAACTATCTTCCATGCTCTGGTTACAGCAAAATTGGATTTTGCTAACAGATTTTATTTAGGCATAACCGTTTTTCTTATCCAATGGCTCCAAATTATCCATAACTCCGCTTCATGCCACATCTTTGAAGATCTTCTGCCATCACCAGTGTCCTCTCACTCAGGTCATCTTCACTAGCTTTCTCTCATCAAGGGATCCAGTTCAGTACCCTTACTTTTGTCTTCAGAGCCTTCACTCATAACAGCCCTCTTTACCTGAGGAGAAGATTAAGCCTTACCTCCAGTCCAGTGGTCTGATGTCCAAAAACCTCAAGTTGCTCCATGTTCCCCTCATACATAAAGCCCGAAGAGACTTAAGTTCCTTCACGTACCTGACCTCCAAATTGTGGAACTCCTTGGCGCTCAGTCCACATTGCAGCCCCTTGGAATCGGTCTTCAGACTCAATCTCAAAACCTTCCTGTTTTATACCTCTCTTACGGTTGTGTAATCTTACAGATCTCCCCTCAGTTTTGCAAGCTCTCCGCTAACAACGGGTAACAGAATAGAGTCATAAGGGGAGGACGGAAGTAGTTGTTAAGGCCCCAATTTAAAAAAAACTATTTCAATTGTCCTCTACAACCCCAAATCACTGCCACTCGCCACCAATTAAGCAATCTGTATACAACCAGTTAGTGTCTTATCTGATGCCGCAGTCCTCAAAGGTCCCTTGGGTGCTGCACTGTGTCACTTTTAATATGGGGACTGCCTCCAGGTTTCACAGGGCTCATTTATAAGCCACCTACATCTCTCACCCTGAATGTGAGGTAATCTCCATAAGAAATCTAGTTTAGACAGCAAGACATCTCCTCTATCTATGCCATATATCTGGGCCCCCTTGTTATCATGTATTTCAACAACTGAAGATTATTTACCTTCAGAAAGGGATCTTCTATGCAGGAAAGTTGCTGTTGCTGGTGGAACACTGCCTGGGATTCAGCTGCTGTTGGATCACATGAATGCCTGTAGATGCCAGACTATGAATACAGGTATATTCCATCTAAAGAGGCTAGTGGGGATTTATGTGGAGAGGTTTTTAGAGGAGGGAGATGAGCTGGAACTATTGGCATGGTCTTTCGCTTTGCATTTGTGCATGGAGATCATTTTGATACTAGCTGGGTCTTTCCAATATTGTCTTTCCCACTACATCTCTCACTACTGGTGGTATACAATGATCAGAGACTTGATTAATGATCTTTTGAGACTTTGACGGCTGCATGGGATCCCTGCCAAATAGACCTGCTTCCTTCAGTTTGGACCCTTTGTCTCCTTGCTTCTTAAGCTGTAAACCGAATATGTTAGATAGGTAGCAAGTGCTTTCCTGAAGACTGGGGACTGGGGCTAAGCTGCACCTTTTTACCTTTTCTGATGACCCCCATTGTCATTGCAGAGTGCACAGGCCATGCATCAGAAACCAGAGATGATTTTTCTTTTTTTTTCTGACTCCATGGTGGATATGCATGCATAGTTTCCATTATTTCTGAATATTTCTACAAATGTTCTACATTATCTTTCTCTGATCTTAATAATCATATTAGATCATTCAAATCAGGTTCATTCTCTGATCCTTCTACCTGATAGAATGGAGACTTTCCAGGTCCTTTGGGAGAATCCCAGGACATTTTGATACAGCTGCTCTGCTCATCAAAGAAGCTTGAATACAGAGCAGCACAAACCACTACAAGGGGTTATAGAACACCCTTAGCCAATAGGCTGTTGAAGCGGCCTTCTATGCTACGAGTTCAACATGGCACCTCACACAATGTATTCACAAGTACGCTTTTGTGCAGACAATACATCATATAAATGGGTTATGCTGTAAGATTATATCAACTATAGATTTATCAGCTACATTCAATCATTAAAACTTAACTGAAGTTCTTTTTGTCAGGTGTAATGATTGCCAACAACTTGTTCAATACATGATATTAAACTTGCTATCCAGAACTGTTGATTAGATTTGATATATACCAAAGACCATTGTCCTAATAGTTGACCCTTGATGGCGCTTGGGATTACCAGCTCAGTTTACTATACTCACCTGGGCCCATACACATTCATACATTGAACCAGTAATCCAGCTTAAGTTCCTGCCAATCAGGATTTTTATTTCTCTTTTAGGACTTATATCTATACACCATGATTTACCAAATCCTTGCCACCTGTACTCTAAGTCCTAAGGATCAATAAGGGAGATAGAATAATAGGTAGAAAAGAACATGTATCTTTTTAATGAAATAACCACAGACTTTTTGTGAGTTGACAGCCACAACAGTGAATGTAAAGACTTTTCAAGTTAGAAAACAATTATTAAAGCAATAATTCTGCAAGATTTTAAAGTATTAATTCTAAACATTGGTACCTGGGAAGGGTGAGAATGGGAAATGGTACAAGGACATACCCACAGGGATTATATTTACCTAGAATGGTGCAAGGACCAACCCTGGCCACGGGCTTTGACAAGAAAAAGAGCTCCCGACTAATCAGGTACCAACAGGACAGTACAGGTGCAGGTCAGAACAGGTATCCTCAGCTAAGTGCAATGCCAGCGTCACACCCCTCTCTGCGGATAACACTCGGACCCCGACTGGGTCATCAAATGTTCTCCCTCCGTAAACTTCCGATTCTTCTGATAGAGTGCTCGACCAGCAATCTGCTCTCGATTCTCCTTCAGCGTGCGTTGGGTCAGTGACAGGTCTGTGACAAGTCGGACAATCTAACTGACTAAGCCTACCTTAGTTATACTATTTTCCAGAGAAATGTACCACCCCCCCAGTGTTGCAAATTTGTGTATTCCCTTCAATTGATTGGTCAGATAGGCAAGGAGAGGTCATCACACCACACCAGTATGAAATAATTTTCATTCAATAAAGTTGATCAATGTTCCCACCCATAATTTACTTTCCCATGCACTTTTTATCCACACAGCAATAATTGTTTCAATATCATCTACAATGTATTAATATAATTAAGATTTCTTCCTCTTGTTGGGTCAGACGTTCAGTTTCCCAGCAACATCACTGGTAAGATGGGTTTTGGCAGCTGCTCGAGGTCTCTCAGTGTTCCCGGCACATGTGCAGAGGGAATTCAATATGTTGATTCAACTCACCCTTCAGGCCCAAATATGAGCTATTAGAGTAGTCAAAGAGAGACATATTAGAATACAAAAATAAATGAATGCACTGTATAACACTTATTTCTACTCTAACCCCATTACTTTATTTTAACTATAGCATTAATAGTTAAGCAGAACACACAAGTTTTAGTTCAAGCAGGAGCATGTGCATTAGTATGTAAAAGCATGAAGCAGCCATCTTTGCACTAGTGCGCAGCTGCAAGAATTTGCCACCAAAAGCGAAAGATAAGTCACACCACGTAGATGTGGCAGACGCATACGCAGAAGAGTTCCTGCGTTTTCGGCGGCCATTTTAAGTCACTCGGGTTACTGTTAGTAAAATCACATAGGCAAGCTTCTCCATGATACTAAAATGTCATGAAAAATGTTGTGAAATGCAGGTTTTAGTATACACAAAACATATTGATTAATAGGTTACACGTTATTTCGAGAGGATTGAATCCGAGCAAGCTTCTTCACGTATGAAACCTTGCTCCATCACCCTTGGGGCATAAGTTAGAGTTCGGCTGACAGGGTACCTCCACCAAAAATGTCCATGTACCATGTTTACCAAGCTCGCAGTTCCACTCTATTCAGTGGGGCAAACTGCCATGTTTCTGATGGCAGAGATTACGCTGTCTGCTGTCAGAAAACATTAAATAGAGCCAGGTTAATATTGGACCGGTAGTCAATGGATGTCACTTGTTCCACCCTATTGAGGGCAAACATTACGACGTAATTTTTTCCCATTCCAAACCACTAGGGAAAGCCTGATGGTCCTACACGGGAGAAAAGATGAATGACTCACCCACATGCTAGGAAAACTCTTAAGAAATCAGGGCCATTGCTTTTTTTCTCAATAACAAATCTGTGTTAAGGCACATTGAACATGGTGGCTGCACAACAAAACGTATGTGCCAAGGCAGCAGCTCTGCCGAAAGCACAGATATCTTAACCTGCATGGCAGAAATCTCTAAATATGGCAGGCTGTACTCTGCCAAGGCAGCAGTGTACATTCCTTTCCTGATCTGGTGCATAGAACACAACCTGCTCTACTTTACATAAGGCCCTTCGTCATTATCTAAAAAGTGGCACCTTAAACACCTCTTTTTCACCACTTACTTATTTCCTTATATTTGTATCCACGGTTGGCTTTATGTTAAGGCTACGCCTACCACCAGCAGTCCCCAATATGCGGATAATCACCTTGCAGGATGTAACAAATATTATTTTCAATATAACTCCCTTCTGTGAATCTAACAAACCACAACAAACCTACACATACCCCATGAGGAATTCTGCACACCAATCGACTAAACACCTATTTTCCTGCCGATATTTTTGTGCTGCCTGGTACAGAGTTTCTTACCAAAGAATGTCTCTCTAACTGCAGCTCAGACGTACTTTTTTGTCATGCTCTCTTACCTCTTAGAGAAGGACCCATACCTGAACTTAATAGTTCTATTTGGGGCACACTATTTCAACTGTGGTAGCCATATGATGCATTTGTTTTTTCAATTTTAATTAAAAAATTGTCTGAGATTAAGTTTTATAGTCCCTCTGACAAAAGTGCATACTCAATGCCAAATTAGCAAATTGAGATAGGAAACCTGGTGAGCTGTAACCCATGAACATCTTATATATTATATGGAGATGGTGCTCTCTATGTGACTATCAGTCCTGCCAGACTCACAGAAATATTTGTTATTAATGGGCCCAAATTACTCTTCACCATAAATAGAAACACTCAAGAATACACATTAATATATTTTATGATTTTATTGAAAACACCATCCTGTTCTAGTGCAAATAATGTGTATAGTTGTTACTATAAAGAGAAACAAAAACAGTGGTAATAAAACCAACGAATAATCAAAATAGTAAAAACAACTGCAACATTGAATGGGGAAACAGCCTTTACAACGTTTTTACCTCGTTGAGCCTTTACAACGCATTTCTTAGCGCAGATATTTTTACCATGAATATGCATGTAAAACGAATGCCGATACAACGCATTTAAGGTAAATTGGGGGGAGGGGGGGCGGGGGGGGTTGTGGGTCTCCCCCCACAAATACATTGTTTTTAAATATAAAAACAATGCGTGGTATTGGCATGCGTTTTAAAAGCATTTTCCCGATAAAAACATGTGCGTTAACAAACACGTGTAAAAGGCATGCGAAGTAATTGCATGCGATGTAGCATCGTACAATCCATTGTAATGGTGTTTTAACATTTTCCTGCATGAAAAGATGGAACCAGTCTCAGTTCAACTCCTGCGCTCTTTCCTCTTAGCACCAAAAGAGCCTGTGTTAGTTTCTAATGTGGCCTCTTACCTGCATATCCTTCTGAATCAACAGACGTGCTATTCTACATTGGGAAGGTCGTTCTCATTCACTGTGTTAAGCAAGTTATATCATGCCCAGCAAGCTCATAAGGCCAAACTTGCTGTGAGAATCTTTCCTGTGGGCTTAACGAAGGGGGTTTACATCTGTGCTGCTTTAACTAAGTCACCCAAGGAGGCGAAGTTTCTCCTTTCTGTTTCATGCTTGTCTGTACCCAGTTTAAATTAATGTTTTGTATTATTTTAAAAAGGTCATGGCTCCTATCGAATAATAAAACAAACCACAGGGAACCTATAGACTCAGTTGCGAATGCTGTAATAAATGATATCTGCAACAATGTCTCAACAGGTATTAGTACAAAACAAATTCCACACTTAATTAAAAAGTACACAAAAGGAAGTACCAAATATATTACTGAGTTTATATGAATGTCTCAAAGCACAAAGTAATGAAGCATCAGCATTACTCAACAATAGGTGCAGTGAATATAACAAAGTGAACACTTAGTCCTCTTGAACCAGTGCCTGTAAATGGTGCATGTGAAACACATTAAAAAATACAAGGAAACAAAATCAACTTACATATAAAGGTTTTAAAGAAATATTAGTACAGGAGTACAGTGATGAGGTAGAGAATTTATATAATCATGTAGTAAGTCATGTAGTAAGTCAAGTGAAACAAATTTTCGCTGCCTCAAATGTCGATGGTGTTTCAACACCATTTACTGGTGGTCATCGTCAGGACAATAATGCACGTAGATAATGTAGTGCTGCTAAAAATAGGGGGAAAGAAAAATAAATTCGCTGATAGACTCAGCAGAGAGCAGGGCTGTGTTAAAGAATGTGGGTGCTCAAGGGACCAACCTCGATCTGGGGTGGCACCAAATGAAAGCGGTCACGTTCTAAATATCAATAATATAATTATATAATATAATAATTTAGTGAGACTCTGAATGATCATTTCAATCAATAAACCGGGATAGCACAGAGTTTTGGCGCGTGGTAAAATTCCCATTCTTAACGACAGAAGATACCCCGACTATAGAGATCGCCATTGATGAAAGATACTTGGTGGAACACTTTTCCAAAATCTTCGGACAGGGAGGGAAGGTGGGCGGCTCTCCCACAAGTGACATAGGTCAGAGAATACTGCCAACAGACTTCCCATTAGATCTAGCCTTCACCCGAGAGGAGGTACAATGTGCATTAAAAACCAGCAAGGGGGGAAAGGCCCCGGGGCCAGACGGTGTACCTGTCGATATCTTTAAACACAATATTGAATTATGGGGCCCATAATAACTTGAGTGCTAGCAGCCTGTTGTGTGATCGGACGTATTGATTCCTGGTCAGATTCCATCGTGGTACCCATTTTAAAAAAAGGTGACAGACAGAATCCTGCATGTTACCGCCCTATCTCATTGCTGGACTCCCTGGGCAAAGTGGCGGGTCACATAGTGCTGAACCGACTCTAACAATGGGCTGAGGACAATAAAGTCCTATCGGACATTCAATTTGGTATTAGGGAGGGGTTAGGCACAATAGAATAGGGCCTTAACCTAACCGTCCTCATGAGAAAATATATGAAGGCAAGAAAAGCAAAATTGTAAACCTTACGGCCGCATTTGATTCCGTAGACCATGGAAAATTATTGAGCATTCTAGCAGCAATGGGGGTGGAGACTTCTCTAATTCACTTTTTAAGGGAGCTTTATATAAACGCACAAGCCCGAGTGTGGTTTGGGCCTAACAGAGTGTACAGCGTCGTTCCAAGTGGAGAGGGGGGTCAAGCAGGGATGTGTCCTGGCACCTTTCCTATTCACGCCATATACCGATGGCCTGGAGAAATTCTTGCTGGAGAGGTGCCAGGACCTACCTCAGCTGTCAAAATGTCCAATACCTGTTCTGCTCTACGCGGAAGACGCTGTAATTATGGCCCGTGAACCAATGGGACTTCAACGGGCTCTTGATGGCTTTAATGAGCTCATGAGAAACCTAGGCCTGAGAATAAATATTTCTAAAACTTTTATAATGAGCTGTGGGACAAGTGGCAAGAAGCAGAGGGACACCTACATAGAGCACAAAAAGGTGGAATCCACTATAACGTACCATTAGTTAGGAATATTAATAGACCACAAGGGCAAATGGCAACAGGCTATCAAGGCTAGGAAACTCCTTTTTATGAGAACAATGACAGCCCTAGTGAATCCCTCCAAGAGACTACTAGGAAAGAGAACCCCAGTAGAGCTGACCCATATGTATCAAGCTAAATGCTGGGGCTTCCATACATTACGGACATAATAAAAATGCAACCAGTGCTGCTATGGCACCGGATCTAGACCTCGACTAAAACAACGTTTAACTGCAGTGTTTTAAGTGACAATCTGAAACTGGGACACGCATTAGAGATCAGGTGGCTGAAGTACATTCAAGTTTTTATGTCTGATTTAGGCATGCCAGAATAGTACCATAATCCCTCTCTGATGGGCTCTATCTCGAGAAAAGCGTTAAAAAAACAATGCATGACCCATACAGATTTGCCACTGAGGCATCGCAGCCGTCGGTCCAAACTAATCAATTGATGTTGTCAACCATTGGCATTCAACCATAGTTAGCCTACACTTTAAGCGGGTACGATAGATTTGTCCTTACACGTCTCAGACTCTATGGGGTCGATTCCGATTCGGGAAAAAAAACGTCCGTGCGATTTGTATCCGGAGCCCTCTCCTTACGAATTGTACCCGTCCGTCCGAGTCGCGTAGTACGATCCGTATTCCGTGAATCCGTCTGAATCATCGCGATTCGTACGTATTGCAAGGCTGAAACCGTGAATCGTACGACTCGTACACATGCCGTACGACTCGTACACATGCCGTACGACCTGACGAGTACGATCCGGACCGGGGTATGAGGACGCGATTCGTACGGTCCACGTCAGGTAAGGGCGAGTCGTACGGAAAAGCACACAAACACATACACACCCTGCGGTCCGTACACCCCATGATCGCAGGGGTACGCACCGTACCCCTGTGATCATTGGGTGTATGAGCCGTACCCCATGTACAATAGGTGTACGAGCTGTACCCCATGTACGATCGGTGTACGAGCCGTACCCCATGTACGATGGGTGTACCCCTGCGTACCCCTGCGATCAGGGGGGGTACGCACCGTACCCGGGGGGGCCGTTCCGTACCTGTTTCGGCGTGAACTCTGCTTTTACAGCTGTTTTCAGCTTCCGTAGAAAAAAGGTCTTACGGTACCCGACACGTATCGTACTTGCTGGGTCGTAAAAACCAGCCGCGAATCGTACAGATGTCACGTACAGCGGGTTCCGAGGGAGAATCGTACGGAGATTAGAGTTGTACGGTCTCTGTACGACTCGTACGGAGTACGGCTCCTGGTACGAATCGTACTTCGTCGTACGTACGGGGGATGTTGCAGGGTACGATTCGTACGGGAAAAACGCTCCGAACGGCTATTCGGAGCGTTTTTTCCCGAATCGGAATCGGCCCCATAGTATTTCACTGTCTGGTAAGTTTTCTGACCATAAATGACTGGTCCAAAAACCTACCAAACTGCCCCTGTGATGGAGTTTTGCCGCAAACATCAATTCACGTTGTCCTGTTCTGTACATTTTATTTAGAACAGAGGAGAAGGTGGATCAAACTCATTTTAAAACTATGGGGTTTGAGGCAATGCCGTCTGGCCTACCTTGCTCTGCAGCTTCTAGATAATCACTGTTTTGCAAGATATATTGCCCTATTTCTGAAGTGTACAATCAAACATAGGAAGCACATATGATTTTTGCCCCACTTAAACGGTTGCTGTTATGTCTCGGATTTCAATTATTTTTAGAATTTCAAAATGCTGCTAAATTAAAAAAAAAATAATAATGAATTGTATAATAATGTGAAATGTGATTTATAAAATTGTGCTTTTATGGGTTTCTGTGTTTTAAAATGAAAACCGAATAAAGCAATTTTTTTTAACAAAAACAAACAAAAAAAAAACAATTTATGACAATTACTCAAAACAAAACTGACCTGTACAACACAATAGTATGGTCCCAATCCAATTGTTAGCTTAATAGCTAGTGGCAAGAAGATCAAAAGCCGCCGAAACATGGAAACACCAAATAACGTTCCTAGTAACTTAGTGACAGATATTTAAGAAAAAAATAAACCAATTCAGAGTTTTGGTAAAAGAGTTAATCAATCCCATTCACTACTCACAGCAAAACACATGTAGCTGTTCAAATTTTAAAAGTTACCTCCGTTTACACAGTAAACCCAGAGGCCAAGGGAATCCAAAAAACAAACAATTCAATGTGGTCACCAACACTGAAACGGTACTTGAATGAAATGTGTCAACATAAAAAAAGACAAAGAAGGCCAGTATGCCCTGCAATTCCACAAGGGAGATCCACATGGGGAAACGGGTTGTTACAAGAGAGGAGAGTTACTTGTCGTTATTGTTTTCAGAGTGAAGAATCACCTCAAGCGGCTGCTTTCGCCATAATGAGTATCCGAGAGGGACGCCAGAAAATTATTTTTACATTCTGAGCAGTAGCAACTAGACAGCAAACATGTTCTATCACATTCCAATGCCCCGGGGTACCCGACCATGTATGTGGAGTGTATTTAAGATATTCAAGAATTAACATATTATTCTTGTTGCACTTTCACTTACTTCTAAAAATCTTTATAAATCATGTGACTACATACACACTCACACACACATATGCATATGAATATATATAATATGAATAATTAGTGCTCTATCAAACTATAGTAAAGCTAATTTTATACAATATAAATGTATTGAATGGGAAATATGCCCTTGCATAAAGGATTATATGAAATATATATATATATATATATATATATATATATATATATATATATATATATATATATATATATTATTTCGCTCGTTTCCTCTCGATAGCGCGCCCACCATCCGGAGCCACAGCAAAAGGAAGAAACTGAAAACCCAGAGTGCAGGTGAGTTTTTTAATTTTCAGCACACCTCGCCAGCATAACGTTTCGGCCTACACAGAGGCCTTGGTCACATGACGCACCGAGAGAAATGAGCTAAATTTAAAGTGCTAGTGCCTAGAAAAACAGTACATTTGATTGGCCAATATAGTGGGAGGGAGATGTCCTTAATGAACATAGAGAACATTTTGCATAAAGTGCAAGAAAAATAGAATCATTTCTTTTTTTGCTGATTACTGTTTAAATACGATTTGGTCCGAAAACCTGCCAATGTCAGTTATCATATGTCACTATAAAATCCAATGATAAATAATTCATATATTTTACATTTTTTTTAACAAAAGTAACAAAGACACTATATACATATAATATAATCAAATTGATTAGGATTGGCTTATCAGACCAGATGACATTAAGTTCCAAATACACTGCCATAATTTTTCTGCACTCAACAACCCTGATGTCAATAATACTAGTATAGTACAATAGAAACTATAATATATACAGATTAGCAACCTTAGGTTTTATGCAATTCTCTGCTCACCTCATAGGCCATATTATTAGTACTGGTAATAAATGAAAGTAAAATTAAGTGTACAAACAAAACCAATGTGATAAAGCAAAAGATTTTGTGACCTGAATTATAGTTACGCGCTGCCTGAAGCAACTTCTAACAGGAGTATACCAGGTGTAATTATTACATAGGTGTCTAACTATACAACCTAGTTTGTTGACACATTTATAGTTGTAATAGTAGCCAATCTTATAAATCAGATAGTAAGTAGTTCATATGTATTCCAACAGTACAACGGGGGGTGACAAATAGGCGGATGGCATTGGAAGATATTTATAAGCACGTATAAAAATCCTCTGTTGAATTGAGGCCATTGGGGGTCTTACTGTCCATTTCCAAGATGTACCTGGTCTCTAATGCTCTTAAAATGCCTTCTCTGTTGCCACCTCTCCTCAAGGGACCTACAGTGTCTATGGCATAGTATCTCAGGAGTCCACTGTTGTTGTCGTGGTGTTCCCTAAAATGCCTCGCAACCGGATACGTGGCATCGTTGGTATTGATAGCCCTAATGTGCTGGAGTACCCTTTTGTGGACCTGCAATTTGGTGCTACCAATATATTGCAGGCCACATGGGCACTCCAGCACATAGACCACGTACTCGGTTTTGCATGTCAGTTGTTTGTTAATCTTACGGGGAACTGCGGAAAATGCCGTAAGGAACTCGGTTTTATTGAGTCCCTGTGAGCATGCCTTGCAGCTCGAGCATTTACTAAAACCTCGGCTGGATGCCAACCAGTTTTTGGGGGGTATCACCTCCGGACTAGACTTCACCACAGCATCCTGTAAGGAATATGCCTTTCTGAAGGTGATGGCTGGTTTGCTGGGCATGTGTTCACCAATTACTGGGTCGAGCTTAATCAAATTCCAGTGTTGGTTAATTATCTTCCTGAGTGCTCCATGTTGCCTATTGTAGGTCCATATGAGTCTGATAGGTTGTTGAACACTGGGATCTGTGGACCTCTGAGCTTTCTTATGGATCAGTGCATTGTTTCGGCACAGGGCATTTGCTTTTTTGATGGCTATATCTATTAAGTTCTCTGCATAGCCTCTTGCCAGAAACCTCTATTTGCTTGCTGCTTGCGCTGCTTTGCAGTGGATGTCTGTGCTGCAGACGCGCCTGATTCTGAGCATCTCCCCATAGGGGATGCTCCTTATTAGGTGCGGGGGATGGTGACTATCAGCGTGCAGCACGGTGTTACCCGCAGTAGGCTTTCTGTAGAGTTGAGTCTCCAACCTGTCCTGACTGACCTCTATTGTTACATCTAGAAAGTGTGCTTTTGTCTGACTAATGTGAGATGTGAAGGCCAGATTATATGCTTTGTTGTTCAGAGTTTCAATGAATCTTACAGCTTCCTCATGTGTCCCCCGCTAGATCATCAAAATATCATCGATGTAGCTATACCATCGTATGATATGGCGGGTGCAGATTTCAAGGTAATCACCATGGAGGACCTGCCTCTCCCAGTATCCCATGTGCAGACAGGCATAACTGGGAGAGAAACAGGCCCCCATGGCGACACCTCTAACCTGCTGATAGTACTGGTTAAGGAACATGAAGTAATTATGGTTTAGACAGAAGCTGATCACAGTTTGTTGTGCTCAGCTAGTTCAATCGGACGTTTGCCCAGGTAGAATTGCACAGCCCTCAGCCCATCTGCATGCACTATGCTGGTGTACAGCGATGAGACATCTAAAGTGATCAACCAATAGCCTTTCTCCCATTGCACATCACTGATTTTCCTCAAGAGGTCACTTGAGTCCTGGATGTAGGAGGGAAGTGCCAGAACATGTTCTTGAAGGAATGAGTCAATGTAGGTAGTAGCTTTCTCTAATAGCCCCCCACACACCGAAATGATGGGTCTTCCAGGCGGTTTAACAGAGTTTGTGTGCACTTTAGGGATTAAGTACAACACGGGGCAATCCTGTGTGTGTGTAATAGTGAAGCGGCTGTGCTCGGTCGCGAGGAAGCCCGCTGCTGATCTATGGCAGATTCAGCGCTCGGAAGGTTCGAGCGCATTGAGGGAAAATGATGCAAGCAGGATTATGAAACAATAGCGGCACTGTGACCACTGAGTCTACCTTCACCTACAAGAGGTTTTTAATGGATTACTATGGTGATTTATGGCAGTACCCAC
Organism: Lissotriton vulgaris; assembly: GCF_964263255.1. Taxonomy (NCBI): domain Eukaryota; kingdom Metazoa; phylum Chordata; class Amphibia; order Caudata; family Salamandridae; genus Lissotriton; species Lissotriton vulgaris. The sequence goes on along the minus strand of NC_141691.1, from coordinate 1,762,718,725 downwards.
TCGGGCAACACGAGTCAGAACTACAGGCTCCAGCATGCCTAGCAGCATCCTTTACTGGAGGCGGAGCCACAGGCACTTATCAGGGCGTTCTGAATCAAGACTACTGTTTCACTTCCAGAGCCCGTGAGCAAGAACTTTCCTGTTCGAAACGCGTTGGGCGTTATTCTTGAAGATAGACGCTGTTGCTGTTCATTGCTGCTACAATTCTGCATTAAAAGCTGTTAAATTTCCTTTGAGGCTCCTCAAATGGGCAATCCTTTGTGTGTGTAATAGTGAAGCGGCTGTGCTCGGTCGCGAGGAAGCCCGCTGCTGATCTATGGCAGATTGAGCGCTCGGAAGGTTCGAGCGCATTGAGGGAAAATGATGCAAGCAGGATTATGAAACAATAGCGGCACTGTGACCACTGAGTCTACCTTCACCTACAAGAGGTTTTTAATGGATTACTATGGTGATTTATGGCAGTACCCACTCAGGCAACACGAGTCAGAACTACAGGCTCCAGCATGCCTAGCGGCATCCTTTACTGGAGGCGGAGCCACAGGCACTTATCAGGGCGTTCTGAATCAAGACTGCTGTTTCACTTCCAGAGCCCGTGAGCAAGAACTTTCATGTTCGAAACGTGTTGGGCGTTATTCTTGAAGATAGACGCTGTTGCTGTTCATTGCTGCTACAATTCTGCATTAAAAGCTGTTAAATTTCCTTCGAGGCTCCTCAAATGGGCAATCCTGTGTGTGTGTAATATATATATATATATATATATATATATATATATATATATATATATATATATATATATATATATATATATATATATATATATATATATATATATATATATTTTCCAGGAATAATCCGGTATGGCGCAGGGTTTCAAAGCAGCTGCAAATACGGACACGAACCCAGGTTTAAGTGCAAAAAAGAAGGTGGTTTATTCAGCAATGGGGCTCCCAGTCATCACGACGCGTTTCGCGCTTCGCAGAGCGCTTGATCACATCAAATATATATATATATATAGAGAGAGATATATATATATATCATGCGATCAAGGGAGGGATCTCCCAAAACGCGTCATGGCGCCGCTGGCTAAATAAAAAATGCACTAAGAAAATCGGGTCCACGCTCGTTTGTCCGTGTGAGGATTTGAAGTGAAAGAGATTGGAAATGGATATATATATATATATATATATATAGATTTGCCCATGCATGAAGACGCCACTCAGCAACAGTCCATTCAACTGAATTTTAATTAGTACTTAAGTACCTCACATTTCCCTGGACAATTATTTTTTAGCACTGTGGAGGCTAATTTCAAGCTGCATTTTTTAGCACGTTAGTAGTACACAATTTACTAAATAATGCTATTCACTAACCTACATGCAGAAGTCAACACTTCAGCCTCTATTATCGTTTATGTGCATATATCGCTGCTCCGACAGTAGTAGATGTATTCCAGCACAGATCTGGAGTAAGTCCAGCGCCACATAGTTCCAATCACTGGTTTAGCAACACCATTCCATAAAAAGTAATGGAGACTGAGACTTAAAATAAAACCCCACACTAACCAATGTTAAAATTAAGTAACTTTTATGAATTTAAATACATTCAATTAAATGCTAAAAAAGTATATCGAAATAAAGCATAATTACTAGTTTCTTATAAAATATGTTAGTAACATTTCAAAAATTAAATGTCATGCAAATTAAAAACAATTATTATAATTAAATCCATTTACATTAATTTTGTTCATATTTTTAAATCATTTCCCTTGTAAAATAAATAAATATGATTTTTTTAAATTGAACTCTTTAGAACAAACTATGTAAATTTTACATAATAAAATAATTTTTAAACTTTTTAAATTCCTCGCCACACAAAAGAGGAATAGGATAACAATTAAACAAACTAAGGAAACATAAATTACACACAAGTGTTCAACTATAGCCTGCGCATAGTGTTAAAGCCTGACATCAATTTTGCTAGCATGGTGGCACCATCAACCAAATTCTCTGTTAGTTTCTGGAGATGGAGGTGGGTGGATGGGATGCTTCACATACACACTCACACCCATCCATTCACACATGCGCACACACATCCATTCACAACACTCATTACCAAATATTCAAACATACACGCATGCATGCACGCTGCAAACATTAATTTATAAAAAAATCACACTTACCCCCAGCTCTGCCTCAGAGGTCCCAGGAGTGTTGGGACTGCTGCCTTCCCTCATTGGTTAACCGTAGGTCAGCCAATGAGGGAAGGCAGCAGGCCCAACCTCGTCACAGAGTGGACTGGGTCCAGTGAGACTGCTGACCCTACCCCACCACACTCTGTGATGAGGTGTCACTGATTGATACTTGCCCCTGGACACTTTAGGGCTTAAAACTTAAAGGGGCATATTTACAAGCCTCTTTCGCCACAGGAACGTCACTTTTAGTGACGTTCCTGTGGCATTATGCGCTGCACCTTATTTACAATTATTACAACCGACAGGGGCGGCCCTGTAACCCAAACTTGGGGCTTATAAACAATATGAATGCTACAATGGTTCATGTTCTTAGTTAAAGTAGACCAATTGTGACTCCAAAATGACACATATCAATAATCAAGCAAATAATGACTCCATACACTTTCAAAGATTTATCAAAAAAGTTTCTCATATATTATTCTATTTTTGTACAAATACAGAACAATACAGGAGTGCTCCTAAAATTACACAAACATATGTCAGTAACAAGGGCAAACTTTGGTTTAAACATAAATAATAGTGGTGGCAACAGAAGGAAACAGATTATTTACAATGACAAGTTTGTGGTATCACAAAAGAATAAAACACTTAATGCTTCCTGTGATATTTTGTCAGGGAAGGCGTTGACGGCCCTTTGACCATAGTCATTTGGCAGGTCATCATCAAGACAAGAACAATAAGGAGCAACTGTCAATCAGAATTTTAGAAAATCCTAGGCAACACGAGGACACAATGGACACTCAATCAATCAGTTGCATTGTAATTATAGGTGGCCAAAAGGAAGCAGGAGGCTAATAATTTCATAGACACTTTTCGCATTACTTGTTTTCACAGCATTCCAAATAACATGATTTTCGTGTTATTTGGGAATGCGGTGGAGAGTACACTTTCTTAGCTTCCTAAGAACCCAATGGCAGTTTTGAGGACCCAGGTGCAGCCCCCCTACATTATTTCAATTATGAGATTACAATGGAAAAAGAGCAGACGATGGGATTTGTGATTCTCACCCTAAGGTGTCGAAATGGAGAGAGGGACTCGTGGAGAAAATGATGAAAATAAAAACAGGCAGTACAGAGGATTCAAACTTGAATTGCTATCTTTACACAGTGCAGCGTCTTTGGACATTTTTTGGCTAACGTTTTTGGAATATATTTAGTTTTTCCTGAATTTCAAACTCACAAGGGTTGGATAATATCTACATGCAGAATTTCAGATGTTACTACCTGTGGTTTCCTCTGTATTGCACATGTTAGTGCCTAAAGCATCAGCCAATTACAGTGGGATCAAATATTTGTGAGGAGACTGTTTCTGAGTGAGAATTAAAGCCATTGCAGCTGTGCCCATACTTAGCAGGGCCTGATACTATACTGTCAGGCACCCAGTCGAGTCCTACAAAAGCAATTTATTTGTTCATTTCATGCCCATTATACAGCGCATTCCAGAGAAAGTTCGATGCACTGGAGATCTGACTACATCGTCTCTTCTTTCTCTGAGGGGAATCAATCTCCAACCTCAAAAGCTCTCATTTAAATACATTGAAGGGCTGCTCCATGTATAACCCCGTATTCAAATGTTTGGTGAGAATAATACTGAGGTGGGAGCATTGAGTCAATGCAGTTCAAATGGTTATCTCCTAACACAAAATCTTACAATGCAAGACAAGCAGCCGAGGCTATAAAGCAGCTCACACTGAGGTTGTGCTCTCTAAATTTCTATATTATCTGCAAATTCGGTAGGAATATAAGCGCCTGTTTATGGGACATGCTACAGTCCTTCAGAGGAGACTTTTTTTAAATGAAGGGACTCATTTATGACGTCCCTAGCAGCACTTTTGCGTCTTCATAGCGCCACTGTTTGACATTCCGGTGGTCCAATGTGTCAAAGCATATTAGGCCATGCAAAGCCACTTTGCGGGATTTTCCATGGCCTTATAAATATGTGCCCCTCTCACACTGAACACTGCGTGAAAGGGACTTTCTATGGGTGTTGCTCGTAAATGAGGCCCGCAGTATTTATTGTAGCTGTGTCAAACTCAAGCTGGGTTTTGTGTAAATGCACTGATCACTTTGATATGCATAAAGCTTTAGCAGCTAGATTCATCAAAGAAAAATGGGCTCGCAAAGGGCCAGATTCTGAGAATCTGGCCCTTTGCGAGCGCAATTTTTGCATTTGGGATTCATCATCCCAAATGCAGAAATCGCTAATTGCGAAATCGCAAAATTGCGAGGAATTGCATTTAAGGAATCTCTATTTGAGATTCCTTAAATGCAATTCATTAACCATTTTTAAATTGCGAATTCGTTATTTTTGGCCGCTATTTACTGCAAAGTCAGGCTTCATGGTAAATAGCAAAAACTTAGAAAAATGCACTTTAGTGCATTTTTCTAAGTTGGATGTTACACACACACGTCCTTTGGACATGTGTGTTGTGCGCAACATTAGTCTACATTGACATTTCAGGGGTGCTACAGGGTGTCCTTTGGACACCCCTGGCACCCTTGAAATCGCTTCCTTATTTGCGATTAGCAAATTGCTAATCGCAAATAAGGAATAACTGCCCATTCATTCCTATGGGCCTTTATCGCATGGGCTAATTGCAAATAAGGAAGCTGTAGGAATTGCAATTTATTTTGCGATTCCTACATGAATCCCGTTTTGCAAGTCCTTAATAGCGATTCCTTAATAATCGCTATTAAGGACTCGCAAAACAGGACAATGATGAATCTGGCTGTATATTACCAGTCATGTGGTATATATTAGTAAGACTGGTCTCTTGTTTCAGTTTTTTAGCACTGTGCGGCTTTGGAGAATACTTTATTTCTGTACTACATAGCTGTGTGGAATATTGAACGTACCCATAAATCTAGCCCATTCCACTTGCCATAGTTTGATGTTATTGATTCCATATTTAATATTGCACCTGGGCATGGGAGACTGGACCTCAATCAAAAAGCGCTGTTTCTTGTCAGGGTTCGTGGCAGTCTTGCAGACTATGCCAAAAGGTGCTGCAGAAAAGAAATCCAAAATTGGTGTGTGTCTCATAACGACTTGATTAAATAACTAAAATCTAAATTCCTGAATCTTTGCCAATCTTAGACAGTGAACTGTTTGCAGTCTGTCTTGAGGCCATCTGTTGGATTATTTTTGGCAGAAAAGAACCTCTGGAATTTAGAGAGGATAATTTGGGGCATAATACTTGCCACAGATTAACCTCATTGTTTTCAAAATTTACCTTAGGTGCCCTCACACACAAATGTACCGATAGACTCACACTCACTGTTTCTCACACACAATCCCACCTGCACACACTCACACTTTCACCATCACTGACCTTCCTTCACAACTACTGGTATACTAGGGATCTGATTTCAACTACTGGGTACAAGTGTTCTGCTTTACTAGTGCAGTAGGTGTAGTTTCACCAGGGCCTCTGTGCCTTGGTGCAACTGCACCTGCTGCGCCATTGATACATGCACCCCTGACTCATTCCCTCTTCCTCTCACAATCTACCCCCACTCATTCCAACTCACACTGTTTTACTAACTCCCTCGCTTTCATTCACTCATTGATTCTCAATCTTTATTCAAATTGACACTCCCACTCACATTAAACTAATACACACTTTCACTCAATCTCATTCTCTCTCTAAGTCGGTCAGAAACAACACTTTCCCTCACACATGTCAAGAGTAACAACAGTGAATTATTGTTTACCTACTTTTCTTCCTTTACTCAGAGATTCCATGGCACCAGTAGAACAGGAATCCAGCGCTGGACATTGTAACCAGCAAACCATAATTCCCAACAAAGAGCCAGACATGGAAGCAGGGCCAGGTTTCAGTGGAAGGCCCACCTCAAGCCCGCACCCAGAATATTGAAAGAACTGAAAGCACAACTCTATCAGAAGCTGGGACAGTGCAAGAGGTCCTACCCCTACTGCACTGTATGGCTCCTCATTAAACGCAGGGAGGAACTGATTGGTGCCCTGAAAGCCCAATGTGTGCCCTGACAGCCCCATTTTAGCAGATCTACTGTGTTACCTGAGGCATGTGCAATATGTCTGCTCAATAAAAAGGATTGTGACTGTGTTAGGGAATCATAGTTGACACCCCTCACATGTGCAACCCAGACATCCATCTACAGAGTACTGCATTTTTAAACAATACGCTATAGCTGGATCATCACTCAGCCAAAGCCCCCTCCTGCTCGTCCAGTCATCAGGAGCCTGGTGTTGAGCTTGATAAGGCTGACCTATTCACTGCAGAGTTCTTGTAAATACCCAAGTCCTGTTTGCATGAACACTGCTAAATTAAATTATAACAAGTGTAATAAAAGTTAGCAGGTGGTCCGTGGGTTCACAGGTGGCAGGTGCACACCCTGGGCCCCCTGAAGAAAAGCCACCCCTATATTTGGTCCTAGTTGAGAGTTCGGTTGTAATGAAAAATTCTCTAATTTCTTTCAAAGCAAATGCTGAATCAGGTGAAATTTCCTCCACCATACGTTTTTGGTTGCAATAAATAAGTAAAAACACAAAATAGACAAGTAATCCCCCCCAAGTAATGAAGTGTGTTATTTACCTTTCCAACTCCACATGTGCCTGGGGAAAGTTATGCAGGAGAGCAAAATAATGATTCCTGTGGTTTTACTTTTTTGAGAGCACCATCACTGATAACACTACAGCATACTTAGGTGACTGGTGCTTGTGGCGTCGTGGGGCCCAGAGTGATGGTGTTTGGCTGATTTTGTCACTGTTTACCAATAGCAAGGATTGACTCAGTCCCCATAGTATAGGCTATACATGCCCAGCACACGCACATACACACACCATGTCATGCCTATCTATACGAAGACAGTCCATTGAACATAGTGGAGTGTGAATTTGCTGTTCTAACTAAATGAAGCAAATAAACTGCACTTTTAGTTTTTTGATGGGCTCACTCAAACGTATTTAATCACTATAGTGATTGGGCTCTATAGCACAATGGTCCCCGCAGGTCTGGTGTTTGGCTATTTTTGCTTGGGTTTACCAACACTATGAGAACTGCTTTGGTCAAAAGGGGCCACACCACACAACGGGTCATATTTGCAAGAGCTTATTACCACCAGAATGTCAGTTTTTGTGACATTCTGATAGCGATTTGTGAATAAGACCTCCTTTCAAGCAACACTTATCGTGAAAAGGCCGGGCAATGGGTGATGTGGTTGGTGTTCTGGCACAATACCCATTGCATTTTGATGCTGTCCCCTATTTACAAGATTGGCGTAAAACGTGGCAGCGCCAAAAATAAGACCAGGGAAAACATGGTCTTAACCTGGTGCAACGAGGAGAAATTATTAATTTCTCCTCAATATTGCTGTTTCTATGTGTGCTGCTTTCTGCAAAAGTGGTCGGTAACTTGTGGAGACAACGGATAGATAGCGTTCTTTTAGTAAGTCACTCATTTGTCACTGGTAGCCAAGGGTTATCTGATATTGGAATGTGCGAGGAATAGAGCAATTTGTGGCCAAAGTAACGTTGAAGCCTGGTACATGCCCAACATGTTGTCACAATGGTTTGTATGTATGTGACACTCCTGAAAAGTCTGTGTGGCAATAGCATACCAATTCGGTAAGGGAGGATCTGCGAGTATTTATGTTTGACGAATTGTAGGCTCTCATCATGGTGATACTATTGGTAAGAGAAATGTACGTGTGCGCTAGAGGTAGAAATTCGGTACTCCGTATCCACTGCATTCATAAGGGAGGGTCAAAGTTGCCCATCCATACGATCCTAGGATGTCCCACCACCCAAATCAGTCAGTGAGCATACTACAAAGGTTATCAAAAAAGACATTGGTAAGTGAGATTGGGATGCTTAAAAATGTATATAAAAAGCAGGGGAGTACTGCCATTTTAATTATCGCGATCCTGCCGGCCATGGACAGGTGGAGTTTTAATCTCAACAAGAGGAAGGTACCCCTATACGATAGACAGGGAGGGGGTGATCAGCACAAACAAAAGTATAAACCCTGTAGTGAACAAAAGGCCTTTTGGCACAGGGATATATATTATTACCCAAAACCAATAAACATTTCCTCTATTTAAACATTAATGTACATTCATTTCATCGGTATTGACAGGAGTCACAGTATTCTACAAATCACATCCAAAGTTATAAAAGAAGGGTAAATTTTATTCGGATCAATACCTCCCTATGGGTTACACTCTAAAAAACAATGGTTTCATCTGCAATCACTTAAAAACAAATATGCATAGACAATACAATAATATCACAATTAAAAATTCATAAACAAACCGTTGACGCGGCGTTTCGGTGTACATTAGTCTTTTCCACCTTCATCAGGACAAAATATAATTTGTGTTCTAAAAATAAAAAACAACATTTTGGATGCATGTACTTTACTGTGACACATTTTATTCATACATTGTCTAATACCTCTATATTTGCTAACAACATAGAAATTATCTGCAGGGATGTAATTGTCTCTATATATTTAAAAGCAAGTGTACATCACCACTTATCCATAATATCTACTGCCAAACAAATTTTCTTAACACATCATTATGTAATGCCTATATCACAAAATGTTCTTCTCAGTTCACCTATTCCCTTCAAAAGGTAAACCCATTATAATGTTACAAGAGACACCTTATTCCATTACAAGTGGTCCTATTCTCAAAAACGTATTGTGACTATGAATAATAAAGAAATCTTTCCAGTTAGCAAGCTGTACTAATACAATCTCAACAAGAGGAAGGTACCCCTATACGATAGAAAGGGAGGGGGTGATCAGCACAAACAAAAGTATAAGCCCTGTAGAGAACAAAAGGCCTTTTGGCACAGAGAATTAAAGTGGTGTGGAGTAGAGATTACCCAACACAGTGTCAGAGGTGGCAATAGCTTGATTAAGAGGAAAAAGAGAGAACAATTTTGTATGTCCCATTTTAATACATATAGGACTGGACTAAACAACAAAGAGGAATGGGCAATATTAATACTTTAGGGAGGGTATCTAAGAACATGAGTGAGAATGCATAGATCCACATACTGGTACTATGAGCAATATAAAGGGAAGTAGGATCATATAGCTTCAAAACATGTCTTTCAGTTAGGATACGTGTATATAATAGGTTAAGAACAGACTCTGAATGTAACCGTTACATATAGAGTGAGATTAGTCTAGTACTACTATAAACTCATACTGTTAGTATTAATAATACTATGATTCTTCATAGCACCCCTAGTAGGGAGATAATTAAATATACAGAGGTAAATGAGTTAGACTCAAGAACTCGATTGCAATGGTAAAATGAACAGGGAGATAATTAAATATACTGAGGCATAAATGAATGCAACAAAAATATATTGGATTATGAACCAAATGTAAAAGTATGTTTGATATCTTAGTTAATATAAGACTGTTAAACAGGGCGCACGTAAAACTGAGTTAGAACCAAGAACTTGATTGCAATGGTAAAACAAACAGTGTTTATTGTCAGCACTCATGACAGTAATATGTTTTATAGCATACCCAAAGGAAATATTCTGGGGTGAATATTAGTGGATTCGAAAATGTTTTGGATTCTAAACTAAATGTTGAATGATCCACCGAGATCGTATATATAGCTCTGGTAGCAGAATTTGATCTGCATTAGAAGGAAATGTGCGTAGTAGCCATTTAATTTTCATTTTTGTTGAATTGTCGGTGTTTAACAGAAATAAAATAAATTACATCGATATTCAATGTGATTATAACGCAACAGTGGACATTCAAAGATGGCCGCTATCAAGCAGAGCCATAATTAAGAGTTTTCCTTCGCCGAAACCCATGAGAAAGTATAATTCATTGCTCAAATTTAGTTGGTTGAGCTAATACTCATGTAAATCGAACCATTAAGTATAAATTAATAACAAGCAAGAATTAATATAAAAATAGAGCTCGCTTGTAACACAATTGTTGACTTCCGGGTCAACCTGAGTAGCGACAGCATAAAAGAATCGAGGTAAACGGAAGTAATTTGATCCGAAGAACGTCCGTTGACGCACTTTGGGGCAGGGGGCCGCTTTAATCACATCAGGTACGACCGGGCATTTATAAAATGGGGCAGCTCGTGCATAATATCGGTATCAATGCATTTGAATTTGAATTTAAAATTATTTATACAGCGCACGTACACCAGTGGTTTCATGGCGCTACAACTGACCGAGAACTGGGCAAGAGAGCAGGAGCTAAGTAAGAAAAAAATGAGCTGCTAATAAATTAATTGAAGAATTTAGCAAAAAGATGTGCCTTGAGCTGTTTCCGGAAATGCGGGTACAGTGTTGAAGCTCTAAGCTCAAGAGGCAAGGAGTTCCAGAAGATCGGAGCGAGGGTCGCAAATTTAGAGCCTCTCCATTTCTTTCTCCGGAACCGTGGAACTGTAAGAAGGGATTGGGTAGATGAACGCAGTTCCCTGGAGGGAACATAAGGGATAATCTCAGATGAGATGAAAGCCGGTGCCGTGCCCAGTCGTGCTTGAAAGGTGATGGAAGCAAGCTTAAACTGGACACGAGCACGAACAGGAAGCTAATGTAGGGACTTTAGGAGGGGGGTGATATGGTGGGACTTTGGGAGTTTGAACACCAGGCGCGCCGCCTGGTTTTGGATCTGCTGCAGATGCCGAAGACTATATGCAGGTATACCTGCATATAGGGCGTTGCCATAATCCAGGCGGGATACGACCATGGCCAGGGTGATCAATTTTAAAGCATCAAATGAAAAAAAACGGGACACCTTGCGTATAGTGCGCAGTGAAAGAAAGGAAGAAGAAACCACAGAGCTAACCTGGGAGTGAAGGGTGAGTTGAGAATTGAGTTTAATGCCTAAAGTTTTAACTGAGGTAGAGGGAACAGGTGGGGGACCAAGGGAGGGGGGCCAGAAAAGAGGGGACCAGGGGCTGGATGAACCACCCGTCAACACCAGCTCGGTCTTGTCTGGGTTGAGTTTCAGATGGTTGTGGTTCATTCAGTCCCGGATATGAATCATGATAGTTTGGAAATTAAGAACAGAATCGGGGGAAGAGGAAAGATTGAAAACAAGCTGGAGGTCGTCCGCATAATTAAATACGGCGACCTCCATTTGTTGCAGTGAAAAAATAAGAGGGGAAATATAAAGATTAAATAAGAGGGGGGAAAGGGAGGAACCTTGGGGGACCCCGCACTGAACATTGCGAAAGTCCGCAGTAAAATCACCCAGGCGAACTGCCTGGGTACGGTCCCTCAGGAAGGAGGATAACCAGACCAACGCGGTGCCCCCGATCCCCGCCGCCCTGACACGGGAAAGCAAGATGGAATGATCCACCGTGTCAAAAGCGGCTGAGAGATCGAGGAGGACCAAAGCCTGGAGTTGGTTGGTATCCATTCCCTCCCTGAGGTTATCAAGGACCGAAAGAACTACGGACTCCGTAGAGTGTGCGGGGCGGAACCCGGCCTGGAGGGGGGCGAGGGCCCCGTTCTTCTCCACGAAAGAGCTCAGGGCGCAGGTGACGTGGCGCTCGAGTACTTTCGCCAGGAACGGCAGGAGGGAGATGGGGCGAAAATTAGCGGGAACTGAGGGGTCGGCGCCCGGTTTTTTCAAAATGGGGACAATGACTGCGGATTTGAGAGGGTTAGGTACCACGCCCTGGGAAAGAGAGCTGTTGAGGAGGTGAAGGGGGGGGTCTGAACAGGCGGTGAAGATATGACGAAGAATATGAGCCGGGCAGGGATCTAACGGGGAACCAGATTTTACAAGTGGAATTTTGGCAGTCAGAGATTCCTTAGTCAGAGGTGGGAGGGTGGTGAGTTGTTCCTTGGGGGGGGGGACACTGGGGATCCACAAAAGTAGGGGAAGGAAGGGGGATGTTAGCTTTGATAGTGACTATTTTCTGAATGAAAAAGTTATTGAGGGAGTGACAGAGTTCCTGGGAAGGGGTGGGCTTAAGAGAGGTTCTGTCCGAAAACGCCAGATTGTGTACAATCGAGAAAATTTCCTTCGATTGGTTTTCGGCTGCGAGGATTTTGGAGGAGAAATAGGTGGTTTTTGCCTCCAGGATATCCTTTTTGTATAGAGTCAGGATGTTAATAAACTCCAATCGCAAAGAGGGGCAGTAGTTTCTCCTCCAGGCCCGCTCCGCTCGACGTACCGCCAATTTAGTGGCTTTGAGATCTTGGTTGAACCACTGATTGGCGTCCTTCTCTCGTTTGGTTGAGACCCGTTTCAAGGGGGCAATGGAGTCACAGCCTGAGGAGAGCCATTGTTCAATGCCGTGAAAGAAGAGGAATTCATTTAGCCCGTAAAATTCTTACTAAAAGATGTCCATATCTAACGCGTTTATTTTTGCGTTATTTGTTAAAACTGAATGAGGAGTTAACACAGTTTGGCAAATGTTATAATATACGCTCAAGTATAATATCGGCACAAGATGTTAGACTACGAATGAGGAGAAACCTGAGGGGATATTGGGGCGGACACACCCAGGGGGGAATAAGGAGGTCTCGTAGTACCTAAGCCCCTACTGTATGAACTACAAGAGTAAATTCAGCATAGATAACCTCAATAAATCGTAATAAGTATAAAATCTCTGAGGCGATAATGATCAAAGATATGAATCTAATTATAGCATGACCATGAGAGCACATAGTTCGGTATTTACATAAGCGCGCTAGTGCGGATTAGGAGAATGGGGACTAGATGACAAACTAATGAGAATTAAGAGTCCAATGGCCGGACCAGTAATATGTGCATATATTTTTGCAGAATTCGCTAATTTACCTGAATTGAAGGGGTAAACGACGATTAAAGAAAGAAGGCACCCATGCCATTGAGTAAGGGGTAAGTTTATAGAGAGTTTCATTTCATACCTCACTAAAAACACTGAGATAGATTGTGCCAATACCTAAAGGGGCATTCGTTGCTGTTTTTGCAGCTGTCCGAATTGATACACGTGAGCGCTACCCATGAAAACACAAGTTGAACTTAACGGGGGCTCCAACTTGCAGTGTCTAATCAATCCGGTGTAGAGTTTAAAACAGGAATAATAACAAATAGGTAATTATATCACAACATAGAGGCACGAGATGCCTAAAGTTTTCTTGTAAAGTTCAAATGTTAGAACATAATTGGTTTTATCTATTTTTTAAGGCTTTGCATAATAGAGTCGGAGGAGAATTATGAAATTGATGAATCATGTTCCCAAAAGAACCACATAAGGTAGCTTGAAAGAAAATACGTTTTTGAGAATAGGACCACTTGTAATGAAATAAGGTGGCTCTTGTAACATTATAATGGGTTTACCTTTTGAAGGTAATAGGTGAACTGAGAATAAAATTTCGTGATATAGGCGTTACATAATGATGTGTTAAGAAAATTTGTTTGACAGTAGATATTATAGATAAGTGGTGATGTACACTTGCTTTTAAATATATAGAGACAATTACATCCCAGCAGATAATTTCTATGTTGTTAGCAAATATAGAGGTATTTGACGATGTATGAATAAAATGGGTCACAGTAAAGTACAGGCATCTAAAATGTTGTTTTTTATCTTTAGAACACAAATTTTATTTTGTCCTGATGAAGGTGGAAAAGGCTAATGTAAACCAAAAAGCCGCATCAACTGTTTTTTTATTAATTTTTAATTGATATTGTATTGTCTTTGCATATTTGTTTTTAATTGATTGCAGATGAAACCATTGTTATTTAGAGTGTAACCCATGGGGAGGTATTGATCCGAATAAAATGTACCCTTCTTTTAGAACTTTGAATGTGATTTGTAGAATACTGTGACTCCTGTCAATACCGATGAAATGAATGTTCATTAATGTTTAAATAGAGGAGATGTTTATTGGTTTTGGGTAATAATATATATCCCTGTGCCAAAAGGCCTTTTGTTCACTACAGGGTTTATATTTCAGGTGGAGTTTTATCATTTGTCTATTAAAGTGGTTAATTTGTCCACCACTGGGCCATAGTTCAGTCTAACTACTTCAGAACTAGAGCAGTGTAAATAAACACCCAAATATTTAGGGGGATCTATGCACCATTTACAGTGGAAATCAGAGGATCCTGAGTGGTAGCATCTATTAGAGGGAAAACTTCAGACTTGGACCAATTAACTGACAATCCAGATAATGCCCCATATCGGATCACTTCTCTCAATTCCTTCTGCATACAATGATACCACAGTGGTCCAAGATGAAATCGAAGCCCTTTCGCCAAATGGTGCTCTTGTGGCCGGCGAACAAGTGGGCCCATAGCAATGATAAATAAAAGCGGGGATAATGGGCATCCCTGCGTGTACCTCGAGTCAGCGAGAACCGGCTTGTTATCTTACCATTTACTTTTAGGCATGCTATGGGCTTTGTATACAAAAGTTGAACCAGGTCACAGAACCCCTTGGGATAGCCAAGTTTGCTTAAAGTTGCAAGCAGGAAAGGCCACTCTAGCAAATCAAACACTTTTTCAGCTTCTAATAGAACTGCCACCGCCAGTAGCTCAGGATTGATTTGGTTGAGCACTGCGAAGATAGTGCTCAAGTTGACAGACATGGATCAAACCTGATTGTAGCAGGGATATAATCGTATTTATAAGCAGTGACAGGCGTGTAGCCAGGATCTTAGCCAAGATTTTATAATCATGGTTTGATAAAGACAATGGGCGCTAATACATGCAGGACTCCGGAGATTTGCCAGGCTTCAACAGAAGAGCAATGATCACTTCCCGCATTGTTTGAGGGAGAATACCATCAGCCAAGGCTTCCGCATAGACCTCGATGAGGTATGGGGTCAATTCAGCTTTGTATGCTTTGTAGAAGGCTCCGGTGAAGCCATCTAGTCCGGGTGCACGGGTTCCATTAAATCATCTATTGCTTCTCCAATCTCATCGCATGTGATAGGTGCTGCCAGGAATTGCTGCTTCCCTGGCTCCAACCAGACCATGGTGATTTACACAAGATAGTTCGCAATAGTTTCCACGAAAGCGGAGCACTTAGATGTGTATAGGTGAGTGTAGTAATTTATTAATATCTGCCCTATATCTCCTGAATTTGTGACAATGGTTCCTTCTTCTAACTGTAGAGACTGATACGGCGGGTGAAGGCTATTGGCTAGGGTGCGGCCAGGTCTCTCACCATCACCATAGGCCCACGCTCTAGCGTACTTGCCCAGGTATGTTACCTCACGGTGCGCGAGGTCTTGGAATTCTTGCATTAGTGCGCCCCTTGTGCACAGGATTGTCAGGTGGTCCCCTCTGAGCATCTTGGTGTCAAGCACTTTCAGCGCTTTCTCCACTCATGCTAGGTCTTGCTGTATTGATCTCAGCACCCCTGAGTGTTTCGGAATGCACCCCCCTTATGTACGCATTGAATACCTCCCATAATGTGGTGTCGTTTTGCACTGCGTATTCATTATGCTAGAAATACTCTGCAATTGCATCTCGCACTTCAGTTAAAAAGGCTTTGGCAAGTAATGCATTCATGGGAAAGCACCAGGGGGCTCGCAATGGTATTTGACCAGGTACCATGAGGTGCGGGATAAAAAGAATATTCCTTAACAGTTGGATATTTGTGATGCCATACATGAATTAAATAATGGGATTATTTCATCGTGGTCAGGGCTTGCAGGGAATGTGGCTTCATTGTAGGGCCCATTCTTGTTGTGTCAAGTAGCCAGTTCCGGAAGAGGTTAGAATCTTCCCCCATGAGTTCAGTTGGAGTATGCAGTCAGGTGATGTGTGCAGATATGCATGAGTATATTTCGGAGGTGTCCGTGTTTGGCGCATAAACATTTATTAACAGCAATGGAGTGATAGCTAGTGTGCCTACTACTATTAAGTAGCGACCTCCAGTGTCAGCAATGACCTCCATCGCTTTGAATGGTATAGATCTGTGCACAAGGATGCACAACAACCTGGAGTACGTACTGTAGTTTGCAAAATATTGGTTTGTACCCCAAGCAGAAGCAAAGCGAGATATCTCACCTGGGGTGCAATAGGTCTCCTGGAGAAAAGCGACCTGCACCCTGTGTCTGGTTAAGTAGGATAGGACTTGCTGGCCCTTCCGTGGATTAGAGAGCCCGCACATTTTCCAGGTGGTGCACGTCAGCGAGTGTCGCTCTATAACTTTAGTGATTGCTCCCATGGACAACTGGGAATAGCATGTATGGTGCTAAACTGCTCATATATAACAGCTCCTTAGATAGGCATCCCTCCAATTGGCTGAAAGAAGAAAAAAAATAGACAATAACATTGTGTACCAACTCCTATTTTTCCTCCTCCCTCTGCCGGTCGTAGAACAGATGCTTCCGGAGAATCTCAATAAACATACCCTAATGAAAGAATAAGAAACATTTGTAGGAGTCATCCTTGGGGTTAGGCAACGCTCAAAAGAGGTCACCTATTGATTATTTTTTTAACACATTTTATTGATTTTCCAAACATCCAAAAAGGGGGTTTTGGTTACATACCCTGAGTAGATAGTAAAGTCATAGTGTAAATTAGGTTATTTAAGGCACAGTTGCTGCACCAAATGATGTCCATGTTAACATTTGAGACACTGCATACAGTCATCACGATAAGTAGTTGTAACCATTGGAAAATTCCCAATCCCAACTAACCCCCACCCTTCTTCCCGCACCACCCTCCCAGGCTTGTCACTTAAGGGCAGGCTACAAGAGGCCAGTAAACTGGTATCTCAGTGAGGCGGCTTATTTAAATAGGAGGCTGCTACAGCGGAGTGTTATCTGGCTTGCTTGCCAGGCACGGCTACCAAACGTGAGGCTACAGTTCGAGGTGGTCTTAGAGCTGTTTGTGCGTTAGACCATAGCAGCCACAGGGTCACCTAGAGATGCATCATCCCCATCTGCTTCGGGAGATTTGAGTGCCATAACAAGCGCTTCCCAAGCTCTCACCCGCTCCAGGGCCTTTCACTTTCGCTGTGCTATTTGTAACCGAATCACCCCCTCACACTCAGCCCAATTAAGGAATTCCACTTTCCACTTTGCTATGCTAGGGCCCTGTTTCACCTTCCACAGGGTGGTGATGTTCCTTTTAACCAGGAGCAGACCCAGATCTATAAATTTGCTAGTGATATTGTTCTTTGACGTGTGGGGGAACCAGTGTAAAATACAGTGAGCCATGGTTGGGTCCAACTCTCTATCAGTGAGGTCTGCCAATATTGTTGTTACCTCCTACCAGTAACTGTCTAGGAACGGGCAAGCCCAGAACATGTGTTTAAAATCTGCACTTTCTGTGTTACATTGGGGCAGGAAGCTGACCGGGCCAGGAAATATGTGTGTAGTTTTGCTGGGGTGAGGTATGCTCAATATAGAATATGGAAGTGCACTAGCTGAAACCTTGCATTCCTCATGCTCTTACAAACTCTCTCTACTATCTCTTCCCACACCTTGTCTGGGATGTCTCCCCTATATCACCTTCCCATTTGTGCTTCAGATCAGACAGGGGGATTTCAGCGTCATTCATCTACAGAGTCATGTCACTACTTTAAAAGTGCCTGCTGCCAACACTACATACTGGAAGCCCATGGAAGTTGGGGTTCTGTAAGTTCCCTACCCCAGTGCTTTCTGATAGCCACAGTGAGGGCTGTATTCTATAGGAAATCACCCCCAGGCAAGTCAAGGCAAGTTTGTAGATCATTAAACGGGATTATGGCTCCCTCTTCATATAGGTCCCCTATAGTAGTCAGCCCCTGTTCCACCCAAGTCCCCATTTTCTGCCAATTGCCACCATGTGGCAGGGCCCTGCACATTATCAATAGTATTTTCGGCGTGTATGGGCATTTTCATAGAGGAACTTCGCAAATATCTGTTCCAGCATTTTCTTGCCATGGCAAATTCCAGGGTGAGGGGCGCAGTGTTGACTGGGAGCCGCAGAATAATGCGGGACAGCAACAACAGGGGCACCAAGTCCTCCCTGCGCTAATCCTCCCCTAGTGGCCCTGGCCAACCTCTTCATGAGCCTTTCAAATTGTGCTGCCAAATAGTAGGTCTCAAAGTCTGGGACCGCCAGGCCGCCCTCTGCTCTTGGTTGCAAGAGTGTACTGAGTGCCGCCCTACGTCTGCCCTTGACCCAAAGGAAGGCTGTGACCATTGAACGAAGCTGTTTGAAGTACATTGCCGGGATCCAGATCGGTAAGGTCCCAGAGTAATATAAGAGCCTCAGAAGGGTTAACATTTTGAGTAGGGCCACACGGCCGGCCACAGACAGCGGCAAAGAAACCCAGAATTCGAAGTTGGCTTTTGCCCCTCTGATGGCCTTCTCAAGATTACCCTCAAGAATGTCCTCTTGTTTGTGGTAAATATGTGTGCCTAGGTAGGGTAGGCATCTGTCTTCCCAGTTCACAGCCTCCGTGCATTGCGGACCTTCCATATCCCCACGAGCTGGATTTCGACCAGTTCACCTTCAATCCCGCTACTCTTCTGAGAGCGTGGTGTAGGTCTTTCGCCCCGAAGAGTTCCGTTCCTGAGTCAGCGGGGAAAAGCAAAAGGTTGTCAGCATATAATGTAATATGATGAAACTGCCCATTTACCTTGAGCCCTCCATATGCAAGCCCCGACCTGGCATGTGCTGCTAAGGGCTCCATCGCAAGAGCAAATAACAGCGGGGAGAGGGGACAACACTGTTGCTTGCTCCGCTTCACGCTGTAAGCGTCCAAGATTAGCCCCCCAGCTTTAATTCTGGCGATGGAGTCAGTTTATAAAAGAGCCGTCCAACTCACGAAGCCAGGCCCTAGCCCCATTTTCCGCATCTCATGGAACAGGAAAGCCCACTCCAGACTGTCAAAGGCTTTTTCTATGCCCACTGCAAATATCGTTGCAGCGTCCACGTGGTAAGTATCCACTTCCAGGATGCGAATGAGTCTTTTGTTATTGAGCTCTGTGTATCTAGTAGGGATGAACCCGGACTGGCCGTTATGTATAAGGGTGGTCATAGGATGAATCAAATGGGAGACAAAAATTTTACTTAGTATTTTATAATCGAGATTGAGCATGGATAAGGGGCGGTATGCAGATTTATCCCATCCCTGCCTGCCCGGCTTTAGCAAAGGAATGATGATCGCTACTCTAGTGATGACTAGTAGTTTGCCAAGTATCTTGGTATCATTGTATAATTGTACAAGTTTGGGAGCAATAAGGTCAATGTATGTGAGATAAAATTCTATTGGGAGACCATCAGTGCCTGGGGTTTTATTGCGGGCCATGCTCTTGATAGCTCCATGCACCTCCCTTACTTCGATCTCTCTTCTGAGCGAGATTACTGTGTCCTCATACAGTGCAGGTAGAGCAACCCCTCTTGTGAACTCTTGCAGTTCCTCATCTTTTGGGGACAGCTGACTTCAATAGAGCTCAGTATAATATTCCAAGAATAGGTCATTAATCCCCTATTGGTCATATCTAGCTACCCCTTTCTGGTCTCTAATATCCAGTATGATTGACCCATGTCTGGCTGGGTTTGCCAACCAAGTCAGAAGGGCCCCCAATTTATCCCTCTGAGAGTGTGCCTGAGTGATGTAGTTTTTGTAATCAAAGTATTTCAGGCGCTCCACCATTGTGGCTACTGCGTCTCTAGCCTCTAGTAACTCCTGTTGCTTACCCGGGTTTTCGGGTCTGTCTTTTTCAAGGATGCGTAGGTAGTCATCTTATATCTTGGAGGAGAACCTTCCTAACCCCAACCAGCTAAGAAATGCACTTCCCCTAAGGACTGCTTTACAGGCGTCCCAATCCCCGAGAGAGGATGTGGCTGTACCCCCATTGTCTTGAAAGTAGTCGGTGATAGCTGATCCTATTGCAGTGCGGAAAGCTTGGTCTTCTAGGGCCTCTGGGTGCAGATGCCAGGTGGGGATTTCTGGGCGTGCGCATGACCATTGTAACTGCACTAGACCAGGGTTGTGGTCAGAGAGTGTCCAGTGAGGTATTCGCTGCAGGCAACCCCCTCATGGACATCAGGTGAGCACAGGATGGCATCTAGTCTGACATGTAATTCGTGGAGGGCCGAGAAGAAGGAGTAATCTCTGGTCAGGGGGTGTTGTACCCTCCAGGTGTCAATTAAGCCCCATTTCTGAGGCCAATTACGTCGTGATTCTGCCAGTTTGTGTGCAGGTGCATTAGGGAGTGGGGGGTGAGAGCAGTCATGGGTAAAATCGTCACAATATTGCTTGCAAAACTGGGTGGCCTCTTCTTCTGTTTCAATTATGGTAACCTTGCCGCTGTATTGAATGCGCAGTTTCACTGGGTATAACAGCAAATATTTCACATTGGCTTTACTTAAGGTTCCTTGATTTCTGGGAACTCGCACAGTGTATCCTGCACCACTGGTTTGTAGTCTGGATTGATGGTTAATGTCAGGTCTTGGCATTGTAGCAAATCTCTTTCTCAAGTGTTCCGCAGCGCTGTATTGCGATCTTGATAGTTGACTAACTTGGCAATTATCATCCGAGGTGGGGCACCAGGTACCAGCTTCAGTCCGAAGGTTCTGCGAGCTCCCTCTATGGCGGACGTGGTAGTAAAGGCCTCTCTTCCAAATAAGTCAGTGAGTAGTCGCTCCACATATTCACTCATGCACCCACTTTTGGTTGTCTCCGAAACTCCTGATATGCGCAAATTGTTCCTGCTCGATCTCGCCTCTAAGTCTTTAGCTTGTGCCGCAGTTAGTTTGAGCTTCTTCTTCAATTGATCTAGCCATTTAGTGCTGGAGGAGCCAGCATCCTACATTTCGGAGATGTCCTGCTCTGCTGCTTTTAGTCGATCCTCATGCTGGTCAAGGGGTTGGCACATGCTAAGAACCAAAGCAATAGAAGCAACAGTAGGTCCTTGAGCCGCACCTTACACCAGTTCCAAAATATTCAATTTGCCGTCCAAACAACCCCTACGCCAGCTGTTGAATGGCGCACCTGTGCTCCAGATCAGAAGATAATTAGACTAAGTTGGGGGTGCACAGCTAACAAAGTCCAGGAAGGTAAAGTTATATGCAAAAAGTCACTTCTTTATTGAAAAATTATTTTGTATTTAAGACCATTCAGATCAAGATATCAGCCATTGAGTTTCGCTCCCACATTGGGAGCTTCCTCAGGGCTGAAACCAAAGAAACATGGCACAGAAAACAGAACAGAATACAGACTTAAATCCTTTCAAAAACATAGAAAAATGTGATTAAAAAACAACAGAAGAGGAGATCACAACACTGCACGAATAATGACAAACCCAAACAATACATTAATTGTTTTTAGAGAACATAAAAAAACACAGGTTTTGACATCAGTCAGAGTAGCCACAATATTGGAGATGCCATCAAAAATGTCTTGGCGTTGGCACATGCTCTCCAGCTTGGTCACTATCTTATCTAGGGTATCCACTTCCCCGAATTCTGCTCTAAGTTCGGCCAGTATTGCCACAGTTTCTTCAGCTGTCGTATCTGCACCTGCTGTACATGTATCATCACTCCAACTCGGCTCAACTGCCCACTGCCTGGCGGTCTTGGTGGAATCAAATGACAAGGGGTTCTGGCACGGATCCGTGCGGTCCATTGTGGCAGTTACCCACTCTGGGGGCCTCAGCTAGGACTTCAGCTGTCAAGAATCTTTCTGATGGATAACCAGTACTCTTTGCAGCTCTCTTTAGGAGGGGGTTATACCCTGTTCTACAGGTACCTATACACTCACTACATTGTCAGCCGGTGCTTCAGGTACAATAATGCGAGCCTCTCCCCCACTGCATTTCACTTTCTGCGGTGATGAGTGCTGCGCAGGGGCGAGCGGACAAAGCGGTGCCCATGCCTCTTAACCGTCAAGTAGCAGCCCACCATGCCTGTCACCGCTGTCGCTGGAGCCAGTGCCCAGGGTATTTCTCCCAAGGCTCAGTGGGACAACACATGCCCGGGGCACACCCGGAGTGCTCTGAGTCTCACGGCACTGCCACAGAGCCTCATCAGAGCTGCGGGGTCTGCAGTGCGTGCCCCAGCCCCTCGCCCCGGAGTTGGTTTCAGAGTGCAGCCGCGACCCGACTCACCAGCACGCCAAGGCTCTTCACTTGTGGGCAGTAATGACCAGGTACTGGGCCGGGTGCCTCCCAAGACAGCGATCAGCGCTCCTCGTGCTGCAGTCCCCCGTACTAGCGGGCCTCAATTTTTGCACCACCGGCAGTCATGATCGCGCCCCCCCCGCCCTCATGCTCACCTGCTGCCCCAGTCGCTGTGGGGCATCCGAGGACCACGTCAGGCTATGATCACCGCAGGCCGTGAATCTGCTTCTCTTGTCTACACAAGGCCCTCGCATCTCTCAGTTGCCTGCCTGGGGGTTCTGTGCATCATGCCAGCATGGTGAGTGGCGCATGGAGACAGTGCAGCGTTTTGGCCTGCAGATGTCGGTGTGACCTCAGGAGCCTCAGGCACGGGCGGCCATCTTGGTCCTCAGCCAGACCACCCCACCCATTCTGCTGGAGATATCTGAGAGAGGACAGATGGTTTGGTAGTTATAGGGAGGAAGAAATTAGGAGTATGATGATCAAGCTTGGGCTGATAGAAGCAATTTATAGGTGGTCTTAATGATTGTGGAGGAAAAATATCATGCAAAGTCTGGGTCTGAGTGAGAGAGAAGGCAGGGAGAAAAGATTGTTGATAACAAAAGAAAGGTATTGTGATAGAAGCTTAAGTAGGTGATCAGGACAGATATGTAATGTTCCAGATTTTCAGGTGCATTTGATATGTACCATTATCAAACGGGTGCTCACTTTTAATATTCATGGAATAGAAGGCGAAAGAGATAATGGATTGATGCGTGGGAGTCGTCGGAATGAAAATACATCCTGGAAAATTGTAGTCGAAAGCAGTCCACACTGTGTCATTTAATTTTTTGAGGGAAGATGAGCAAAGAATTGGTTCAAAAACATTATGAAGTTGGTCAAAGAATGAGAATAGGTCTCTGGAAGGGAACTTTGTTATGGAAATAGTTAATTGCTTGGTGAGCTTTGAGGAGATGCAGTTGTTACATAATACATAGCAGGTAATGGTCAGAGATAGATTGATGCAAGGTGGTGTATGAGTCGAAGATTTAGAGATAAGGATAAGATTATGTTGCTTTTCCATGACTGTGTGTGGGGAGTGAGTGTTTAGGAGTAAATAGTGGAAATAGAATAAAAGGGTTTTGTGTGTTTTATTTGTGTGACCAATACATGCATATTAGTAGGAAAACATTATACAACTAATTTCCAAAAAAAGGCTTGACCCTGAAGACAATAGCCATTTTTGGCCGAGAGCTATTGTAGTAATGTCTGTCTCTTTGTTTTAATGCTTGCAGGTATGCCTTGAATGTTGTTATTTTTCTTCTCTTCACCTTCTTCCCCATTTCTTGTTCTTCTGTAAGTTTTATGTTCTACCTCTCATTCCATTCTATTCCTGCTGAGCAGTTTAACCTCTTGGCTGCTAGGCGTTTTCCCGCTGTGTGCTGGGAATTACCATTTTGCTGTTTGCATGACGAGCTCAGCTCGTCATCAGCACACGACACCCGTGGGTGATGAAGAGCTGAGCTCGTCATCAGCATCGAAAGGGTTAATTGTATTAACATCCCATGGCAGTTAGCTCCCGTGTTTCTTGCCTGTCCACCCAGTATATCGGCTCTGTGAATAAAGACAATGTTATGACACAGAGTTGTGTTGAACGGAAGTTATTTATTAAATAAATAACCAGAAAAGGCCAACACACAGGTGGAAGAAAAACAATCAGCATGAGTCAGAGACCAAATCAAATATGCCCCAACATTCCATTACTTCACATAAATACCTAGAGGGCGGTGTGAGGTGACACCATAATGCAGGTTAAGAGTGATTGGACAGTAAGGTGTAAGGTAAGGGAAACTCAGAAAAGAGGTTGTGTGAAGGGAACAACAGGATAAGCATAACGTTATGTACAATCTCGCTTTTCCCAAAAGAAAAAGAAAAATTCAATAAAGAACAAAATCATCAAAATGTTTTGGTTGTTTGAATATTCTGCTATTTGTAACATTCTCATTGTTATGTGATGTGGTGGGTAAGTCACAGATAGCATGTATATAGGGTTCATGTTTTTCATGTGCAACATCATCATCAGTATGTATCTGAGTGCGAGAAATGACATTGGGTTCACTTAAAGTGGCAAAAGTTTAATTATATCTTGGAAAGGATGCAGGAGATGAGGTGGAAGAATTAGCCATTTCATAAATGAATTCATCATTTACAAAGTCGTGATTTAAAGCTTCTTCTTCTGTATCTAGATAATCCCAGCAATTCTCTTCACTATTTAGATCATTTCTGGTATTATTCTTTAAGAGAATTTTTTCTTGACCAGGTTTTAGATATACAATATCACTCTTACTCCACCATCCCTTTTCACCTAGGTTGACAGATCCACTTGTTACACTAACAACTCTATATGGTATGGTAAAATTGGACTCTCGCTTTTGTGATTTCACAGGTTTTTTGATGATGACTCAATCTCCTGTCTTTAATATTTTCTTTTTAGTTTTGTTAGTCACATCATGAAATACTTTATTTAACTTTTGTTTGTCAGCAATCTTTTGATGTACATTTATTAATTTGTCATCTGGTAGGTACAGTATCTTCTTTATACAAATTCTTAAATTTGGGTGTCAGAATGGTCTTACCCATTCTTTCTCTCATTAAATAAAAAGGAGTATGTCCTGTAATTATATTCTCTGTGTTATTGTAGCTAAACAACATTTCACAAATATGCTCTTTGACAGGCAAATGAGATGCAATTGCCAAATGTACACCTTCTTTGAGAAATCTATTTACACGTTCAACCTGACCATTGGAGGAGGGGCTATATAAAGGTGTTTTTTCTTGCTTAATGCCTAACATTTTCAAGTAATTGCACATTTAAGCAGAGACTAATTGTGTACCATTTTCAGACATTAAAACTTTAGGTAGTCCCTCATTAGCAAAAATGCTGTTATGTAAATCAATAACAATATCAGTGGTTATATTAGAAATACATTTATGATGAATCCATTTTGAGTAATTATCAGATAAAACAACAATATATTTATAATCGTTTTCTAAACATTTGAAAGGTCCTGAAAAGTCAATGGCTATTTTGGACCAAGGTCCTTAGGGAATATCTATCAACTGCATTTCATTCTTAGACACCTTCCAATGCTTATCAGCTTTTAAGCATTCTGCACAAAGATCAACATGTTTGTTTACATCTGAATTATTTCCTGGCCACCAATAATAGTTTTTTAAGATACACTTTGTGACTGTTGATCCTGGATGTCCTCTGTGTGCAAGAAGTATATGTTTTTTTTCTAAGTTCAAAAGGTGGAATGAATAAGTCATGCCTCATGAGTAATCCATTGACAACCGAGAGTTTATCAGCAACCTGTTGATAACATCTCAAATCACTGCTTAAATTACATAATGGTGGTCATTTACTAATCACAAACTCTTTTACTTTTTGCAAAGTACAATCTTTGTTAAGTTTTTCAACCCACTCACTTTCTGTTATGGCTCCTTCATTTGAAAAGGTAGGATCATTGGATGCAACCACACATTCTATTTCATAATTTATGTCAACTTCACAATCAGCAAGCGGCATTCTTGAAAGGCAAAATGCTAGACAATATGTTTTTTCCTGTATTATGTTTTAATTTAAGGTTGTATTCCTGTAGCTTATTTATGAGTCTTACTAATCTTGAAGATGCCTTACCATTTCCTCTGCCACATCCGTCCATCATGTAAATTAAGGGTTTATGGTCAATAATGATTTCAAATTCTTTACCCCATAAATATGTTTTTAGCTTTTCAACAGCCCAAATACAAGCCAGTGTCTCACGCTCATTGGTGCTATAAAAAAGTTCAGCATTTCTTAGTCGTCTTGAAATGAAACCTATAGTAAATTCCTCTTTGTCCCTTTTTTGACTGAAAAGCACCAATGCCTACTGCACTGGCGTCAACAGTAATGATATATTTTCTTTAGGGTCATACAGAAATAATGTAGGAGCATCTGCAATAGATTTATTAATCATCTCAAAAGAAAGATTTTGTTCTTTTTCCCAAACAAACGTTTCTCCCTAGCGTAGAAGTTTCCTTAAAGGTTCCACTTTGTCAGCATATCCTTCAATAAATCGTGAATAATATTTACTCAGTCCCATAAATGATTTTAAGGTTTCTTTGTCATTAGGTTTAGAAGTTTCTCTGATAACTTTTACCAATTCATATTATGTTTTTTTTACCTTCTGCAGTAAGTTAGTGACCTCAATATTCTATTTTAATTTGTGCAAACTTACATTTATTTCCAGTTACAGTCATTCCTTTTTCTTTGAGTATCTTTAGAACATCATTTAATATTTTGTTATGCTCACTCAAGGTACATGCATGCACTAAAATGTCGTCCTGAAATTTTTCAACTCCTTTTATATCTTTAAAAATTATATCCATTAATTTCTGGAAGACACTTACAGCATAGGCAAGTCAAAAGGGTAATCTCACATAACTGTAAGCTCCAAATGGAGTAACGAAAGTAGTGAGATCCTTGGACTCCTATGCCAGCTTGATTTGATGGTATGCTGACCAGAGATCTATCAAAGAAAACACTTTGAAACCTGATGTGGATGCCAAAATCTCCTGAATCTTAGGTAAAGGATGGCAATCCACAACAATGTTCTTATTTAATGATCTCAAGTCAGCACACAACCTGATACTGCCAGACCTTTCTCTTGTGACAACAATGGTGGAAACCCACTCTTAGGAATCAGTTTCCTCTATAAAACCTTCCTCACAAAGTTTTTTAAGTAAATCTTGAAGTTCCTTCCTTACTGACAAGGGTACTGGCCTCACCTTGTGTGAAATGGGAATTGCTCCCTCCTTTAATTTGATTTTATGTTCGAAGCCCTTACCACATCCAATGTGTTCTTCAAAAACGTCTTTATTATTGTTTAATACTGTTTCAAGGGTCAGTTGTTTTTCGTTAATACTTACATACTCAACAAAATTCTCATCTATAATTATTGTCTCATCAGATCCTGGTTTTAATATAACGCCCAGTTTTGCCAAGTCTTTCCAACCGACAATATTGCGTCCTTTCTTAGCTACATATAGTTTAGTAAAAATGTTCCTTCCCCTGAATTCTAATACTTCCTCAAAATAGCCAAACATTTAAATTTCAAAATTGCAAAAAGCTTTGGGATTGACATCAGATTCTTTTAAACTGTAGGTTTTCAAAAAATATTCAAATGTTGTGTCTGAAATTATAGCGATCTGTGATCCAGAGTCAGCCATAATCTGCAACTCTATCTCACCTATTAATACCAAAGGATGCTCTAATTCTACTTTCAGGAGTATCAACGGAAAGGTCAATGTTGGTGCAAACTTCTTCATCAAACTCCTCCACAGCATTAGCTTTTAGTTTGCTTCTCACATTGGTTTTTAGATTTTTACAAGATGAAGCAAAATGTCCAATGTTTTGACACTTAATGCACCTTTTTCCTATGGCAGGACAACCCTGAAAATCTGCCAAATGATTTTTTGATCCACTCCTGTAGCATAAGTAAGTTTTACCTTCATTACTCTTGCCTCCTCTATTCTTTGTGCTAAACTTCTGTTCATATCTTTTCTTGTACTGTAAGGCAAAAACATCAGTGGCATTTAAACTTTCTTTAGATATTTCAATGCACGATAATAGAGAGATCCCAATCCCTTTAGTGATATCCATTACTTCCTTCAAAGTCGTATTTCTTCAAGCAAGTTTTTGTTTTGAGTAGCAATGGAACACAAACTGGTCTCTTATGTATATATCTACCATTTCATTGTATTCACACTTAGCAGCAACGACTGTTAATGCTGCTATATACTCTTCTATATTCTCTCCTTCCATTTGTTTGCACATGGAAAATGTATGTCTGCCAACTATAATGTTTGGTTCCTCTGAAAACTGCTTTT
Source organism: Lissotriton vulgaris (assembly GCF_964263255.1). Classification (NCBI taxonomy): domain Eukaryota; kingdom Metazoa; phylum Chordata; class Amphibia; order Caudata; family Salamandridae; genus Lissotriton; species Lissotriton vulgaris. Next base: position 1,762,690,515 of record NC_141691.1, on the reverse strand, counting down.
CAATGCGTTTAACTGCCTCCCGATACTCGTTCATGGGAAAAAACTGTCCTGAAGGATGTTCAATTCGGGCAAACTATCAAAAATGTATTGCCCAGCATTGCCCAGTAAACCAAACATAATGGCTTTTTTCTTTAAGCATTATACTCCTTTCCGTCAATAGCTACTAAGTAGTTCTCAAATGCCCTATGCCAACTCTTCCAACGCATTGATGGGTTTCCCGGTTCATTGAAGAAAAATGCTGGAACTCAAATTGTATTGCTTTGTGCCATTTTGACTGTTTTTGCTTCTGTCTCTGATTTCCCTTTTATATCACACATGCGCTGTTTGACAAAGTAATTGCTGATGATTTTCAACAACAGGATAAGCATAAAGTTGTGTACAGTTACAAGAGACAAGTAAATCATTATTGTGGCATTGATCCCTTACCACATTTTGTTGATGATCTTCATTTAAGCAGAGTCCACTGAACAAGCAGCATATCATTCTGTGGTCACGTCTCTTTGCAGTTTCTTTCTTGAGCAAACGTTGGTCTTTAATGAGCCCAATGGTCATTGTACTGGAGTCTCTGAAAATGGGCTGCACTTAACCCTTATTGAGACTTCTGTGGAAAATAGTGCTATCAACAGATTAGAGGGTTTTGCTTTGCAGAAGTTAACACAGTGGATCTTGTGTTCTACTAACTGATTCCTTTGAAATGCAACACCATGTCATGATTAAAACAAGCACAAATGATGCTAAAGAAAATGATGCACAGGTCGGAACAGGCAGCCAGTTTGAATGGTTGAGCTGTCGCCTATCAGTAAACACACCCAGCACATTCATATTGTTATCTTTCAAAAGCCTCGATCGAGACAACTGGCTGTAAAAAACCACAGAAAGGTTGGAGCTTGGTGTCCAAATTGGATGGTTGGGTTGGTGCCCATAAAAATACATTGGTGTTGAGAGCGCACTACATCGATATGTTCAACAGTGTTTAGCCAACGAGCACCACACGGTGACAGGAAATTTTTATACATATTCGATTCCATCAGCAGGTAGTGGATGCAAGAGAGTTTGACTGTTTCATAGAGGCTGTGGAAAGATTGAAGGCACATTTACCAAATAACCCCATGTAGTTATCGAAAGATAAATTTTTACGCTCAGCATCATTGAGCCAATTAATCTATATAATCATATGTAGACACATTAAGGGTTCTTACTACAAACTGTGACTTTGATGGCAATGTAGATTTGAATATTTGCGATCAGTTCATCATTAGATTCTCTCATAAATAGATTAAACAAAACTCTTGACACCCTGCAATCCCACGTGTCTAGAAACAGTTCACGCTGCTAGAAGTGTGTAACATTAACAGCTCGATTCCTGAAGTTAAATAGCGCTCGCAAAGGGCCAGATTCTGAGAATCTGGCCCTTTGCGAGTGGGATTTTTGCATTTGGGATTCATCATCCCAAATGCAAAAATCGCTATTAGCAAAATCGCATATTTGCGAGGAATTGGATTTAAGGAATCTCTGTTAGAGATTCCTTAAATGCAATTCATTAACCAATTGGAAATTGCGAATTCGCAATATTTGGTCGCTATTTACCAGGAAGTCTGACTTCGTGGTAAATAGTGAAAAAATAGTAAAAAGCACTTTAGTTTATTTATTTCTGTTGCATGTTACACACACACATGTCCTTTGGACATGTGTGTGCGCAACACCTGTTTAAATTTGCATTTATGGGGTGCTACAGGGTGTCCTTTGGACACCCCTAACACCCTTGAAATCGCTATCTTATTTGCGATTAGCTAATTGCTAATCGCAAATAAGGAATACTCCCCATTCATTCCTATGGGCCTTATAGGCCCATAGGAATGAATGGGGAGTTATTCCTTATTTGCGATGAATGGGGAGTTATTCCTTATTTGCGATTAGCAATTTGCTAATCGCAAATAAGGAATGTGTAGGAATCGCATTTTATTTTGCGATTCCTACATTAATCCCGTTTTGCGAGTCTGTAATAGCGATTCCTTATGAATTGCTATTAAAAACTCGCAAAACGGGTCTTTGATGAATCTACCTGTATATATCTTCGATTAAAACCATAAACCTCCTTTATTTGTGATGGCAAGCAGGATAAAGTCATGGCTGACTCAGTTTTGCCTTTAACCATACTCTCTGTGTACTTTAACCAGCAATGGAAAGACAAACAACTTGAACCTAATGATGTTAAAGTTTACAGGAATGATAAGAATACAATGGATATGCTAGATATTACTTTACATCCATACATTCCAATACGGATGCATTTTAGGGAAGGGCTATGTTACCATTGACTGACAGCATGCTTTTTGGTTGGCAACATCAAGGCAGATTGAGAATTTCTTCTAACACAAATTCTAAAGTACTTGTGTTTTGCGTGGATGATTTTGATCGCTCTGGTGTATGCATGATTGTACAAGATAAATCTACTGACGTTCTGCTTGATGAGATCAAAGCTGATTGGGCAAAGTATAAGGATTTTCACACTATATTGTACTCAAAGGCTGTAACATTCCTGCTTGGCACAAACTGAGAAGTGTTTCCCTGAGTGCTCACTCTGACCAAACCCCTTTGTTGGAGGAAATATGCCTGACTGGTGTGATAAAGGATGTTGATGCCTCTGATTGGGTTTCTCCATAACTGGGGTTAACAAAAAGGGAAATTTAAGGTGGTTTGTCGACTTGAGAACGAATGCTGGTGAAATCACATTCTCTTCCCATATCCAGGAATTAATGGCAAAGTTGTATGGTGCCACTGTGTTCAGCACTTTAGAGTTGACAGAAGAATTGGTTATCACTCCTGATGAGGCATTTGGATACACCAGGCTGCTAATTGGGTTAGCCTCTGCTACTTCGGTGATACAGAACCGTATGCACATTTTGATTGAAAATACAGAAAGGGTGGTGACATTCTACAATGACTTACTAGCGTATGCATATACTGTTGTCAAACACAAGAACGTCTTGAGCAAAGTTGAACACACACTTCAAGAAAAAAGGCCATCTTTTCACTTGGACAGGTGCAATTTTAGGGCTGAAGAAGTCAAATGCTTAGGCCATGAGATTACAGCTGAAGGCATTTTTCCCAAAGAACAATTTGATCAACTCTATTCATAATGTGGTCAAACCTGCCTAGGTGAGTTTTACTTGTAGTTTGTCGATGCTGGCAGCTCCATTGTAATGGAGTCTGAAGATAGGGGTGAATGTTCACTTGAACGGGATGATGTATTTGAGCTGCTTAAATGGGAGGTCATTGATACTGAACACTCAGTTTCTTTTCTCAAACATCTCAAAGAAACACTGTTGATGCCAGTGCAAATGGTTTAGGGGCTGTTTTTAGTAAACTTAAGTCAGACAAAAAAGTGACTATTGTTTTTGCGCAAGTGCATTAATAGAATACACAATATAAAGAAAAATAAAAGCCTGTGCCTGGTGTGTAGAACATTTAGAGACTCATATTTGTGCAAATCATTTATCAGAAGAACTGATCAAAAGCCTCTTTTATTATTACTAAACAGCAACAGTATTGGTAAAGCGTTTGTTAGGCTGATTAGAAACATTTCCAGGCTGTGTGAATACAAGTTCACAGTTTGATACATTTCAGGTTCACCAATGTCAGGGCAGACTGTTAATCCACATTGTCTTCTCAGAAGTGTGACTTGTCATTGCAAGAGTATATCAATGAACGTGTGGTTGTTGCTTCAATTCATGATGTCGTTGTTGATGTCATCTCAAAATAAACATAGTGAAAAGCTCTGGCACCACATGTTACCCAGTGTAAGGTCAGGGAATATAATAATTAAGGGTTGTCTATCAGAAAAATTTTGAAATCCTAAAGTTTGCAATATGTGGAACCAAATGTTGCGGCAGATCTCCTTCTAAAAGTGTGTTGTTTCATTCCTCCTGGATCGATCCGTAAGGAAATGATACCTTTAACTCACAATAATGGTGAACAAACGGATCCCATAAGAAAAATAGATCCATTTAATAGAGACCTAGCATGGATAGTGAAATATCTTTATTAAAAATTGCAGTCAATATACAAATTTAGATACAACTCTCAAAACATTCTGTCAGCTTGTAATTTTCCTAAAGCGCCTTGAAATGAACTTGCCATGGATTTGTTAGGCCTGCTTGAGGGGTGGTCTGGGATCAGGAAATGCCCTCATTTTGAAAGATAAATATTCTAAATGGACAGAACACAACTGGCTGAGTAATCCTAAAACTGGGTCTATGTTAAAATTGCTGAGTGAGTGTTTTCATAGAGTTGGCATTCCCAGTTCCATTACTTCTGACAATGGTGTGCAGTTCACCTCTCTTGAACGTTCTCATTATTTTACAAGGTGGCCATCAAGCACATATGTACAGTTGCATGTCAAAGTATTTTTGAAACGTTTGGTATTGTTGTGGTTATGGGTGTCTAACTTGCAAGAAAGGCTAATCCAAACATTGAGAGGAATGTTTCTAAGGTGTTGTGGTCTTATCATTGCACGCCACACAATTCTATGTGTTTTTTGTAATTTAAGTTACTGACGGGTAGGAAACCTCATACTGGTTTAAACATTGCAATTTATTTCATATGATGAAATGCATGAACAGAAGAGGAGGAATGTTGCAAATACATTTTCAAAGCACACCAAACTCAAAACAGTCTAAGTTAAGCTTTCTATGGGTGGTGTTGTACAGTTTACGAACCCTGATTTTGTAAAGAATGGAGCATCTACATTTTTTAAAACCTTCTGAGTGCAGTATGTACGTATGTCATCTGCACAATTTTACAATGGGTCTTTTTGGGGTCTTTCAAGGCTTGACAAATTCAAATCTGTTCCACCAGAACTTGATTCACAAGATTTGCCTGACCCTGATTTTTTAATCTCAAGTGCAAATTGACGGGCGGGATACTCTGTCAAAATGTGATGGATTATCCATCCTCTGTATTACAAGTACCACAGGCTATAATGCACTTGTAATATGGCATCCTCTTAAAACTATAAATAAGGTCTGAGTGTTGAAGGTTCTAGACTGATGTGGAAAATCTGTTTACCTAAGAAATGTGATTATTTTATTGTCAAATACAACTAATGTCCTGTATATGTTTGTTCAAAATAGGGAGGTGAGTAGTATTGGATGCCCATTTGTTTTACTGATTATAGGTATGCTTCTCATGTTCGTATTTCCCCTCTCTACCCCTTCTTCCCCCTTCTCTGTTCTTCAACAAACTCTGGCCCTTATTACTGCCAGGCTGGCAGTTGGAATGTGCTCAGAACCACGGTGGGTGCATGCTGCAGCCCTGAAAAAAGGGCTGCAGCTCATGCCACCACAGTGCAGCACATTCTGCACGTTCATTGACTGAATGCTATGCGACATGTGGTACATGCACGGAGGTGGGTGGGGCACTACCTACTTTTCATTGGCCCACAACCGATGGGGGCCATATTTGGTGCCCCCTAATATATAACAACAACCTTTTCATGGTGGTGTTCCCGCCATGAAAAGGCTGTTGTAAAGGTATCGCGTAAACCTGACGGCGATGCCTGCCTCAGCACTGCTGCTATTCAGGTATATGATTCCGACTGCCGCCGTCAGAATCTCAGATCCTGGCGGAGGCAGTGGTCTTCCCTCCGACCGCTGTGGGTCCTACTGCCGTAATTGTAAACCAAAGGTGTCGGCGGACCAACTGCCAATGACTGCCTATCGTTGTGGGTTCTGACTGCCATCCTAATGAGACCCACTGTGTTCCACCCTCATATTCCATTTAATTCCAGCTTATCAGAAGAATTATAATAACCTGGCAGTTGGCTCCTCCTTTTGTTGCCTTCCCACCCATGTGTGGGCTCTGTTGTTGCCGTATGCCGTATCAGTGACCCCGTGACCCCGACGTTACGCTACGCGACGCGAAGAGCGCGAGGAGCGAGGAGCGGGAGTGCAAGGAGAAGCAGCGGCTGGAGCTGCAGGCTGAAGCGACCCGCTGAACCGCGGAATCGCGGCGGAGCCGCGAGTTGAATGTAAATCCCTCACTGAGAGGGGGGAAGTGAAAAAGAGCGTGGAGCGAGGAGAGCGCCTGTGCGACCCGTGAGTCCAGGCAGCGTTCCCATCCCCCTTCGTGTGGTGAGTCGGGAGACCTGGCGAGGCATCGTGTAGCGGAGCTGCTGGGTGTGCAAGCTGGGAGAGTCACAGCCCAGCGAGGGGGCAAGCTTGGAAAATCACCTGCCACCTCCCCCCTCCCCTCCCCCCCGGCCGTTTTACAAGGTCGTGGAGGTGGAGAGGGGATAGAGGAAGCAAAAGGAAGTTGGTGGCGATATAAGAGGTGGCTAAGAGAGCAGCTTGCATGTAAGCAGTAGTAGGAGAAAGCCTTTTGTTACATCGTCACTAAATCCTATGAACCCTCATATAAGCTAAAGTTGAGGGTGTGGAGGTAGGAATCTTGAATATTTGGCGCATAATTTAATCATCCGTGGACAAATAACATTTCAAGGAGGAGTTGAGAAGTTGAGAAGGGCACGGGTCACGAGCAAAGGTTCAAGGCACAACAGAGTGAAGTGGAAGTAAATTTCATATTAAAATTAAAGATTATCTAAACTAAATTGTTTAAACTAGAAGCGCCTAAGGGAAGTGCTTAAAGACTAAAATGGCTCCACGGAAAAATAAAAGCACAGTAGGAGCAATAAGGAAAGCAAAGTCTAACAGCGATAATAGACAAGAGGACCAAGAGAGCTTGACATCACCGGGAGTCAAGGAAAAATCAAAGCGTTCGCAAAGGACCAAAGAGAAAACCCCCAATGAAGCCCCACAGGGAGGAAGTAAGGTGAGCGTAGCGCCCCATACAATCAAAGAATTTGTGGGAAAGCACTTTAAAAAGGTTTTTTCACCGGCTAAAGTCTTGTCTACCGAAGAAGAGGAGGATTCATGGAAAGGGGGCACATCTTTGATCTTTGACGACTGTTTGGTAGACTCCATAGGTCTGGTTGACCGTTCGGTGCAGTCTCTATTAATTCAAAAGGGGACAATAATGTCACCACGACTTTCTTCTTCCCCGCAATTACTAAAACAGACATCGGAGGAGGTAGTTAGCTTGGGCACAAGGCACACTGATGAAAGATCCCCAAGCCCAGTTGGAAGTTTTGCTGGTTCAGAAAAGCTGGTTTTTTCAAGAAGCAATGAACTTGTAGAAATGGATAAAAATGTTGACACAAATGGTGAAAACCAGCACTCAGAGATAAAGTTGGAGACATCAGAAACTCCAGCATCTTCAATCTTGGAACTGATGATAATGGTGCAAAAATCACTACAAGGACCGTTAGAAGTAACAACGTTAAATCATGATGTTCTGAAAAGCCAAAAAATGCACCTGTCTAAAATTGAGGGGGAATTACATGGCATTAGGGATCAAATGCCCTCAATGCTAAGACCTGTCGTAGATCCGGGGGTTACGGGTCAAGGGAGGGAAGGGGATGAGGAAGATGGAATTACAAATCCCCAATCAGCAAGTCAAGTTGATATAGCCCACTTGGGGGAACAACAAGTCTATGTGTCAAGATGGCCAATGCTGGTAAAAAGAAGAGGTGAGCATAGGAACTATGGCTTATCAAAGGGAGGAAAAGTGGCAAGAAGGGGAGGGAAAGAAAAGATGAGTAAAAGTGTGACAAAAAATTATCAAGAAAGGTATGAGGTAACAGAAGCAGTAGGAAAAGATCCCAAGTCCCAGACTCATAAAAAGATTAAGGAATCCAGATTAATTGGAACAAGCTCAGTAATTTGTGGCAGGAAGTTAGCAAATGAGGGAAGCAGTGGTAAGAAGCAAACGCACCAGGAAAAGGTGGAAAAAAATATAAGACAGATGGCCACTGAGCCAGTGAGTGCACCCGCCCGGAAGGTCCCTGCAAAAAAGAAGGTATATTGGGAAAGTAGCCTGGTGGGGGTTCGCAAAATTAACAATGAACAAAAACAGGGGAAAGCTAAGTCGGGAGAAGAGATGGATAAAGGAAATAAGTTACTCTACTTTGAACAAGTAAAATTGGGAAGGGGTGGGAAAAAGGTAAAAAAGAGCGCCCATCTAAATAGGTCCCACCTCCTTAACATTTTTGAGCACTGCCCAAATTTAAAAAGCATAGGCACAGAGGATCTGAGACAGGTGGGATTTCAGGCAAATGGTGATGGTAGGGAAGTTACTAAGGTACAGTTTTATTCTGCTCTGGCCCTAACGGCAATAATAAATGCAGAGCAGGAGATCCGAAAAGAGGGGATTAGGCTAGTGCCCAAACAAGAGCTAGTACAAGATCGGATGGTGCCTCAGCAGAGATCTTTCCTAAAGCACCATGCGGGGCTAGTTAAGAGACAAGTGAAGCTACCAGGAAGGGATAGGGAACAAGGGCGGGAAAACCTTAATATAGTGATAAATAATTCAGACCTAGTGGAGTCTTGGAAAAATTGGAGCAATATTGAAAGTCCGGCAGGCCCCTCACAAAGTTATAGGGAGGAATCTGTAATCTATGACCTAAGTGATGTAGAATAGGTTAAGGGGCAGCCACGGAGCACATGCATGGTCTCTTGGAACATAAATGGGATGGGTACCCAAGTTAAACGGGAAGCTTGGAATGATCTTGCAAAAAAGTGTGAAATTATTTGTATACAAGAGACCTGGCACTGTGGTGAACCTCCGGTTTTGGAAGGGTTTAAACAAATTTATCGCCCAGCAGAAAAATCTACTTCGGGCCGACCAGCCGGGGGCTTGCTGACTTTGATCTCAACTTGTTTATTACGTACGGCCCTTCAGATACCCGTGACATCCAAGTGGCTCTTGGCATGTAGAATCCAAACATCAATTATTGATAAAAAAATATGAAAATATGTTGATTCTAAATGTATATATACAGTGGAGTTCACGGAAGGAATGTGGAGTCGAATTGTCATATTTTAAGAATGATATGGATACACTATGTGATAAGTATGGAAATGACTTGATATTGTTTTTTTTTTTTTTTTGGTAGACCTTTATTGCACATTATTCATATACACAGCGGTGTGCCTACAACCCACTGGCAGGGCCGGCCACAATCAATGTACCACAGAATGCATACGAGCTTTAATAACGAATTTCGACGTCACAAGCGCCTGGTCAGACAATGCTCAGCTCATGAAGGCACAACAAATGAATTAGTCGCCATGTATTAAGCACATCAGTGATTCCGGCCGTTCAGCCCCCATGTGATCTCGGTCTTTTTTTTCAATTGTTACAGCAACAAGTCAAACAGTAACCAACCCCAACTCCCCCCCACCCCAATGACTTGATATTGTTATTGGGAGATTTTAATCATAAACTAAACCCAAAATTATCAGATCAGTTGTATACAGAAATCCTAGAGGCATGTGAAGTAAAAAAAGCTGTATTTCTGGAAAATAAAATACCACCTAACGCGGCCAACTTGGGCAATTTTTTGGCAACAAAAAGTGTATTTTGTCTAAATGAACTCAGGACTGCCCGGCGAAGAAAACCTTTAAATATGGGTCTCAAAATTTGCCAGATAGATTATATTTTTATGTTGGCTTGGAATTTTGAGTTGGTAAAAGATTTTAGGATTGGCCCCGCGGATTGCAGCGATCACAAAATGTTAAAATTAGAGCTTGTAAGTGCCCAACATATAGTATGCGATAGAGTTATGCCCCAAGAGATGGATTATCCTAAGCGGATAACCACTCGATTAACAGAAAAATATATCGAGAGGCTAACTAGTCTGCAACATAAGGTGCAACTAGGTCACTTGTGCGGCCAAAATGTATGTTGGTACGTTGAGAAAATAACTCAAGTAGTGAAAAGCATAAGTGTAGAATTAAGGCATGGTGAAAGCACCAATAAGAACAATGGAAGGGCACAAGCAAAGCAAGGATCTTGGTTTAACCAGGACTGCCTACTAAAGAAAAGAGAAGTTAGGAGAGAAGAACGAACCATACGGAAAAAATTTGAGAAATCGAGGGTGTATAACCTAGTAAAAATAAAAAGAGATTATATTGCCCTAATTCGCAATGCTAAACGATCCTATAAAGAAATGTTTTGGATCAAGCTTTTAGAAGCAATCGAAACCAAGAACACACAGCAGTTCTGGAAGCTAATCCAGTCAGCAACGGGACTTTCGGTTGCTCCTATGTCTTGCGTAGTGGAAGAAGAGGCGTGGGCAGAATACATAGAGCAATTATACGCCCCTGGGAGGGGGACTGGAAATGAGGTACCAGGGGATTGGAAAGGCCTAGTAAAGGACCTAAAACAGGAATGCTCAATAATAAATGTCCATAAGATAATAAGGACACTAAATCTAACTAGAGCTGCCGGCCCAGACAATTTACCAGCCCTGATACTAAACTCAAACCAGACCTGGTGGACGGAATTCTTTGCGAAAATGTTTGCCTTAATTTTAGACAAGGGATTATGCCTCCAAACTTGAAAGGAGCCATAATAAGACCACTACATAAGAAAGGGGATGTATATGCTGCGAAGAATTATAGACTAATAAACCTATTGGATGTAGGTGAAAAATTTTTCTAAAATAATCCTTGGAAAGCTAAATGTTTGGGTGGAACATAGGTCTATCGTCCCCGTCGAACAAGGTGGCCTCAAAGAAGGCCACTCGACGATAGATCATTGTTTTGCACTGTGGGCATTGGCTAGGAAATCGATGGAACAAAATGGCAAATTATTCTGCTGTTTCGTTGATTTCCGGGCGGCGTTCGACACAGTGGACCGAAATAGCCTCTGGGAAGTATTAGAAAATTATGGAATGCCACAGGGTATATTAAACATCTTAAAAGATTTACATAGTGGCAATTGGGCCCAGGTCATTAAAGACACGAAGGGCTCACTAACACATAAAATCCCAGTAAGGAACGGTTTGAGACAAGGGTGCGTTCTGGCACCCTTTCTTTTTTCAATTTTCTTGGCAGATCTCCCCGCTGCCTTGGAAGTTGAAAGAAGTGCGAGTCAACGTATGAATTGCAATAAAGTGTCATGCCTTTTATATGCCGATGACCTTGTGATCTGGATCAAACCGAAATGGGCCTCCAAAGGAAATTAATTTTTTTTAAAGAATATTGTGATAAAACTTTTTTAACTGTAAATATGGAAAAAAACTAAGATCCTTTGGAAAGAGGGTCAATAATTTTAATTGGTTTTTAGGACAGGATAAACTAGACTTAGTAGGTGAATACAAATATTTAGGCCTCTGGTTTAATAGCACATTAAAGTGGAATACCCAAGTGGAGGCACAAACGGCTAAGGCTTATTCCTCGGTCTGTGGTCTGAAAAAATTTAATAAAGATTGCGGTGACATGTCACACAGACCGCTTTTAAAGGCATTTGAAGTGATGATCCCCCGACAAGTGCTTTATGGTGCAGAGGTGCTTTACCTGAGTGGTAAAAGAGGGTGGGACCGGGAAGAAGGTAACATTTTGAAAATGTTGTTGGCCTTACCAAATAGCTCCATGATTCAAGCTATCAGAATGGAGGTGGGATTGACATCATGGGATGTAAAGACTCAAACGTCCTTAATAAGATTTTGGAACCGACAGGAGTCTGGTGGTGAAGAGAAGGTATCGATTTGATGTAGAGAGGAAATTCAAGCGAGCAGCTTACGCTGGGCGCGAGATGTGAAGAAAACTCTCCAGACGGTAGCCGCGCGCTTGAAATTGAGCCTCTCTCCACCATTGTGGAATGTAGTCTGCACTAAAAAAATGCTTAGAGACAAAGGGCTTGAATTTTCCAGATCACAAGACATGGACTATCTGAGGTTAAAAAAATCAGTGAATTGGGTAAAAAATGAATGGGAAAAGGAGGTCCGGTTCCCATATTTGGATTTACTGCCCAATAGATGGCTAAGACACAAAATCCTGAAGGTTCGGGTGGGCCTAAATCCATGGAAGATTGAAAGAAAAATAAGAATGGCCCTGATCCACCCAGACGGAACCTGTAAATGTGGCCTAGGAGTAAGAAATTATATTTTACAAATAATGTTTGATTGTACATGGATTTTAGCAATTCGGAAAGCCTTTTTACGTCCAATTTTTTTAAAATATGAGGTGACCTCCCGTGCAGATGCCATTGACCTCCTTACAGAAATGACTTTTTTGGATATTACAATTGCATTGGGGAAATTTCTGAAAGCAACAAGAGAATATATAACGGAGGTAACAAAGGACGGCGGGAGAGATTAAAAAGTACAGTGTTTCCCAATTTTATGCTATGGTTTTACAAGTGTTGTAAATGTGTAAAGTGAATTGTGGTTTTAAATATCTTTTATCCCTATGTGTAATCCATTGCTCTATGTATGGTTTATAGACTATTGTCTAAATAAACTTTGTTATCAACTCAACTGTGAGTAAAGACACTTAAATCCTTAATGTGACATTGAAATTTACCACAGCTGTATTTTTGATGTGGGTCTGCTCATTGATTTATAATCTGGGTCCCGGTTCTCAAAGCTTTCTTCTATGAGTAGGTGCGATGTATACATTTCAGGAGTAAATCAAGATCACTCTTACCTAATCACAGAAAACTCTTTGTGATTCAGTCCATAGGTTTAAATCTGAAGTCCAATGAGCATATACAGTAGGTCGAAACTAGCCATATGAAATTGTTAATAAGTCTCATTTAAACCAGAAATGCTTGAAATATGATGTGATGAGAGCACCCAATTAGCACAATAATTCTGCATACCAAATAGCTGTTTTAGGTCGAATTTGACATCATCTTCTTAGCATTCCAGAAAATCAAAATATGTCCAACAAAGTTTTCAAAAATCAAATCAAATTTGCTGGCATATAAGTTGTAGTCCAATGTAAATAAGGAAGGACCCCTGCTACTAATGGAGAGTTCCTATAGGCAGTGAAAATATGAAAAAGGTGATTTCCTAGTGTAACCCCAATATTATACAAATATGGCATTGAAAATTAACGACGTCTGAACCTAAAAGGTTCAGATGGCGCCCGGCTGCTGATTCCTTCACTACGGCGTGAGAACGCTCTTCACCTATGAGGCATCCATACACGATGGCGTCCAGCCATTGATTTCCCTCGTCGCTGGAACAAATAGGGTTGACCCATTAGCACCGAATAGCGCACATCGTTCCAGCGGGCTCTAGCCTCTTATAGATCTTTTTACCCTCAACGAGTTCATGCGAACTGTGCAGTCTTCCATCAGCATGGTCTATAGACTCTATTTTTGTGGGCACTTTGTTATAACCTTTGTGGATTTTCCTCATGAAGCCACTGCTGTGCCGAAACGCACTTAGATACCATCCGGGTTGCAGCCACTTACTGATCTTGACATGATCCTCAATCTATTCATCAGTTTCAATTTACGGCCTAACAGTACCAGGCTTCTTGTTATCTATGATGACATCATAAGTCATCAAAGAGACTCTATCACGTTAAAAATGAGAAATCTATAGACATTATTTCGACACATCTTATGTCCTTGATGTACATTTATTATGACTTTCATGAGTGTTTAGTGTGTAGTAAGAGTAAATGATGATATGGTCGATTGTTCGCGTCCTCTCTTTGTCAACACACGAAGGCCGACCTGACTCCTCTGAGACATCACTGGGAGGTGGCCGTGGGGAGGGCATTCACAGATAAGGAATGGATGGCTGTCCAGGGAAGTCCAGGATACATCCCGCGTAATCATTGGTTTAAGCAAATCCAATTCTTTGTGTTACATCGGGCTGATCTCATCCCAGCTCAAATGAATAAGTACTTCCTCAGCACAGGTGCGTCCTGCCCTTGATGCCGTCAGCTAGATGCGGACATACTTCACATGTTGTGGCATTGCCCTGTCTTAGAAGAATACTGGAGCAGTGTGGCAACCACACTGGCCGCTAGCACATTTCACTCAGTCCTGGCCAGATGGGAGGTGCATATACTGCACCTATTCAGCAGGAATAAGAAGCACAGGGCTATCACCCGTTTTCTCGATTTGGGCCTAGTAGTGGCAAAACGCCTGCCTATCAAGCGTTGGAAGTCCCCTCTGGCACTTCACACATTATCCTGCCACCGGTTCCTGCTTAACTGGGCTAGGGCGGAAGGAATGGCTCTGCGTAGAGAAGACCTACTTGGTATCCGTAAGTTCCCTCTAGTGTCTTAATGGGATACTATGGTGTTGAAGCTGCAGGACATAGTAACTAACACAGGGGAGCCTCGAGACAGTATCGGGGCCTGACACCCAGCGCTCACCGTGCGGGGCCACATGGGTAGATTAGTGCCGCCTCCCGGAGAGGTGTGGCCCGCTTCATAATGTCGCAGTCATTAAGCTCTGGTAGGACTGGTCCACTCTGTTATACCATATGTGGCAGCAGGTCTCATGCGACTCCCTTACCCCTTCTTCGATTAAGTTGTCCTCATTTTGTTGTACCCTATGTCCACAGTTTGGCCTAGGCTATACCATGTCCGAAATACCTAAAGACTGGTCAATGGTACGGCTCTCCGGTATTGTTACGCCCTCTATACTGGCACTGTCACAAGTCTTCTCTCAGTATCCTGTTGAATAACTCACTTGTTTATATGGTACTTTACTGGATATAACGGTACTTTAAAGTATCTATACATGGTATCTATGCCTTCATGGTGTTTGATTAAAATGAAAAAATGAAAATAAAAAGATTTAAACAAAAAAAAGAGCGAATTATGATATGGTTGTGGTTTGCCTGTGGATTGCTTTATATGTGACTAATATATATATTTATTATCTTGTTTCAATAAAAGCAATTTTTGTACTTGTCGAAATATACATGTTCCTGTGTCTCTCTAGCTGCTAGTTAATGATCAATGCCATGTTGTGTATAATGTTGGAGTTGCCCTGGGCATTTTTATAAGTTGTAGTCCACCTTTGAGGTCTTTGGAAATCAATTAACAAAGCTGCATTTTCGGAGAAGTTCATTTTGCACTCAAAATGCCAATATAGAGACCTGACGAGCGAATCAAATAATCTCTGCAAAAAAACACACCTGTGTTCTGCAATCTCATGACTCGCCTGAGAGAGCCTACCTGCTACACCTGTGACGTTTTGAAATGTGGGCCCTTTCAGCAAAGATAAAAGCAGCATCCAATTTGGAAATGCGACATCAAAACAAGCAGATCATGTTAACTTTCCTGCCACTGGGATGTACCATTAGTAGGAATGAAAATAGGCTTTGGAAGCGGCTGATTTCACTTTAATTGAAGGGCGGCGCCTAAAGGCCAATGACAGGACCTCTTGCATGAACAGTGCGCCGCTCAGCAACAATTTTTAGCAAACAAGACGGCACTGTGAATCATCACAACCAAGTGTTTTGGTTCATTGAACGAGAAAATGTGTATAAAAGGGCTCGGGAAGCTACAATCGCTATGACAGATCACGGAATAGATTATATGTAGCTCTGTCTGGTATAGTTAACTATCCTGTTTCCTTGATAATTGCTTGTAATTTAATTTCCTTGTTTCTTTGCTGCAGCTACAGAGCTGGAAATATAACTATAAATATAACTAAACCAAAACAGCTGGTATTAAAAGCAGACACTAGACATTAAGAGAAAGTGTCATTTTAAAAGCCTGCCATTATCTCTCGGTGGGAAATTGCAGCTTAGCATTAAAGTTTGCATGAGTGCCATAAAGTGCTAATAATACCAACTTTGCAGTGAGTTCCCGCTGCTAGCATCGGCTTGGGCTGCTCAGGGATGATGTGTTAAACATGTGCTACTTCCCACTCATTTCACCATTAAAGGCCTCGTTTAGCAAGCATCCCAAATATTAGCAAATCCCTTTTGCATGAACAAAGCACCCCAGAAGTGGTGACTGCAGAATTATGCCCTGTTGAAATAGATTAATGGCTGTGAAAGTCACTGATTGTTGAATGCCTCTGAAACCTGAATCAGCTTAAACATATTCCAAAATTCATAACTGTGTATAAAATTAGGCGGATCGTTGTAATTACAACACAAGGTTAATATTGAGTGTTACTGTGTTATGAGGCATGCTAACATGCCTTTGTGTCCAGTGAAAGTGTTCTTAATTGTGTCCTAGACCCCACTTACAAGCGCCCATTTCAAGTAAGAGCAGGAATTTTCTGCCTTTAAACCAGGCTGTGTGTGGGCCATCAACATGCCTCTTCAAGGCACTCTGGGAAGCCAATACCCGGGGCCAACGAGCACCTCCCTGCTTCCCTTCCGCTCAGCAGTGTCACTCTCTGCAATGTGCTTCACAAGAACATATATGCCAACATTTTGCAATCACAACGAGGGAGATTCTGAAAACAAAATGGGGGACTGTAGTTTTCCTTTAGACTTTAATTGAAGCAAAAGCCTTCCAGACAGTAGACTTCTAAACATAAAATCTGGCGTCTCCCCCCCCAAATCGGGTCTGTTGGCATGTATGTCAAGAATGCTGACATCAATATATGCCAACATCCCACTGGGTAGAAGCAGAGTTTTTTTTATACATGATGGCACAGCACCTAACATTTCTGCCTGACTATTAAAAAGTGTATGCCAAGGGGACAAAACTCTCTTACCTATGTCTTGTCTGCCTGGTTAAGAAGAAAGGAAAGGGTACTGTATATAAAGCCCTTAACCTACAGGGACTCTTATTAAGTTGTCGCTTAATTTGTTTTATTCAGTTTCAAGTCGTAATAAGCAAAAACAAAAATGACTGCGCCTGTGCCAGAGAAGCCTGTGTAAAACTGCAGACAAGCAATACTACCACTTCATCCACATAAAGCTAGCATTGTCTCTCATCCCATATATGGCGGGCCCTGGCCTGGTTTGCGTCTTTTCTATCTGACCGCTCCTTCCAGATCCAAGCCCCTCCATACCTATCGGGCACGCACCCCCTCAACTGCGGTGTCCCCCAGGGCTCCGCTCTCAGCCCTACGCTGTTTAACGTGTACGTCCGCCCCCTTGCCCTCTTGGCCAAAGAACAGAAGATCAATATGATTTCTTACGCGGACAACACGCAGCTGATTTTCACCTTCTCTAAGAACACCACGCAAGACCAGCTAAAATTCCGTGAAGATGTTCTGGCCATCTCGGATTGGATGGCTGAGAACTATCTTCAACTCAATTCCTCTAAGATGGAGGTGCTCCTGATTGGCCATGACTCATGTAAATGGGGCCATCAGTGGTGGCCCTCGACATTGAGTCCGCCCCCAACCTAAAGAGGCAGTTAAGAACCTGGGGGTCCTGATGGACAATTCCCTCTCTTTCGAACTGCATGCAAAAAAAAGTTGCAGGAATCTGCTTTGGCTGCCTTCGTGGACTTAAACCCATCCTCGGATTCTTTGAGGCCCCCACCCGTCAAGTTATCATTCAATCAATGGGTCTGTCACATCTTGACTATTGCAACGGGCTACTATTGCAACGGGCTACTATTGGGCACCAATAAAACGGTCACAAAAAGATTTCAAAGGGCTCAAAATGCGGCCACCCACACAGTGTTTGCCCTACCCAAATTCTGTCGCACCTCCCACCTTTTGCATCGCCTGCATTGGCTGCCCGTGAAACAGAGAACCTAATTTAAGACTCTCTGTCTGACCCATAAGATCCTACATGGCCAGGGCCCGCAGTTGCTGCAGGGACTCTGTGCTTTCTACGTTCCCACACGAGCACTGCGCTCTGCAGACCTACATCTGACCTGCACCCCCGGGGTGTGCAAGAGCAGAGCGGGAGGCCCCTCTTTCAGGTCTTTGGCCCCCGCCCTATGGAATTCTATTCCACTTAAGGCGCGCAGCACACAAGATCACTGGTCCTTTCGTAAGCAGATTAAAACCTGGCTCTTCGATCTCCACTTAGTGAGGCTGCTGCTAGCGCCTATTTCCGAAAGTGACTATACATCTTTGTCTTCTCTGCTGTGCCTTTCCCCCTGGTCCTGTCTGCGTGCGCTGGGACGCCCTGTTGCTGGGGCAGCCATGTGCTATATAAGCCAGTTTAACATAACATAACATATACAAGAGGCTCAGTCAGAGCTGCGCCCGTGGATTGTGCACCACTCAAAGAGAGCACCAGAGCATGTCAGAATCCGTCTCCAAGAGTGAGTCAGTCTTTGTACACCAATCCTGAATTTCCTCAGAAGCTCTTTTACCCGTGCGGATCATTTTGAGTGGTATTTCTTTGGTCTGGAACCATTCCCAGGCGTCTATATACCACAACGTTAGCTCAGACCTCCAAATTGGGTCCAGTCTATCATTAATCTATGTTTCACCAACAACAACACCAGGAATGCGAACTGAAACCAAGTTTTCTCTGTTTTGAGTTTAAGGGGTAGGCGCAATATAGAGATTATAGAAATGTCTCTAGGAACAATCAGCTTTCAGTGATGGTATCACAGAGAAGGTCTGAGTCACTGACATACAATAATCCCCAGTTAATGGGCATGACTAGATCATATGATGAAGGTTCGCTTCGGCCTGATCACAAATGGGGCACCGCTCCACCTGCTTACATCAGATAGATTTTACTGAGGGCGTGCGGGTTAAGTAGGTGCAATTGAGAAGGTTAAATTGCACTAAGCAGAACCTGGCATTACTAGAGACCCCATTATGGTACCCCCAGTTCCCTTTCCCACTCTGTGTCAGTGAGTCGGCATCCAATATCATGTTCCCATTTAGAGCATATTGGCAAAGGGGCATG
The DNA here is from genome assembly GCF_964263255.1 of Lissotriton vulgaris. Lineage (NCBI taxonomy): Eukaryota > Metazoa > Chordata > Amphibia > Caudata > Salamandridae > Lissotriton > Lissotriton vulgaris. The sequence goes on along the minus strand of NC_141691.1, from coordinate 1,762,671,851 downwards.
AGTTCGGTTTGCAACATTGCCCAAAAATCAAGGAGAAACATCTGCCTCTATATTGAGTTCCTCTATGGCACAAAGAGTGGGTGATTCCAGGGGTAGCCCTAGTAAGCCAGGAGAGCACCTGTGCACTGCAGCAGTCAACTTAGAAAAGGTTAGAAATTGACCTGGTTCAATTTGAAATTTAAGTCTGGCCCTCATTAAATGTGAGAAACACCTCCCCATAAGACAGGTCGCCAATTTCTCGGCAGCCTCACTCAAGCCATCTGAGCTGTTGGTTTAATATCACAGAACTTCAAGTGTCCATATGGTCTAAGTGTGTCATCTTGGTTTCAGAGGTGAGTCTTGTTCCACGATGAATCTGAGGACACACACACAGGGGAGCCCTTAAGTATCCTAGAGAAAGGGTGGGAACGACACCAGGGTCCCTCCCAGATGAGGGACTGGACAGAAGGGAGGATACTCCCCTGCCCTTTGTCCGGTTTCTCACCAGAATGGGAAGCAAGGGTTCCTGAACTTGCTCAAACTGGAATGTGCAAAGAGGCACTAAGTGTGCCCTTCATAGCAGTCTGGTGGCCTGGAAAGCACCGCCACCCCAGCCCAATACACTAAATCCTGTCTGAGAGGTGGTCACATCTCCCTGTGACAGGAATCCTATTTTTCTACCTTCTCCTGCTGTAGCTCAGCTCAGCAGCAGGAGGGCCGCATTGTATCTGTGGTCGGCAGCCGCACTAGCTTGTGGGCAGACCCTAAAAGTCTGTTACCAGGAGTACATTGGGGTCTCCTAAGGAGCCCCCAGTACATGGGATCATACTTCTAGCAACGGAATCAGTGTTGGGGTATGATTCCAATATGTTTGATACCAAACATGACCAGGTTCGGTGCAGCCATTATATAGTTAGACATCTCGTAATGACTGATGTCCACTATATACCTTAAAATGTCTGACCACTCTCTTACAAAGCCTGAAGAATCGACTCTGGGGTTTGTAGGGGTGTCCTACTCATGCAGGGGCACCCACATACTTGTAAACAATACCCTGCCGTCAGGACTGAAGGGCCTTCCATAGGTGAGACGTTAGGTTTTAAGTACAGTGACCACAGATATAAGGAAACCTATATCAGTCATGAGAGGTGCAAGTACCATCTCACACAGGCTGCAATGGTAGGCCTGTAGTCAGAGTTTAAATGAACTCCCATGGGTGGTACAACACATGCTGCAGACCATGGGAGACCCCTGGTGCACCTATGCCCTGGATACCATCGTACCATATACTAAGGACTTATAAGGGTACACCACTAGCCAATTGTGGATGTACCAAAGTACTTATCAGAGCCAATTTAGGGGGGGAAATGGACCACCTCAAAAGTTTGGGGATTTCACCCTTCATTTGTTTAAGCCATAAGAGGGGCTTATGGTCTGTCTGAACAATGAAGTGAGTACCAAAAATGTATGGTCTCAACTTCTTCAGGGCCCAGACAACAGCAAAGACCTCCCTCTCTATAGCTAACCAACAATTCTCCCTAGGGGTCAACCTTCTGCTTATAAAAGCCACTGGTCGATCCTGGCCCTCTGCATTAAGCTGTGACAATACTGCAAATATCCCTATTTCAGAAGCTTGTGTCTGAACAATGAATGGTTTGAAGTAGTCAGGACATTGCAGAATTGGAGCAGAGCACAGGGCTTGCTTCAGGTCATCAAATTCCTTCTGGCAGCTAACTGTCCATTGAAATTTCTTAGGCATTCTTTTGGGGGGTGAGCTCATTAAGGGGTGTCACTATGGATCCATAGCCCTTAACAAACCTCCTGTCGTACTCACTCATTTTATAAATATATATCTTTTATTGATTTTTCAAAACAAACACAACACCCATATGCATGACACATTATTGTTAGGGGCACAGTCCTTGATGCATTTACGTTTGTTCATATCTTTCACTTGAGCTTGTATGCACGCCATTATCTCTACCACAGTGACCCTTCTGTCCTTCCTGCCTTCAGTTACCAATCAAATTTAACAGACTTGTTATAATAACATGCATCCTTGTACCAGCCCAGATTGGTGCCTCCTCATTTGCAAACAGTTCTCCCACTCTCCCTCCCTAACCCCAGTATCCGATTCTGGTTCAGGCAACATCAGCAACACGACCAATGCTTCCCACTCTTGTGCAGTTTTCAGCGATTTTTCGTCGTTAGCTCTCCTAGCCTGCTGGAACCTAACTACACCCTCGCTAGCCGCCCAAGTAGTGAACTCCAACGTCCACCGCTCTATGCAAGGTACCCTCCTCGCCTTCCATTGCCTCGTTAATTCCCTCTTAGCTAGCAACAATCCCCAGGTTGACAAACTTACTCATGACCTGTGTTCGCGCCGTATGGGGAAACCAGTGCAGTATGCTGCACCCAAGTCTGGTTCTATCTGCCTGCCCTCACTCCGCACAGTACTTCAACCACCTCCTCCCAGTACGTTCCGAGCTGTGGGCAACTCCACATCACATGTTGAAAGTCTGCTGCGTCCGATGGGCACCGGGGGCCACGAGCTGTATCCACATTAAAGTATGTATTTATCTGCTCTGGGGTTAGATATGCCCTATGCACTATATAGAAATGTATACGTTGGAATCTGGCACTGCGCGTGCCCTTCCACGCTCTTTCCATTATCTTAGCCCATGCCGTTTCTGGAATATTTTTACCCACGTCTACCTCCCACTTCCCCTTTAATTGAGTCAGTGGCTGCAGCCCTTCCTCCACCATTCTCCTATACAAGCACGTTATAGCTTTTACAGTCCCTGCCGCCATTACAACATGTCAAAGACGTCTGTGGTTCCGATAACCCTCTTCCCCAGTGCCGTTGGATCGCTGAGACTGAGGCGGCATGCAGCAGGTATGCGCCTCTGGGCAAATCATACCTATCTTGCAACGCCTGAAAAGTACATATACGGGAGGAGCCGAGATGCTAGGATCCTGCTCAACATTTTGTAGTCTGTCGTCAAAATTGAGAGTGGATGGTATGCTTTCATATGCATGGGTTCCCTCCCCGGTTTCAGGAGGGGGATAAAAATAGCCTCCCTAGTGGTCAAAGGTAACCGCCCTATTTTATGCGCCTCTCGGTATATCACTTGGAGGCGCGGGGCCAAGCAATCCACGTATTTGAGATAGAATTCTATCGGGAGGCCGTCCACCCCAGGCGTCTTATTAAGGGCCATATGCTTGATTGCACTCATGATCTCTCCCACCGTAATCCCACCCCCAATAGATCTCTTTGCTCTTTACCCAAGCATGGCAGGGCCACTCCCGTAAGGTACTCCCCTATGCTCAGTACAATACTTCAAAAATAGACTATTTATTCCAGATTGTGTGCACGCTATTTCACCTGTCGGGGCTATCAGTCCCAGTATCGGTGCCCCCCTGGGATTCGGGTTAGACAGCCACGCCAGCAGAGCGCTCAATTTGTCTCCCTCTGAGTGCATCCTCGCTCTGTAGGCCTTATAATCAAAAGAGCGCAGTCTTTCCACCTGTATCGCCACAGCCTCTCTAGCCTCCAATACCTCAGTCTGCGCCCCTCGATCTCCAGGATGAGCTCTCTCAGCCTCTCTCAACCATCGCTCTGCTGCCTTTAGATCAGCCAACAATGTCTTCCTTACCCCCGTCATTTTACCTATACAGATACCCGAACTACCACCTTGAATACATCCCATTAAATTGCTGCCGACGTTGCCGTCCCTTTGTTTTTTCAAAATACTGACCAATACCCGCCCCAGCTCTTCACAGAAGGCCGAGTCCTCCAGCGCCACCGGTCGGAGCCGCCAGGCCGGAATCGCCACCCTTTCTCGGTTCCATCGTATCCGCCCCAACAACGGGTTATGATCTGATATCGTTCTGGCCAAATATTCACTATCTATGACCTTGGAATGGACGTCAGGGGTACACAATATTGCATCAAGCCTCACGTTCAGGTCATGGAGGCCAGAATAATATGAATAATCTCGCTCCTCCCGTTGAAGCGCGAGCCATGTGTTAACCAGCCCCCAATTATTCTGCCACGCGCTTCTCGCCTTGAATAATCTATGTATCGGAGTGCCAGAAAGCGGGGGTGGGACCTGTTCTTCTCCACGTCTGAAATTAAATTAAAGTCTCCTCCCATTAATATTGAATTAGTTAGGTAATGAGCTAAGTTCCCTGAGAAGCTTTCAAAGAACGTGAGTTGATCTACAGTGGGGGCATACGCACCATACAGCGCAACTTCCACCCCATCAAGCCACCCCAACACCTCTACAAACCTTCCCTCTGGGTCTACCAAGTGTTGCGTTGGCTGAAAAGGGACACCTGCTCTGATCCACACTAAAGCACCCCTGGCAAAAGCTGAATAAGTTGTGTAAAACAGTTGGCCCATTCATCTTCCCCTCAGAGCGAGGAATATGTGTTTCCTGAAGAAACGCTATATGCGTCCCCCGCCGCATCAGATAAGCATGCACCTTGTGATGCCGTTGCATTGTATTGAGCCCCCGTACATTCCAGATAAATCAATTTCAAATCACGTACAACCCCAGTCTGTAACCACTTCACCCTTAGCACACACCCCTCACATTGGAACACACCGGTGATACTAACCACCCCAACCCGCTTCCCGATCACACCCCAACTATCGCCCCAGAACAGGCGCTACAACATTAGAACCCATCCAAACTTACACTAAAACTGCTCCTTTAAGGAAACCCTATAAAACTATACCCACACAAACTTAGGGGGGTGCGCCCCGAGCTTCCGAGAGTCGATCACCCTGCGTACCACCATCCTGCACTCAACTCCCTTGATGTCCGGTTAGTTAGTTAGTCCACTTCAAGGCTATACTGCAGCGGGACCATTCACATACATGTTCGGGCGACCTTGCTGGCCCTCCCCCGTTAATAGCCATTCACCAATCAACCAAGTCCTAGGGGAACACCCCCCGCCGGAACCAACGCTCCGCTCACTCCTCGGCCCATGCCAGGCAAACCGCTATATCACCCATCTATGATCTCATCCACCGTCCCAGCCGTCACATGAGGTAGATGCAAACTTCTTGTGTCTGATTTTTTATTTTCCGCTTCCTGAGATCCACCTTCCGACTCTGTCTCCGCTTGAGATGCCATCCCCTCCTCCCGTGAGATGACTGTGACGGCCTGCAGAGCTGCAGAGCGCTCCTTCTCCGTTTGGGTCAGTGTTGGCTTCGGAGCTGCATGCTGGCGTCGTCGGTTACGCCTCTATCTGCGTGGTCGAGGACCCTTCGTGAGCAAACTCGCACCTACCCCTACCTCTCCAACGCCTGCTTTAGACATCTCCAGCTAGTCCCAGGCCTCCTCAGGGCTGCCATGGAAATACGTCTTATTGTCAACGGTTACCTTCAGGTGTGCCGGGAACATCAAGGAGTATTAGAGGCCCTCGTCCCGGAGTGCTCTCTTGACGGCCACAAATGATACCCTACTGTGTTGAACTTTCAGCGTATAATCCGGGAATAATGTCATCTTGCTGTTGCCCACTGTATACGGGCCTGCAGTCCGGGTTTTGTGTAACAGAAGGTCTCTGTCCTTATAATGGAGCAACCTGGCCACCACCGGCTGGGGCGGTTTCCTGGGGGCCAACGGTCGGGCCGGCACCCTGTGGGCTCTCTCCAGGGTTGATAATCCCTCCGGAGCGACGGTCCCCTTCAGCCAGTCCTCCAAATAATCAACCATACTGGCCCCCTCCACGCCCTCCGGCAACCCTCTCAACCCAGATGTTGTTTCTTCGATTCATCCCTTCAGCATACTCTGTTTTCCACTCCTGGGTTTGTAGCCTGTGCTGGAAATCTGTCATTTGAGCTGCCGTCGTCTTTTGGGCTGGCTCCAGGACTTCTAGGGCAACCTCCATTTGTTTTATCCTTTCAGTTAGTTTGGCATGGTCAGCTCGGAGCAACCCAAGGCCCTGCGTCACGTGCGCAATATCCAATTGTAATTCCTCCCTGGTATCTGTGATGGCTTTCAGGCTTGCAGTCACCGTACTGTAGGGAGTCTGTGTGCGGATGTGTGCACTTTATCTTCTGGAATGGGGGCCTGAAGGGGCCCATCAATGACATACCTGCGGGCATTCATGGCAACAGGCTTGATATTCCTCCATGAAAGTGGCCCATTGATGAAACCGTGTGGTCACTCCTGGCAAAACTCTAGCTAGCCCTTGAATAATAGCGGCCCTCCTTGAATATAATGGCTATTCTTGACATAATTTTGGCTATCCTTGACATATCGGAGGTGAAAATCCTTGCCATATGATAGACATCCGTTTTATTTGATGACGATAAATAGACATGAAAGGCAGAATCATCCGGTTAAGAAGTTACTATTTTGCGACCATTATTTAAAGATTTTCCAAGTAATCCCTTCCTATATCTCTCACTGAGTCCCAAGGAAGAAGAGGCTTTCCTGACATGCCACAAAAGTATTTTAATATTTAATTAGTGTCCTTTCAAAACCTCTGGCCTTCTATCCAATTTATTCTGAGATTGTGCTACTATGTTTAAGTAAAATTCTTGCAGGCTCGCTCATCTTGCTTGCTTGATTGGTTAAATTTGACGGAAGTGTTTATGCCTCACAACTCACAGTATTCATCAGAAACCACTTATGGGGGCTCCCAAAGTCTCATTACAGTGTTTTTTGTCCAATTGATATTAAGGAAAATATCTCATTTCCTATCTAATCATAACAAGTGGCGGCTCCTCGTGGGAGTGCTGCAGGGCGGTGAGGCGGGGCGGGTGTGGTGGAAGAGGGCGGGGTGGGGGGGGGGTAGTAAACTCCTGCATAAGGCCGAACGGAGTTCAGTTAATAAATAAATAAAACAAAATTCCTTGCGAGCGCTGTACTGCAGCGATGCAATGCAGTGCATACAATGAAATTCGTTTTATTTATTTATGTATTAACTGATCTCGGTTTGGCCTTATGCCGGAGTTTACTCCCCCCCACCCTGCACCCCCCCCACCTCACCGCCTTGCAGCACTCTCACAAGCAGCCGCCACTGATCACAACATAACGCACATTTTTCAGCCCTGTACAATCAACATTCCAATTGGGAGGTGGAATGCTTCAATCGCTACCTCAAATACTCAAATATAGATAGGGTTCACTAGTGTTCCAATACAAGGGCTCCTGGTTGCTGGTTCTGTGGGAGAGATTGCAGAAAAGCTGCAACGTACCCCATATGGGGATAGGGGTCTGCCCCATCTATCTGAGGAGGCAGGCCACCCTCCTCGGAGGCAGGCCACCCTGCTCTCTGATGTGCCCATGGTGCTCAGAGACCCAGGCCCAGACTTATCATTTTAGTGCAATACCCGTGCACCTCGCTAGGTGTTGCAAGGGTAATACAATACTAAAATAAAATTTACCAAGCAATGCAAGGTCCTGGGAAGGCATTTCATGGATGGAGCATGGGTGTTTCCACACATCGAACCATGGATTTGGTGCATTCCCAATTTACCAAATCTAGTAAACCTGGGAATGCATTGAAATAGTACGCCTTTCCAGGGGAGGCGCAATGAGGAGAAATATCTTTATTTCCCCTGGTTGTTTCCTCTTTCTAAGTGTGATGCATTTTGCAGCACACGTGGATAGAGGAAAAGCACACTTGGATAGAGGAAAACACCTCAGAGGTGTTACTTCCTGCACCAAAGTAATCCTACCTGCAAGGATGCCCCACTTGCATCGTGGCAAAGGTTAGCTGCGTTGATGCTAGGCTGCAGATTGTGCTCCAGCGTAGGCAAAGAGCATAAATGCGCCATATATTGGTAAATATCTTGCATTCCTGCCCTCTTCCTTTCACACAGCAAGTTGTCTCTCTGTGTTGCATTGCGTTAAAGATTGATGCATCTGGCCTCAAGTTACTAGGGAAGACTGGATCCGTAATGAAAAGAAGGGAGAAATAGGGAGCTCAATATGAGCTAAAGAGCTGGATTCTTAACAAAGGCATGATGTTAGGAATATAGCAGAGTCCATGACGGAGAGGTACTTGCTGATTGGGTGGGAATCTGATTTCCAGTACTTTGTTTCAGTTTTAATCTCAAATACAACAAGACCTTTAGAGGTGAAGCTCAATTAGCCGAGTGTCATGACATCAGATGTTGAAACACGGGGACACTGACTAAACACATCAATCAATCAATCATTTGTAAAGCGCACTACATACCCGCGAGGGTCTCAAGGCGCCCGGGGGTGGGGGGCGCTACTGATCGAACAGCCAGGTCTTCAGTGGGAGGGTGTTCCATGTCTTGACGGCGAGGTGGGAGAAGGATCTCCCACCGGTGGTTGTTCTTTGGATGCGCGGGACGGTGGAGAGTGAGAGGTCGGCGGAGCGTAGCTGGTGGTAGGGGATGTAGAAGGAGAGCCGTCTGTTGAGGTAGGCTGGGCCAGTCTTGTGGAGTGCCTTGTGTGCGTGGGTGAGGAGCTTGAAGGATATCCTCTTGTTGACGGGGAGCCAGTGCAGGTTTCTCAGGTGGTGGGTGATGTGGCTGTGGCGTGGTACGTCGAGGATCAGTCGTGCTGAGGTGTTTTGGATGCATTGCAGTAGTGATGAGCATGGTCGGGGCTCCCGCGTAGAGGGTGTTTCCGTAGTCGAGTCTGCTGCTGATGAGGGCCTGGGTGACTGTCTGTCTTGTATCTGTCGGGATCCAGCTGTAGATCTTGCGGAGCATGCGGAGGGTGTTGAAGCAGGAGGATGAGACGACGTTGACTTGCTTGGTCATTGAGAGCGTTGAGTCGAGGATGATTCCCATGTTTGCGTGCGTGGTTGGTGGGTTTCGGGGCTGCCCCCTGTGCCGTCGGCCACCAGGAGTCGTCCCAGGCTGAAGGGTTGGAGCCGAGGATGAGGACCTCCATCTTGTCCAAGTTCAGCTTCAGACGGCTGGTCTCCATCCAGTCGGCAACGGCCTTCATTCATTTTTGGAGGTTGGCTTTGGCTGTGATGGGGTCCTTGGTGAGGGAGAGGATCAATTTAGGAGATTATGTTGAGGTCGTGCTGTCGGGCTACGTGTGCGAACGGGGCCATGTAAATGTTCAACAGCATCAGACTGAGGGAGGATCCCTGGGGTACGCTGCAGATGATCTCAGAGGCTTTGGAACGGAATGGGGGAGGCGGACGCTCTGGGTTCTGCCGGAGAAGAAGGAGGTGGTTCAATCCAGAGCCTTGTCATGGATCCCTGTGGCGTGGAGGCGTGCGCGTAGTGTGCGGTGGCAGACGGTGTCGAAGGCGGCAGAGAGGTCTAGGAGGATGAGTGCTCCAGACTCGCCGTTATCCATCAGGGTCCTGATGTAGTCGGTGGCGGCGATGAGGGCAGTCTCGGTGCTGTGTTTGCTGCGGAACCCTGACTGGGAAGAGTCCAGGATTCTGTTTTCTTCGAGGTATCGGGTTAGCTGTCCTTTGACGGTTTTCTCGATGACCTTGGCCGGGAAGCAGAGCAGAGAGATGGGCCGGAAGTTCTTGAGGTCTCTTGGGTCTGCCTTAGGTCTTTTGAGTAGGGCGTTGATCTCGGCGTGTTTCCAGATCTCTGGGAAGGTCGCGGTCTTGAGGGAGAGATTGATGACGCTGCGCAGGTGGGGTGCGATGGAGCTGCTTGCTCTGTTGAAGACGTGGTGTGGGAAAGGGTCAGACGGAGAGCCGGAGTGGATTGAGCGCATGGTCTTGATGGTGTCATTGATGCTCACGCTGGCCCAGGCTAGCAGGGGTTCGTAGTCGATGGTGTACGGAGGGTCTGTTGTGTTGCTGTCTGTTGGGGCTGTCTGGGTGTTGAAGCTGTCGTGGATGTCTGCTATGGAAGAAGGTGGCGAGGGAGTCGCAAAGGGCTTGCGACGGCTGGATGTCATTGGTGTTGGAGAGTTCCTTCACGATGTTGAAGAGCTCCTTGCTCTTGTTTGCGTTGTTGTCGATGCAGTCTTTGAAGGAGGTCCTCTTGGCTGCCCGGAAGAGATGGTGGTGGTTGCGGATGGCGTCCTTGTGTGCTGCATGGCTGTCCGGAGTTTGTTCACTGTGCCCTTTCTTCTCTAGTTTCCGGCAGGCTTGCTTGGAGGTTAGGAATTCTGGGGTGAACCAGCTGGCCCTCTTGCTGGTGTCTCCGTGGGGGGTTTCTTCAGCGGGGCGAGGGTGTTGGCACAGTCCTCGATCCAGCATCTGAGGCTGTGGGCAGCGTCGTTGGTGTTGGAGGGTTCCGTGGGTGGGCTGAGAGGGAGGTTTGCGTGTAGTTGGTCTTCAGTGATTTTGCTCCAGCAGCGGCGGGGGATCTGTTGGGTGCAGTGGTGTGTGATTGGTTTCTGGAAGGCGAAGTGGATGCAGCGGTGGTCGGTTCAGAGGAGTTTGGTGGTGTGGTTGATGGAGATGTACGGGCTTAAGGAGAAGACTGGGTTGAGCGTGTGGCCGGCGGAGTGGGTGGGCGTTGTGACGAGTTGCTTCAGTCTGAGGTTGACGAGGTTATCGATCAGGGTTGTGGAGTTGTTGTCGTTGTTGTTCTCAAGGTGAAAGTTCAGGTCTCCGAGGAGGATGTAGTCGGTGGAGGTCAGGGCGTGCGTGCTGAACGAGTCGGCGATGGAGTCGCTGAACTGGGGGCGGGGTCCGGGGGGTCGGTAGACGAGGGTGCCTCTGAGAGTAGAATTAGGGTCTGTGTGGATATGGAAAGGCATGTGTTCGGCGGTGCTGAGCGTGTCGTCGGTGCTAGTCAAGACCCTGATGCTGTTCTTGTGGACGATGGCAATTCCTCCTCCGACTCCGTTGGTGCGGTCTCTGCGGGTGATCTTGTAGCCGTCTGGGATGGCTATGGCGATGTCAGGTGCTGAGGAGTCGTTAAACCAGGTCTCTGTCAGGAAGGCGACGTCCGGGGATGTTGTGTCGAGCAGGTCCCAGAGCTCGACGGAATGCATGTGTGCGAGCGGGTGTTCAGTAGTATGCATCGGAGGTGGATGGGGTTTTTCTTGGCGGGTGGTTTGTCGGCTCTGAGGCTGGTGTATGATGCAGGTGTGGCTCCGTCTGGAGTTGAGAGCGTGCAGAGTGCTGGCGTAGTGGCGGCGGTCATCATGGCGGGTACGGGGGCCAGGGGTTCTGGCGCCGGGCGTGGTCCAGGCGCAGACGGGCTCGCCTTTGGCACACCTTCTGCGTGGCGATGCAGGGGCTGGCATATGTGGGGAGGTGGGAGGGAGTAGCAGCTGGGAGGCGGGGGCAGCGAATGGGCAGTGGGCAGTCAGGGGGGCGGGGCGGGGCCGTAGCGGCGAGGGCGGTGAGGGACAACAAAGGTAACAGAAGGAAAAGGGGCACAAAAATCGAGGGTAAAACGAGTGACACAGAAGGCAAAAGGGCACAAAAACGAGTGGAACAGAAGGCAAAAGGGGCACAGAAACGAGGGAAAAACGAGTGGCACAGAGGGCAGGAGGGCACAAAAAAATCGAACGAATGTTACTAAAAGGGGCTTCTGGCAGAAGATGCTGATTCTGGCATATTTGCTTGTTCACTGTGTATCTCTGATTCTGGCTGTGGGGTGATGCCTCTTGAGTGCTTCGTATGGAGGATAATCTTGTGGACACAGGTAGCAAAGTCCACAAAGGATCTGCAAGAAGTGAAGGAGGACCCTCCAATCCTCAGTATTTTAATCTTCCAGATTCACAAAACAAATGTGCAGAATGAGAGCCACATCACGAGGGACACAAGAAGAGAGTAACCACCATAAAAGAACAATCAAGACAGCAGCAATATAAACATAGGCTGCTGATGTAACCATACATAATTTTAAGTCTTACTGGCTCCTGGCAGTGAGCCTTCTGCTATCGAAAGAAGAACTATTCGGCCATTAGGAGCTCCACAATTGAAGCACTCTGATTTTTAGCACTTTACATATTTCTTGGTTTGTCCCCTTGTTTCAGTATCCTCATCTCTTCTCTACCTATTGATTCTCAGCTTTTACCTGGGTAGGTCAACTCATGGTCTAAGAGGTATTTCTGCACGGACAAGACTGTTCTTTTCTCATTGTTCGCAGTCAAGATCTAGAATGACATCTCTGTTTCCGTTGTGGTCAACCCAACCCTGCTCCAAAGAGAACTCTACGCCAATATGCAGAAGCACTCTCAGAGCCCGGCTACCACAACAACTACTTGTTGACTGTATCTTTGCTTCTGACCACCCTGCGCTCTGTGTGGACCAGAAATCTCTCTTCTCTAGATTGCTTCTTATCGTCATAGTGATTATTATTTTGGCTCACAGTTGATACCAGATCTCCAGTCTAGTTCAACACCATTAACTCTACTTATGTATGCCTTACGTAGAGTGATGAGGGCAAACGTCATCCTCAAGTGCACATCTGGCAATGGGGCAGCATATCTGCTGGTCTTACCTGTCCTGAATGAAGGGTGTGAGGGGCAATATGTTTTTAATGACTGCCGGGCTGTCCTGCCCACAGATTGAATATGAACTACAGTAAACCTTTCTAATTTGCAGTCTTCAATCTAATTTGTCCAAGCAGCGGTCACATCTTCAGTGATTAAAGACTCCCTAATGCACTCACTTTGCATCTTTAATATTAACAATATTAGCACCTTCTGACTTCAGAAGCAAAGAGGTAGCTGGTAGCCACCGGCTGTGAGAGTAACATACAAATCCACGCCTGAAAGCGGTAGGGCATTGTGGGCTGAACAACGGTTACATTATGTTTCTTTGTTCCCTTTATTAGTTCATGCAATCCTTGTTTTGCCTTCTCTTTCTATTCTACTGATAGCATCTAGACATTTGCAACTACCGATACTGTCACCGTTCCTATATGCTAACACATGGGAAGGCAAACAGGTATGGGCGTGTAATGACATGTATGATTTACTAGAACTGTATGATTATGGTCACTGCCCAGCCTTTTTATCCCCCGTCTCCTCTCTCGATCGAATAATGGGCATAAATTGTAACTGCACTCAAAAAGTTTGTAATTTTTATTATATTTCTGCTGTCTTGATAGTGCATGTACCATAAACGTTACAAGCCAAAAAGACAGGTACTACTTGCATGCAGAAATTGTTTGTATAAAAACATAAAATCAATAGAATAGATTTGCAAAAAAACAATATTAGCACCTTCTGTCATGGAAAGTGGTAGGAACTCGAACCTTTAGATGAAGTCACAGAACCTTCAGGAGAGGTTTTTAGGTATGACTGGCAGTAGAAACTTGCAAACTGCAACGAGCAATATTGGGCATTAACTGGCGAAAAAAGTGACAGTTCCATCGCAACTTTTAATTGGGAGTGTGGTTTTTATTATGGGCCTTGAAGGTCCATAGACGGCCCGAATTTTAAGTTGAGAGCTCAAAAGAATTATGAACTTGAACGGTAAAGAGGTATCAGTCCCTAAATGAACGAATGGCCTTTGACCGCTGAACCTGAGACACTTTCGTACCTTTTGTTTAGTCAATAAATTGCAGGAAACGTTGCCAAGATTAGTTTTTTTGCAGTTTTATAAAGTGCGAACTTGACCCATTACATTACACAAGAACACATACATTTTTTTGGTAGGGTGCTATATGGCCGCAGTTTATTAATATTCCTTCACTTCCAGATGGAATTCAAGTCGAAGCAAAATTATATCATCATTTATTTACCATCAAAAATCACTTATTTTATTACTGATTCTACTCTTTTACCTCTTGGATAGGGTGACCAGACGTCCCCGTTATCCCAGGATGGTCCCCGTTTTTGGAGAAGTGTCCCCGTGTCCCGACACTTTTCTCCAAGTGACTCAAATGTCCCCGTTTTCAACCAGTGTCCCAGGTAAACACAGAAATGTCCCTGTTTTTCATTGTTCCACTTGAGAATACACGCACATGCTCTCTTTGCACTGGCATTTGCTAGCCTGTGATGTTTTATTGATTTTTGGCAAATATATGCTGTAGTCCTTAAAAGTGTAAATGTAATAAGAAGTACTAATGCTGCTGTGTAAAGGAGAGGGGTGCCAATAAAATACCTCAGATTTGTTGTCTGTAATGCTTCATCTCGGTCAGTGGAGGGAGCTGTCGTTGTTGTCCCTTTTCTATGTCTATGACAGCTGACAAATAATCCTACTTTTATGTTGATGGTTACTGCAAACCGTAGTCCTACTTCTATGTCTATGACCTGTCCCCGTTTTTTGTTTTGAGAATCTGGTCACCCTACTCTTGGACCTCTATTAATAGTTTGGCATGGTGGAATTAATGACTGTTTTGGAGTGTTAACCCCTTCGCCGTGGGGCAATTTCCGCCACGGTGTGAGGGGGGCGGGGTTGGGCGTGGCGCTCCCTTACTCAGGACGGCTCCTGGCCATCATATTCACGGTGGCCGTGTGCTCATGACGGCCGGGAGCCCTCCAAACTCCGCCCACTGATTAATTCTCTCGCACAGGCGGGGACTCCCGGCCAAACTCCACCCACTGATTAATTCTCTCGCAGAGGCGGGGAATTAATACCGTGTGGGCGGAGCGGCAACGTTTGGACGGCTTCCGGCAGTCATGAGCACACGCCTACTGACTCATGATGTCCGGGAGCTGTCATGAGCACTCAAGGAGTAAATGCCACTCCCCTTATTTCAAGTTGTAAGTAGAGTGTGTTAAGTACTGTGTATATTTTTTATGGAGTTACTTATTTTGTTTTAACATAAATATACTATTAAAATAATATGTATTCACATTTTAACTGAGTTAGATGAGTATTGTTAAAAACCTTACAAATTAACAATCTATAAAATACTAATTTGTGGCACATAGTATATCAGGTACACACATGTTTGCAGTATTTAATAATCTGAGCTACACTTCCACAACACATTATTTTCCATATATCATGTAGGAAGGGCACATTCACTTTTACCTAATTTGGGAAGGAATACAAATGTAGATTCAGCACAGGCGCATCATAGCAGAAGACCCAGTCTTCAATGTTCATATATAAACCCATTAAACATTGCGGAGGGTGCTGGCTGCAGCACCTGCCGCAATGTCAGAAATGCACTGTTTACCTTTCAGTGCACTATTTGGCAGGCACCACACAGTGCCTGGCACCTGGTGCAGGAAAATGTAGGGAGGCAGTATCATAATATAGCAGATGGTGCCTGCTAGGCACCCCCACCATATTGTTGATACAGGGTGAGTCTGCCAGGTGGCGGACGGACATTGCGTCCGCCAGCACACTGCCCGCTATTGTAATTTGGCGGGCGACAGGGGCGTAACACAGGCCCCCGCAACCCTCGTGTTGCGGGGGGCCCCGTGCTCCAGGGGCCCCCTCACAACACTCAGCACAGCAAGCATTAGCAAGTCACGCTCTTTCATGAATTAAATGGTGCACGCACACGGCCATGGTGCGCACGCCGACCTGATTAATTTAAAGGTGCGCACAAGCCTCCGTGCTGCGTTGCGGGGGGTGGTGTTCTCCAGGCAGGGGCCCCCTCAACTTCTTGTGCAGCCCGTATATAACCCAAAAGGACTTTATCAAACACGCCATCTTAAAATGGCCACCATACAACACACACTGATACCACACATCAAGAAAGAATCGTATGGACTGACAAGATAAGCTTTGGATTTCCCTGTGTCCCAACTTTATCCCACCTTCCCTACTCCAGACTGCCACAGTTAGGTTCCTTTAACAACCCGTTCCCTTTTCCTCACAGATAATACAGGACCCTTCAAAACACAGACAATCACCTAACTTTTCTTAACGGTAAGACCAATGACCTGTGCCGCCTTAAACGTGCAAGCACCACCAACTATCGTATTTGGGCACCACATTTGTGCCACTTGCACTATTTCTTTACGACGTCTATGCATGGTACGCTTTGCTACTATAAACTCACCGGGGGACATTTTTCCTCCAGTCTCAATACCGTTACCGTCTTAGACGAGCAAGCGCCATCACCTTCTGTATGAGGCACCTCTGTTGCGCAACATGGACTCTCCCCTCACCACGTCTAGGCGTAAGACATTGTATTGCTTAGCTATAAGTTCACCGAGGAACCCATTCCTCCAGTCTAGAAATTATTGCTCCTTATACTCAAGGCTTCTAACCTTTCGTGGCGATATAATTAGAGGCTCGAGATGCACAAATGCACATATGCTATGAGCCTTCTCCTGACTGACAAAATGGCAATATATATTTATTTTACATAAATACATCCTTGGATCCGGCCTTAATATGTAAATATACCGTTCTTTTTCTTCTTTCTCACCACTGTCCCTCCCACATGCTCGGTTCAACACCTTGCTCCTCTTTCCATCAATAACCTGTCCTCTTTGTAATTCGCCTTCCATACATTTTGTAACAACACTACAAATGTTGAATGTCACGTATTTTTCTGTCTACCGTTTTTCCTCTGTGCATTGTTTTTTATCTGCTTGGTTGATTGACCTGTCCCTCTCCTGCAATCGTTTTTTTTCAACGCAATAATTTATCGCTCTCTCATGTAAACCAATGTCACTTGAAATGTTTTTTGTAATGATAATTAATCACATCTAAACCTGCTCTTCACACCCGGCTCGTGTCACAAAATTAACTGTAATGTCTATTTACATTGAATAACTTGCACCTCTGTTTCTCCATCCTTTGATTCAATTGGCTGCCTCACCCATCCTTAAATACTGGATTTTCTTGATTCATTCCCACACGCTTTATCCCGTTTTTGTGATTTCCCACTCGCTTGTTAATATTGAAAAACATTATCTACCATGATTGGATAACTCGGGTTCAATCACTGAACCGCCTATTCTTATTGCCTTTTTTATCATGTCTTGTTCCTTTGCTTTCTGCCTTTGTGATATAATTCCATATAATGGTACTATTTACTATGCCTAAGTGAGAAAGTTCCCTTGAGGCAAACTAAGCATAGGTTTGGAATACCAAGCCTTATAATGTCACACGTACATACAACAGAAACAAATTGAAAGTTAAAAATTCATTTATTTTGAATAAGTTAAAAAAACACAATAATAGGGCTGACTGATCTAGTTCCCTAGTCTAAAACACAATAAAACAGTACACTCAATAGTGACCTGCACAATTGAGAACAGACAGAACAGGTACAGCATAAAATCGTTGAGTACAAGTTGTATATTCTTCCTCCGTTGTAAAGACACCAGTGTTATATCGCTGCGACATTAGCATATCAATTATGGTGTTGGAGACTTGAATTATACAGACAATTGCGTCGACGCGTTTCGGTGGATTATCCTTATAGTTACCACCTTTGTCAAGATAAGTAATAATCTGTCACACCCAGGGAGTGTATATGATCGCCCCTAGGTTCCTGTAATGGTGTCTTTACAACGGAGCAAGAATATACAACTTGTACTCAACGATTATTGTGTTTTAGACTAGGGAACTAGATCAGTCAGCCCTATTATTGTGTTTTTTTTAACTTTTTCAAAATAAATGAATTTTTAACTTTCAATTTGTTTCTGTTGTATGTACGTGTGACATTATAAGGCTTGGTATTCCAAACCTATGCTTAGTTTGCCTCAAGGGAACTTTCTCACTTAGGTTAAATAACCCCAATTCCCTTGGCTGACTCAAGGGGTACCTCTCTACTTTACCCACTATTTACTATGCTCCATATGTATATTAAACTTACAACGTTTATATGCAATTATGCTTCATATGCCTCTTGCCTCGTATTATGCCCCCTCCTCCCATGTCGGTGTCTTTTTTCTCGCTTCCATTTGTGTGCCCTTTTTTCTCCCCATCCTTCTCTCTCTCTTACCATGGTCTATGTACTCTAACTTTTATGTTATTATAATTCATCACAATGCTAACATGTCTACATGATGTTCGTTGTGTTCCTGTTCTCCCTCTTCCCTTTTGTCTACAAACTCAGTTTCCTATCCTTCACTCCCTATGCCGCATCTTTCCTTCTATCCCCTCCTTTGTCTCCTTTTTCCTTTCCACTCTCATGCTCACCATAAATATATGTACAGCCCTGAGGAAGCCCCAGGCCGGATGGCCATGTAAAGGGGTGAAACACGTGTTGACTGTTTTTCGCACTCTCTCTCACGGATAGAGTGACTACATCTTAAAATACCACCAACAAAATTATGTTTGTTTGATTGAAATTATTTCCTAAATCCAAAATCTAAAAATCAGCCTTGCTCTTGCAACTGCTTCGAAAGGGGCCCCCTCACTCAGCCAGCAAGTCTCTACCTTCATGAATTAAATGACGTGCACGGCGCACAGTGTTTCGCACTTTCTGTAAAAGTGGACTATTGCACCACAACATACAAGTTAATTATTTGATTAAAATAAAATAAAAATGTTACCTCATTTTTGTGGGCATCCCTGGTGCCCGTGACAGGGAAGGGCCCAAAACATATTGAGGAGACATCAAAATAATCTATCACAAACTTACCTGGTTTAGCAAGGGGGCAACTGCATTTTTGGTCCTGGGCTCGGCAGCCATCTAGGTAAACCTACCAAACCCATTTGCATTTAGCAAAAAAATCAAATTTTCCTCACATTTCTGTGGGGCAAAGTTGTGGAATCACCGGGCCGACACAAGTTTCCTACCACCCAGCGTTCCCCCAGGTCTTCTGCGATAACCCTGGCAGAGAAAGACAGAAAAGACAAATATTCCTTCACAACCATCTATTCCTCAAGCACACACACATACAGGTTGGATTTGGCACAAGGGCCAGTGAAGGCCCAGAGAAAAAAATCATGTTAATAAGAGATTTTACTCAAATGAAATGCACTGTTAATAATTGAAAGGTCGAAAACCTGAACAAATGGCTCACAGCTCATGAGCTGTAAAGCCACAGATAAGGACCAACTTCTCTATAGGTCATTCACACACCTTTCATATCTGACACACAAGATTATTCACACGGCCAGCCGCAGGCCCAGCACATTACAACACTCACATTAACAGACAGTGAAATTCAAGGGCCCATCACTTTCATAAGCCCACATGACTGACAAAGCCATCACATCAACTGGCGGTTGACGGAGTGTGTGCAAAAGTGTTTGGCTAGCAGTGTTTGTAGTGACTTGAGGCAAGTCACTACTCGCACATCGCCAGCCAAACACCAGTCCACACACAACACCAGTTAAGCACCAGTCCATGCACACCGCCAGCCAAGCGCCAGTCCATACACACTGTCAGCCAAAAGCCAATAAATGCACACCGCAGCCAAATGCCAATCCATGCACACCACCAGTCAAGAACATGTTCATGCACACTGCCATCACATATTTTTATGCAAAAAACTCACAAACCAATAGGCAGTAGATACAAAACTATATCTATAAACACAATAGATCTAACTAAATACATCACACACATGCCAACTGTGAAATCTGAACAAAAAATATAAAATGATACAGACCAGTCAGTTTACTTTTATGCTCACGATTGCACCCAAAAATGTTGTTGTGTATGGTACAATTTAAAACATGTGGGCACACACAGCCCAGACTTAGAAGCACATTTGGGGTAGTACATAAAACTTTCCTCTGTTCACCTCTTTGGGCACAGACTCTATGGGGCACATTTACATGGAAAGTGGTAAAGCGTGTTGTTAAGCCAAGAAGGCTAACAACATGCTCCGTCACTTTAGAAACGCAGGGCTGCAACTTATTTACAAGAACATGGTGCAGCCCTGCGTTTTTCCCTGCGCTGGCACTAATTTAGCTGCCTAGCACCAACGCAGGCACTCTTGCACCATAGTGCAAGGGTGCCTGTGTTGAGGGGAGTGATTGTTTATGTGCAGGGAGGTGCCCTTCCTGCACATAAACAATCTTTAAAGGCGTTTTGTAACTTCTATGTGTGCTTCTAAATGCAGCACACATATAAGTTGCAAAAACGTCATTTTTTTAAATGATTGTTTATGTAGAGGAAAGAACACCTTACTGTACATAAACACTGATTGGTGTTTTGCCGTTTCCATGTGTGATGCACAATGCAGCACACCTGGAAACAACAAAAATGAGGAGAAATTAAAAATTTCTCCTTGTTGCGCCAGGGTAAGACCAGGTTTTCCCTGGTCTTAATTTTGACGCTGCCCCATATTTACGCTGCCCTTGTTAATATGGGCCAGCGTCAAAATAATTGGGTGTTGTGGTGGAACACTCACAGCAACACCCATTGTCCTCAACTTTCACGCTAAGTATAGCGTGAAAGGGTGCCTTATTTACAAGGCAGTGTAAAGCCACTTTAAGTGGCTTAACCCTGTCTTGTAAATAAGGCGAAGCCCCTTTCGCCATCACAATGTCCTGAAAAGTGACGTTGTGGTGGCGATAGGGGCTTATAAATATGCCCCTACGTTTCTTGGCAGGAAAATCTTTGTTAAAAAGTCCTCTACAAAGTTCCCACACAATTTTCTCACTAATTCCAAAAGTGGATGGACAACCAGGGGTGTCAACACTAGAATCTCCACTAGTGTACACCCTGAAATTACAGACATATCCAGTACTTCTCTCAGACAGCATGTGCATCTTAATTTTGTAACATGCCCTCTTGCCAGGAATGTACTGCATAAAAACCAGTTGACTCTGGAGCAGGACCAAAAACTCATCCACAGCTATTTCTTTTCCTGGAACATTGATGAACCAAGCCTTAGAAAGACGGTCACAATAAGGGTGATCTTGTGGCAGCACAAAAACATTATCAATCACCAAAATTCAACATCCGAAGAAAAAGCAAATAACGATTACGACTCATGGTTGCAGGAAATATAGTCATTTCAATCAAGGGACTAATATACCAGTATGAAGACAGCGACATCTTCCTTATCAGGCCCATCAAAAAAGTTAAACCCAAGACCTTATTCAAATCATCCAGATTTGTGGGAGTCCACCGGGTAGCTCTAGAGTGGGGCTTAAGTCTGGCACTGTTTTTTTTCTTTTTTTTAGTATATCTTTATTGGCATTTATGAAAAACCATACAGAGTCGGTATGGAGCATTTCGTAGCCATCTATAGAGGAGTAACAACTTATCATAGACCTAGGAACAGTGATCCGATTACACTCCAGATAAGTATACCAATCGACTTACACAGACAACATTGCTACCGTCATGCATGCTACCTCGTCGGATACCTACACCAAGGGTGTCTACCTTGGACCATGCCTCCAAACATTGGAAGCCCTCCATCGTTTACTAAACCCCACTACAACCCCCCCCCCCCACCCTCAACTAGAACACCCCCTCCCCTCAATGTCTGGTATACGTCCCCAGCATTATGTACATCCTTGTCATTCACGGCCCAGTCCGTACCCATTCAACAACCAGTATGATTGTAAGGACCAGTCACCATTGGCTTCTGAACACCATCTGGTACAGCACCTGATTGTGCGCTCCCCCCAGCCTCCTCGTGTGCTTCATTGTTACCCCCACAATTAGTCAATTCTCCTACCATTGCCCTCCAAGCCTGTACATCATCCTCTAATTTATTGTCCTGCCTAGTCTTCTGCATTTGGATCACCTCTGCTCTCACCCATTCCTTTACGTCTCATACCCATTTCGCCCCTTTAGGTGGACGATGGTTAAGCCACAATATGGCGATCTGTTGCTTCGCAAACACCAGTCCTAGGAAGACAAGCTTCCTGCTGAGATTTTTATTCTTGGGTCAGGGTAACAACTCGAGCAGCACCACCCAGATCACTTATTTAACCCCCTCCTGAATTTTGGTCCAATCCCTTTCAGAAATAGTGTAGCCAGTCAGTGACTCCCATTTCGCCTGGATGGGCAGTACTCTGTCTGCCCTGTTGTCCCTTATCGACCTATAGAGATGTGAGATCAATCTGCGCCCCTTAGTCATTGTTAGGAGGGTGTGTAACAATGTGGAGGAGGGAGGGGAGGTTCATCCGGGAACATAGGCCATAGCTCCCTCGCCTCCTGTGCTATCTTCCCATATTGAAGGAACTGACCCGGACCTAGCTCAAAAGCTTCCACGGCCTGCTCACACAGGCGTAGCTAGAGCTTGTGGCACCCGGGGCTATCCCTCAGATTGACGCCCCTGGGGGGCAAAATAAAATTTAAAAACAACCAAACCTTTGTTCTTCGAACGTTGCATGTTGGTTCGTATGTCCAGTAAAGCAACAAAGCACACGTTGCTGCCCGACGAAAAACATGCTATTAAACATGCTATTACACAATAACATAAGTTATTTTCTCGTTTCGTAGCAAAGACAAAACGTCTTATGTGGAATGGAAGGTAGAGGGGGCAAAGGTAAACTGGGGAAAAAGGAATGCAGATAGCGTCAGGCAGACCAGAGGGGGGGGGGATGGACTTTTGGGGAAACAAGCAGTCTAAGTTAAAGATAGACAAGACCATGAAGCACCGTTAAGAACAATGTCCGATGTCTGGCTGGGTAGGTGACGGCCCCACCGGGTGAACCATGGGCAGACTACTCTATAGCTGCATAGGGCAGCTCCACTGGGTAACTTACTTCTGAAGTACTGTTCAAGCTCTTGTACTATCCGTTTTTAGAATAAACATTACTAAACATTATATATTCACACATACCACTTAATGCTGCTACTTACGCTGCTGCCGTCTAATCACACGCTACAGGAAAATACCTCCAAATTGCTCCTATTTTAACGCGGAAAATGGACCAAGTCACCTTCATTCTTAGTGATCCGCACAGACCCTAGGCACCATCCCACGTCAAATTCAAAACTTGTTGCGTCATCTAAGAAAAACCTCAGACTTTTCACTCCAGACATTCGGACAACATGCATGCCCAGCTGGGCAGGCAAAGGTCAACCCGCATTTTCAAATTCCCCAAAAACTCAAACAACGAAAAACGAGTTCTAATGATGTGCACACAAACTCAGCAATGGCATACCTAAATGTGGGCTCAGCAAAGGGGGTTAATGCTGTAGAATAACCACTCCAGAAAGAGACGTTTATTTCCTGCGATGCACTAAGTTTATTCAATCAACAGAAGAAGTTGAGGCCAAACTATACATTCCGGTCCCCCCTCCAGTTCCAGAAGGACATGGATTTCCCATTTACTCCCTCTCAGTATTCCCGACTTCCAACCCTTTTCTTCTCATCTTTCTCCTTTTCACCAACTAAAATAGTCTTCCTTCGCATACGTTAGAAACCTTGTAGGGCTTGCAGCTGCGCATTAACGAAATGACATTTACTCGAACAGCGTTTCTATTCATACTGTAAAGTACACAGTTCTCGCTGTTCCCTCGCCTCCATAACCGCCCCTTTAATGAAAATAGCGCCTCGTATTGCATTCCTCCCTTTTGAGCTATACCTAAATCCGGGTTGCCATAATTGAGTAATAGAAGTTATTCAAAACCCGCACGTGCTTATAGGATTGAGAATACTCATTACATTAAGAGAAAATATGTATTTGTAAAACGCACGTAAGGGGCCAAAACAACGAAGACTGAAATGCAATTCTCTGCTTGAGTTCATGTGAAAGAAAAGGATATCAGATGGAAAACAATTCCAACCCTGGAAGCAACAAGTCCTCCCTACATAAGGAAATAATGCGTCTTGATCACTTACGAAAAGGCAAGGCAATCTTCCAAGCTATCCTCATGTGAAGGAACGCCAACAGATGTTAAATAGGGCATGAACATTTTCTAGCGACATTGAGAGAGAAAGTCCGGGAATGGGAGGAATGCATTGATTTGGTGGTGCTTGGGAGGGAGGACCCACCACACATCCAGCAAGAGGTGAATATAGGTCTGTACCTGAAAGCTCCTCTGCTGGCCCGGGGAATAACCCCTGTCGCCACGGTGCAGTTGGTAGTAATTCTGCTTGAACTGCCTGGAGACTCGGTGTAAGGAGGCGTGTGGTAGCGTGGGCTGACCCTGGGCCTCTTGGGAGGAGACTGGCCTGGGGTCGTGCTCTCAAACCTGCCACTGTGGTAGCCTCCAGAACCACCGCCCGGCTCTCCTCCTCCTCGAGACCGTGACGAGCGTGGGCATCCTAAGCCCCACGACGGGGACGGCATAGCAGAGTAGCTCTGCTGTTGCCCACCATTGGAAGGGGGCATATGGGGGCTGCGAAACACACCAGGCCCTCCTCACATGTGGAGGGCTCGTTGGCTGGATTCCGGATCTTGAGCTCTGAAAGCTCGTTCGACTTTCCCCTCTGACCTCGCGCTGCGCGCGCACGACCACACCAGGTGGTTCGTGCGTGCGTGCGTGCGTGCGCTTAGTTGCACTTCAAAAATATGGGGGCGGCCGTGGGGCACTGGTGGCCGTTACGACAGCCTTCATAATGTAATTGAGAACACTCACTGACAACTACTGTCAGTCGTTGCAGTAGTGTCAGTGAGTGTCCCCAAATACATTATAAAGGCCGTCACAACGGCCACTAGTACCCCGCGGCCGCCGCCCCTAAATAGTGTCGCCTGGGGCGGACCGCCCCCCACGCCCCCCCCTAGCTACGCCGGTGCCTGCTCATGCGTGAGATACTGTTGATTGTTTTAGAGATCACCTAAGGTCAGGCATCCCCCCTCCCGCCACCTCCGGATTGACATAGATGCGGAGATCTATTGGAAGGGTTGAACGACCCACAGGGGCATGTCTGGGGCATGCAAAGCCCTCTTCAGCACTCTCCGGACTACAAATTCCCACATCTCTGCCACATGTCGGACGATGTATGGACATGCCACAGGCACCCGTGCCCCCATCATAAGCAGCGCAGGTAGCTCCCAGTCCCGCAAGGTCCCCATCAGCAGGGCTTTCTCCCAGTTGTCACCCCCATCCATCCAGTGAACTTTGTGCTGTAGTTGTGAAGCCGCATAATAGAACTCCAGACACGGGACCTCAAGATCTCCGCTTTGGCATTTTCATTGCAAAGTGGCCAGACTGACCCTTTTACACTTAGGTCCGCACAGTAAATCCGTCAGTAGTCTATCCAACGTAATAAAAAAGCGTTGGGGATCCAAAAGGAAAGAGTGCTGCAGTGAGTGTAGGACATCTGGCACTGCTGTTCCTCAAATACTGTTCAGCATACAAAGTAGCCTGCTCAACAATCTCATCCAAAAATACATTGTCCATAAACAACTGAAAAAAACTTCTAGGCAAAAAGCTTTCAATATTCACTTCCCACCCTGCAACACCACTAAAGGCAGGCCACACCGTATGCACCATGTTTGGGTCACTCCAGAGTCCAGCACTTCCAATGGGAAGCCTTTCAGGCCCAGGTTACAAACCAGATACCTCTTGCTGCACTATTGGCACATCAGTGTCTTCCTCTAAAAGCGGCTCTTCATCCACACTGAGAGTGCCTTCATCATGAGATGATTCCTCTCTGACAGAAAATTCACTGCCAGAATCCTAGCCTACCTCCTCTGCCTCAGAGGCAGAGTCAGTCTCATAATCATGGTCAGAAGAAGACTTGAAAAGCCTACCAACAACCTGCTGAGTGGTCATCCTACGGCTAACCATAATCCTTACTAAGAAAAGTTACTTGAGAATCAAGTCAACAATACCTAACACTGTATAAAATAAATAATAAACAAAGGGCCAGATTTAACACCTATACACGCAGCGCAGCAGCCTCAAATGCTGTGCTGTGCGAAAAGGAGAGAGGAGGAGAGCGCCATATTTACAGAAATATAGCACTCTCCCCAAAATCACACAAAAAGCTAACAAAACAAATTATACAAACAGGTGAAGGATACACATTAGATACAAACATTACAAAATGAGTGGCTTGCCAATCACAACTGCACAAACTGCAGATCAGTCAAATCTGCACCCACAAACAGGATTCAGCAGCACAACAAAGGAAACAATTGGCTCTACAATAAAAAAAGAAAAGAAATTTAAAACAAAAATAAAAAAAAATAACAAAATAACAAAAGACACTGATATTCCCATGAAGGGAAGCGTGGCACCACCAGATGGAAGTAAACCTTACCCCAGAAGCAGATCTCCCACCACATACATGTTATGTTATGTTAACAGACATATATAGGGCGCTTCTACCCGTGGCTGTCTTGGCGCTTGCTGAACATAAACGTGCCAAGACGGGGACCACTAGTTATTAAACAACCATGGGCCAGATGTAGGTAATTCCCAAATACGGATTCCTTAATAGCGATTTTTACCGAATCGTTATTAAGGAATCAGTATTTCCGATGTAGGTAAAAAATCGGTAAAAAATACTGATTCGGTAAAAATCGCAAAAAAATTGCGATTTCATACAAATCGGTAAAAAAATTACCGAAACCCCATTACCAGATCGGTATTCCCGATTCTGTAATACCGATTTGGTAAATAGCGATTCGGTAATTCAAAAATTCTGTATTTGTCGAATCAGCCAATCCTGAGCATCCACATGACCTCCCAACCAGGAAGTGGCCACACCCATGCAGGTGCACTAAATCTGTAGATGTTGGAGAAACAGGGAGCAGGAGCAACAGCAGAGGAGCTGCACAGCCAATACCCAGATAAGACAGAGGAACTGCACCATGGCCACACCTGAAAACGGAAAGGATGCTGCCAGGACGAAAAGGAAGCACAAGTTTAGTGAGAGGGAGTTGGAGGTCCTCATAGAGGAAGTTGTCAAAGACCATGACCATCTCTTTGGCAAGAGATCATGGAACGTCCCTGAGTCGCAGAAAAGGAGCATTTGGCTGGCAATCCAGGAGAAGATCAACGCGATTGGAGTTACACATCGCACAACTGAGGACTCCAAAGGCGATGGTATGACCTGAGGGCAGGTGCGAAGGAGAGGATGGCTGAGCGGCAAAAACAAGCGGGAAGACAGGTGGGGAAGCTCCACAGCGCCTGCTCCTACTGCCCTAGACCAACTGGTAGAGTCCACCCTCCAGCCAGAGAGCGTCAGTGGCATCGGGGACGTGGATAGCTCTGCAACAGCATCCAAGAGACAAGGTAAGATGCATGCACAGCAACAATCCCACTCCAGATCATGTTTTTATTGTAAGATCAGCAATGCATCATGGGAAATGTAGTCCCTATCAATTGGTAGCAAATCAGCCAGTCCCCAATAAGCATAGGCAAGTCACACACATCAATAGATGAGATAGCGGAGGACAGACAGCTAGAATGTCAGTTGTGAAATTTATTTGCACACAGATGCTGCCAGAAAAGTGAGTAATAGTACATTCTGTATCCACAGGCGGAACAGAGATCAAGGCTGCAGAGGGGGAGACTGGCGATGCTTCCAGGGAGGAAAACAGAATTGAGGAGGAAGTCATGTCACCTCCAGACATTACACCAACATCTCCACCACCACCACCACCACGGTCAAAGAGGTACACAGTGGCTCCACATCAGGAGATAGATGCCACAGAGGAGGACAGGCAGGAAGCCCAACAGACCACACAGGGCGAAGACACACAGCCATCTGGGGCACAATCCCCCGTGGTGGAAAGCATCATAGGTGCCCGTAGATGGCAACAGAGGTCACAGAGTCCTGATGCTGAAGTATCCAGTGTCTTCTCTGGACTGGAGGGGCAAATGCTCAAAGTGCAGCGCCTGCAGGGAAAAGCAATGAGGGCCATTCAAAGACAGATGGTGACTAACAACAGGAAGGTGGACGACATGAAGGAGGCCATCTACTACCTCAACAATACTGTGGCAGAGGGAATGAAGGAGGTATCGGAGGCAGTGAGGCAGTTAAGTGGCAGAATGGATGGGGAGTGCGCTGCAAGGCGGAGAGACAGGCAGGTACTTGCAGGCTTCACCAAGTCCGTGAACAGGCTGTGCAATGCAACCCATGTGCTGTGTAGGAGATCTGTGGCCATGCAACTTGAAATGACAAAGTGCAGCTGTGAGGTTAGGGCCTGGTCACAGTCACCAGTGCCGTAGAGTGGATGCAGGCTAACCAGATTGCTCCCACTGGTACAGGGGATGTGGACGAGAGTGGGGAGCCAAGCCGTTGCAGCACTGAAACACCCCCTTGCCAGGGAGCAGGAGGCGCAGTGTGAGGCATGGTTCTGCTGCAGGACACAGCGCTGCTGAGGACAGTGTGCATGCTGAACTCAGCGCTGGTGTGCGGGGGCGCAGGAGATAGGCACGGCCCTCTAATCCCATTCTGTTATGGGTGACTTAACCCTTTGGACACATAGCTGGTGTTATGGTGTGCTGGACAATTGCCTGTTGTAAGGTATATTAAACACCCTGACATAAATGCATTACCTGGCTTTGTCTCATTACTTACTCAGAAATAATTTTGTGTGATCTCTGACCGGCTCTGTCTCCAATCTGCTGCAGCTGCGCTGCCTGCTGCGCTGTGATGTGACTGTGTACCTTCCTCATCCTCCTCTTCATAATCACACATTTCCACAGGTGTACCCTTCTTAGTGGCAAGGTTATGCATCATGGCAAAGACAGCTATGATTTTACAACACACCACGGGCTGGTACTGCCGTGCACCTCCACTTTTGTGCAGGCAGCGGAACCGGCTTTTGAGGAGTCCAAATGTTCGCTCAACCACATTCCGAGTCGTCTATGTGCAACATAGACGACTCACTTGGGTGGAAGGGTGCAGGTATGGAGTCAGGATGAAAGAGCGCACCGCATAGGCACTGTCACCTGTGTGTGAGAAGTAAGTAAGTAATTCACAGTCTAACATTGCAGCAACTCTTTAGTGGGTGTCACATATAATTACCTAGCAGGTAGCCTTCTCTAAATGTACCTGCAAGGAGATGGGTATAGATCCCACTGTTCCTGAATATGTATGAATCATGCGTGCTCCCTGGGAATTTTGCAACTGTGTCGGTGATGATGGAAGACGCATCACGTATGATCTGCACATTGATGGAATGTGTGGACTTGTGATTGCGGTAGATGTACTGAGTCACAACAGGGGGCAGATTGGTATATGTGTCCCGTCAATGCAACCAATGACGTGTGGGAACTGGGTCTTCTGATAAAAATCCAACTTGGTCTTCAGCAGTTCTGCCTGTGTTGGGGAATTTGATGTGGTGTGCCATCCTTTGCAACCTGGCATCCAGGAATTTATTGAAAAAACGCGACAGGCAACTCTGTGAGACTCCACTTGCCACAGCTATTACCCCTTGGTAACTGCCAGATGCCAGGAGGTGCAGGCAACAGAGTACCTGTACATAAGTGGGTATTGCGTGCGCCCTTGGTGTCTGGTGCTCCAGGCCCCATATCAGGTCCAGGATGGTGTTTGGGTTTAGCCTGTACCTCTCATGGATTTCAGCCTCAGTCAGTTGGGACAGTGTTACACGCAGTCTGTACAGCGCTCCTCCCGTCTCCAGATCCTCAGTCCTGCTGCTCGCAAATGTAGACGCCTTGCTATCACGTAGAGGGCCGCCATTCTTTTCACACTGTTGCATTTTGGGGCTGTTTATATGCAGTGCACCTGATTACCACCTGTTTTGAGTCAGTGCTAATTACCGTTTCTAAAATACCGATTTTTAGCAAATTCGGTATTACCGATTTTTGGTACATTACATTTGCGGTTTTTTACTGATTTCTTATTTACCAATTTGGTATTTTTGTCTGCCAATCCGTAAATAAGGAATCGGTAACTGGTTTCCCTTATTTTTACCGATTCCTTATTACTGATGCCGTTCGGTAATACCTACATCGCACCTGGCTAAATACCGGTCGGTAACGCTGAAATGTACTAAATTTCGGCGTTACCGACAGGTATATATCCACCTACATCTAGCCCCATGTCTTTAACTCCTTTCTGAAAGTGAGGAGGGTGGGGATGGCCCTGAGATGTGGTGAAAGAGAGTTCTAGAGCCTGGTCGTAGTGTTGGCAAATCTCCTTCCTCCCCAGTTCACCTTCCTAAATCTTGTGATGGTTAGCTTTCATTGGCAAAGCTCCTTCCTCCCCAGTTCACCTTCCTAAATCTTGCGATGGTGACCATACATAACTTTATACCAAGTGACTCAAGTGTTACCACCCACCCAGAGGCTCAATCCACTTGCAAATCTCTCAAGGGTGCAAAATCACACCCCAGAGAGCTTATCAGCCTACAAATGCCCAATCAGTCCTCAGGGGAAGGTGGCATAAAAATAAATATGGGCCCCCATAGGGAGCGAGCATTCCACAAGGGGTAAAACGAAAGGTTTGGCCTAGTAAAAGGTTTATTTTGAATGTTCAAAATGGCAGTTTAAAATTGAACACACAATGGAATAGAAAGAAACTTTTAGAGCACATTATGACAAGGCATCAAAGTGCTAGAAAGCAACAGAACAAAGCATCCGCTGAATTCAACAGAAAAGAAAACATGCCTTTATAGAAAAGAAAGGAGCCATGCTTCCAATTGCTTCAAAAAGGTGACTAAAGATTCCAGACTAGTAATATCAGTGGGCAAGGTGTTCCACAATTTGGCATCCTGTACAAAAAAGGAGCAGCCGCCTCATCTAGCTTTCCGAAATCTTGGAATAGTCACTTTCATAAGGGAAGATTACCTAAGATGTCTTTTAGGGGGTGTACCACAGAAAAGCTGTTATCAGAGGCACAAAACTTTTCTGGTGCAGAGCCTGAAATACCACACAGAGCGCCTTGACTGCCACATGCTTTCTAACAAGAAGCCAGTGAAGGGAGCGCAAACCTCACTCACTGAGAGATGTTTGGGGACATTTAGAACCAGGCGGACAGGCGCATTCTGAATGACCTGCAGCCTGTTGAGTGAGGACGCATTGATGTTTAAATATATGGTGTTGCAATAATCAAGGTGCATTGTTATTAGAGCCATGGCTACTGCCACTCTAAGCTCTACCAGAATGAATGGAAAGACATTTTAAAGAATTTTTATGATATAAAACGGAAGCTTACAATTCTATTGACCTGGGTGGCAAAAGTGAAAGAATTGTCAAAAAGGACACCTACATTTTTGGCCGAGGCCACAGGGGTAGGTAATGGGCCACACATCACAGGCTGCAATGGAAGGCCTGAGACATGCTTAAAGGACTTCTTAAGTGGGTGGCAAAATGGGTGCTGCAGGCCCATTAGTCACATTTTATTTATAGGCCCTGGGTACAATAAATACCATTTTAGTAGGGACTTACAAGTAAATTAATTATGCCAATAGAGTGTAAGCCATTGTTACTATGTTTAAAGGAGAAAATACAAGCACTTTAGCAGTAGTTAGCAGAGGTAAGTAAAGTTTGCAGAATCATAAAGCCTGCAAAAGCAAAGTCAACAAGAACAGGAGGCTGAAAGGCAAAGAATTGGTGGAAAATCACGCCCAGGATGTCAGGGCTAACACACATCATTAGAGGTGTGGTGCTTGTCTATGCATAAAATGATGGCTGTCACTGCCCTCAGAGCTCAGTCTCACATGGGAGCCAAACTATTCCAACAAAACTACAAAGACCGCCTCATCTTCAAAAGGCATGTGCAGGGTGCTAGTAGCACCGCCCCTCATTACGGAGTGCTGAGCACCTCACAGAGCTGTGCTCCAATCCATTGCCAGGATGGACTCTACACTCCCCCCAGTTCCAGTAAATTAGCCCAGCAGCACCAGCACATGTCTACTGGAACAAACTAGCTGGTTCAGGAGCAGAGCTGAAGGCTTCGGTACACACTTCTCCAGATCAGGACACTCACCAACATTTCTCTTCTTAGTTTCCGCAGTTCCTCAGCCTTTCCATTAAGGTGGCTTGTGAGCTCCTCTTCAGGCAGGCTCACCAAAGTCCTTTGCCGCTTCCTGACCTCCTACAACGGGATGGAAGAGCATTGCGCTTGCTGTCACCACCTTCGACGACTCTAGTGTAGGCAGCCCCATCCTCATACTGCAACCCTTCTGCACCAAATAGCTTCACAGCAGCTGGCTCTTCCTGAGTCTGAAAGCCACTGAATGTGGGGTTGATATAAGACTAGTGACTGCTTTTGGAAGTAGGGTGAGCAACCGTCCGTAAATTTCACGGACTACCCATAATTTGAGCCTCTTGTCCGTTGTACGTGAAGGATTCCTTCACGGACACCTTTTGTCCGTAATTTCAGCTGCCCCCTGCAAGCAGTCTGAGAGTCCTGTAACTATCACAGCAGGAGCCAGCTCGCGCTCCTGCTGTGATCAGTGGCCTGCAGCAGCCCCTTCCCGACCTGGCACAGATTGCTATCAGGCCCATTATCATTCTGTATGTAGGCCTAATTATCACATACAGAATGATGTGATTCCACTTTCATCTTCATGGTTAAGGTGTAACATTAATGGCTTCTGTTAATCAGGGGCCAGTGAAGCTTTATACACTCCTGTTTAAGCTGTGTCTCCTAGGCGCCTGGTATAGTTAGGGTGTAGCGGAACTACTGCTCAGTGGACGGCCGGCAGGGCAGAGGTATGAATGAAAACGAACGAATGAAAGTGTTACCTTGGATTTTGCCACAAAAGCGTGAATCTATGTCTTTATCAAGCGTACATACACTCTTTCAGGCTGATGCGGGGCTTTCCTGTTTGTTATTAAACGTACTGCTTTCATATCCGCTGTGTAGTTGGGTACGCAGCTATTTGCTTGATAAGTTGCAACAACTCCTATTTTGGCTAATGTTACTTATGTGCATCCAATATGCAAACGCAGGTATTTAAGTTTCACTCCGGCACACAACAGATGCAGTGCAAGATTCTTTCAACCTAATATAAACCTATTTTGACTTGTGCTTTTGTTGGTTGTCTGTTTACTTATGTAATATTGTGCCACCTCCTCTGATGTGTCTGTAAAATGTACCTTTTGTCCCAAATATTTGCCCTGAATTTTGACCTTCTGTCCTGAATTTTTGTCCTGAATTTTGACCCTTTGTCCTGAATTTTTACACTCACTGTCCTGAATTTGCACCCATGCCAGTTGGCCACCCTATTTGGAAGAGCTCTTCCAAGAGGGAGAATATTCTTGGGCAGCTCTCCTTGAAAAAACATATTTTCAATTCCACATTTTGGACGATTTTTTCATAAAACAGATGTAAAAAGGGACAGTAACAGGTAAAACAGTCTCCGTTCGAACTCAAAAGGATAACATGGGAGAGAAACAGCAGATGATGATGTCGACCGCTGGATAAACGCTTGCAAGGAACAAACAATATAACTGTGTTTGTTAACAACGGGGATCCCGGTTCCTCCATCCAAAAAGAAAACGGACTCACAAGGAAAACGTAAGAGACTGAATTGAGAGAAAAGAACAGCAAAGATCTTGAAAGACAACACGTGCATATAAAAATAGAAAGTTACATTTTTATGGTAACTTCCTTCCCGTCTTTTTCCGTTTCTTAAAGCAATATTGGAAAACAGCTGGTATGTGGGCTGTACACTTGTTGCTTAATTGCTGAACACCGGTTGTAAGCTATGAAAGTCTTAATTTAAAATGTGAAATCTTTCTGGGAAAATGTTGGGCTGGGTTAGCAGTATGAGATTCACACACTGTTAGTTGAGCATCACAGAAATCTCTCTCTACACGCCACCTCGCTAAGCCTTCTTACCATGAGAACACGTAGGAGTGTGTCACTCCTGATAAATATAAAGAGCTGCCATCAAATGTATCACGAATGAAAAAAAGAGGAAAGCATTTTAATGAACAGTAGCTTTCATAAAACGGTTGACCTCCACGTGTTAATAGTATTAAGTTTTAATTTCCATTAGCCATGTCCATTTGTTAAGGGGGCTCATGAGGGCCTTTATTTAAAAATGTGAATAATCAATATTATGCATTTATTTTTTTATTCTTGGTAATGAAGGAAGTTTGAAATCTTATTTTTCGGAAAAGCATAGTTATAAAACACACTTACCCAGTGACTTTTTCAGTCCACATTATGAATCAGTATACCGCATGCGACTGCTTAGAAGTTTCCAGTTCAGGGATGGAGGCTTAGGCTGAAAAGAGTTGGAAAAAGTGCAAGCTCCTCCTTTTTTAGGTCTCAGCTTGCTAGACAGCACAGCTGTCTGGTTTACTAAAGACAACTTGGGGGCATTCAGAAAGTTGACTCTAGGCCACTCCACTCCACAATACTCCACTGTATGATGCTCTATTCCATTAAACTCTGCTCCACTGATACTTTACTCCACTTTATGCCACTTTATGTCACTCTACCCTACAGCACTCTAATCCACTCTATATTATTCTACAACACTACTCCACTCCACAATGCTCCATGCAAGTCCCTCTATGCCACTCCATGGCACTTTATTTCACTCTATGCTATGACACACTACTCCACTCCATGCCACTCCACTCTATGACAATCTACTCCACTCCATGCCACTCCACTCTATGACAATCTACTACACTCTATGCTACTCCACTCTACAACACTCTATTCCAGTCTACGCAACAAGCTCTATGCCACTCTTCTCTGCTCAATACCACTCAATGACACTCTATGCCATTCCACTCTACAACACTCTACTCAACTTTGGCACTGTACTCCACTTTACGCCGCTCAACTCTATGCCCTTCCATTCTACAATGCACTACTCCCTCCACAACACTCCACAACACTGTACCTTACTCCATGACACTCCACTTCACTCCCCTCCATGCCAGTCAACTCTACTGTGTGTCACTCTACGCCACTCCATAACACTCCACTCTAGTCTGCTTTAGAACACTCCACCATCGCATTTCCATTCTCCTTCACCCCACTAACATTTAGCCATACTAAGCAGCAGCTACTCTGGTGTACAACATTTCTAAAACATAATCAGCAACCCGCGTTGGTGGAGTGGGATGCTACTTGCGACTGTTCTGCATTAGAGTCTGTGAATGTCACAAGGCAACTGCCAGGTGAGACAAATGCCGGGTTTTGCTTTTACATATGGGAGTTACTCACTGATTGTGCTATTGTCAATAATTACAAGCATTACATAATATTTTTCATTTAAAGTTTCAGACCCAGTTTCATACCTCCTTGAAACACTTACTCATCCCTTCCCTCAGTAGACGAAGAACTCTGCCTCCATGACAGGCCTCTCATTCTGGCAAAAACAATACATTTGGCTCTTGTGGCACCTCCCCATGACCACTGACTTGAATTCTACAGAAGGGATTGACACTCTTTAGTTACACTTCCTGTTGTTTGGCCTGCCTCCATGGGAAACTGTGATTTCTTTCCACTCATGTGATTACCTCTTCCAGGGAGAGCATCTGGCAGGACTGTAGGGAACCAGCTTACCTAAGAAACAATAGATAGCTATTTCACTCAGTTAATCGTGCATGCTTAGTTTCACCAGGAGTGCAGAGAAATAGAGAGACGGGCGTTTTCAATAAAAAGGTTATTTATTGAGCAGTCTTCTTTCTCATGCAAGAGAAGTGAATTTCCACAATTGCAATATTTGTCATAAAGTAAAGTGCGTACAGTAAAATGAGTATTATGAAATAATACTGTAAAAGCATTTATATGGTTTCTAAGCCATAAGATACTTAAAATGGTTAAAATACATACAATGATAAAATAATGACTAAATGTACTCAACTGGTGTTTCTAAGATACGCCTACCTAACCTAAGCCTAGTACAGGGAAGGAGTAGATGAGTTATTGTTTTTGCCAAGAATCTGAATCAAGAATTCTCTATGGGTCTAATCAGCTCCGTACCTTGGTTATAGAATGAAGGAGGTCTTGTATCTCCTTCTCAGGACTCGATCTCCCAGCAACCCTCAAGGGTGACAGGGAAACACTGGAGCTGGATTTCTCGGCAGGAGAAAAGACAGCGTCTCTCTCAGTGCGTCAGCAGGGAGGGTCGGCTTCCTTCGGCACTCGCATCAGCAGGGCATTGGGCAAGTAGATAGCCGATCTGCTCCAAACCACCGTGTACTGCTTAAGGCAGATGCTGGTATATTTATACCTGACGTAAGGTTGGACATAAGACGTCACTAAGAACTCGCAGTTCTTTCAGGACACCAGGAGTTCTAGGACAAATCAATACAGAAGCAGGGGGAATTCCCGGGCTGCTGGAGGCTTGGTTTGTTTAAGAACGCGTTGTGCTTTCTAGGAGTCTATGGGAGTAGCCTTGCCGTATTTGGACTGCATTGGCTATGTCTTAATATGGGTATGATTCTTATGCCTATATAAGGGTATGATTTGATATAACCACATAAGGGCATGAAATCGGGAATATTTACTAGAGTCCTAGAATCATCTACAACAGCGGCAACAAAAACAAAACTCATACAACTGCGAAGCACTATAGAGGTAGCTAGAGCAAGTACAGAGGACGACCAGAACCCCACAACCCCCATGGAGGACCAGCCTGGGACCATCATTGGGGAGATGTGGCAGGAGTTGGGGGACTGGAAATTGTACAACATGACCTGAGCCAGCAGCAACAAGGTGAGTAACGACCATGGAAGATGGGCTCAATGGGCACACATACACAAGTAAGTATAGCACATCTGCGGACAAAACATGCTCAAGAGTCACAACTCCGACCAAGAGCCCAATTTACCAAATTCTGCAACATCTCAGCACTGTATGAGCACAGAAGTGAAAGGCACACTGCCTGAAAGGGATAAGGGCCAGCCAAATCAGAGCCGAATGGGAAACTCACCCACAATGCAGCACACACACACATAAGATTCAGAGCACCCTAACATTGACAAAAATGTGGTACAAACTGCAACACTTTCACAACAGAATAAAGGACACAACTGCTGCGCTTGTGTTTAGAACATGGCCATTCTCATTTGGCATAGCAGGAAACTGTGAGATGACAATGTACAACTACAACCCCACATCCCTGATGGCGTAGAAATGTCAAGAGTCAGGGTGACACTCCTGGTCGTGTGCCAATAAGGGGCACACACACATGTCAAAATCCAGTTTATCTACCGTCCTGTTGGCTAGGCATACATTCATGCACCACTTGAATATGCACGATCAACAATGCAACACAGGCTGAATGCAGGTGACATTGGCAAGACGAAAGCTTAGCCGGTAACTGATCTACAGCACTGCCAATTGCAGTGCCCCCAGTTAATGTAGCATACATGCACGGTACAGTTCAATGTGACAGGGGTTGTGCATGTGTCCGGGATGTTCTGCCATTGCGTCAGTGGCTCTGGTTGAAGCGGCACTGTTCTGACCTGCGCCAGTTCTGTGGATGAAATGCCACAGCTCGGATCAATGAGTTATTTTAGTGTGTGACGGTTGTACACTTAGGAATGTGTGGGAGTAAGTGTGAAAGCCATTCCATGCAAGATAACTTCGATCAAGGACTTTTGTCTGTGGGGTGTGTATATGTTGTTCCTTCCTCGGGCTGTGCGTAGTGTGGGAATCATCATCAGCTGCTATGGTATCTGTCAGGGGTGCCGGGCACATGCAATTCCGAGGTGCAGATGTGCTCCCGCATGATAGTTCAAACAAAGGAGCTTTCAGCCCTAATGTTAGTTTGTCATCTGCCTGCATTCAGGAAATGTAATGTGTCTTCTTCGGGGTGGGGTTTGGGATGTGTGTGACTTTGAGATTCATGTTTGACATGTGTTGCATGTGACATATGAGCGGCATTACTGTGACTGACTGACTGAATTATTTATTGCGATGCCAAAGGGGATGGCTTTGTTCGCCCTGAGTTAGCAGGGTATGCCCAGACGTGGGTCCCTTGCTCACTCTGCCAATGGATTCAAGATAGCTTGGCTGATGAGTGCTATGAACCCGAAACCAGTCCCAGGATGCTTGTTTCCGGTCCAGGGAAAACATGGCTTGGCAGTTCGGGCTGGACTGTTCACATGAGGCACAGGGTTAGACTGATTTGCATAAGGCCATCTCTGAACTGGGGTGGCTGAGTGAGCTAAAGAATGATGATGGATTAAACCCAGATCAATTGACTGGGGGTGAGTGTTTGATTTGTTCAAGTGCTCCGTTCATCATCCCCTTTGGTATCACTTTGAATTATTTATTGAGCGCACTATTGCCGAGGCGTCTTGGCGCTGTGTGAGGATTAGGATGAGCCTTACCAGTTTAGGATTTGGTGAATAGCCAGGTCTTTAAGGCCTTTCTAAACAGGATCTTATTCGTTTCCAGGCGTAACTTGGTGGGCAGAGAGTTCCATAGCTTAGCCGCCTGAAATGAGAGTTCCTTGTCACCCCATCGGACTCTCTTTATCCTTGGTTGGCAAATCAGGCCCAAACTACCAGACTTAGTGTGCGAGACGCAACATAGCGAGGAAAGAGAGATTTCATATCCTCTGTATCTCTGCCGTTTAGAGCCTTGTGAACTAGGCATAAGGTCTTAAACTGCACCCTTCGTCGGACAGGAAGCCAATGAAGTAGCCTTATGCCATTGGATGTCGGGTGGTGTTTCGGCAGATCTAGCAGAACTCTCACAGCAGCATTTTGCAATGACTGGAGTTTGGATAGCTGTCTTTCTCCAATACCTAGGTACAGTGCATTGCAGTAATCAATACGTGATAGAACCAAGGCTCCAATTACTGTCTTCCTTAATGCAAGAGGTATGAATGGCAGTATTTTTCTAAAGACCTTGATTATGAAGAAACAGGCTGAGGTGACCTGATTGACATCTGTGCTACGTTGCCTCACAGCTGCTCCTCCCTCCCCAAACCCATTTACTTTTGTGCGCTGTGCGATTGCATCACTTGCACTCCTACGGCACAGTATTGGCATGCCTGTCTGCGCATGTTCACAAGCCTGACAACCACGCTGTGACATTGGCCATTGAAAGTGGGGGGCCTATGGTAAGGATAAGGCGGACACAGATGTAGAGTACATGCCTGCCTGAACTGGTGCTGCTAATGTGGCTAGGCATTTGACTCATGCTGCGGCAATACAGATACACACAAAACTTGGCATGTATGATCCTGGACCCGAGCGGTCTTGCGGTACTTCATAACTCCGTTTGTGCGAGCCCGCCCTCTAGGTGCATGCTACATTGCAACATTGTCGCTTCCAGGGGGGTGACTTAGCTACATGTCCAAGCTCTTACTTACTGCCTGAGGTGACATGGTTGCGTCCGCTGTCCACAGCACAATACAATGTGGTACGGCCCAGGGCCATCATTCATACAGAATGACCACACATACACACTTGGATAGGTAGTGAAACTGGCTACGGGCAAGTGCGCCCAGCCCCTTTTTATTACCAGGATCACATATCCAGTGACACCTGTGCTGGATGGGTGTGGGGTGAGTGTGAGCTAGCCCTCAGGGAGTGGTTGGTGCTGGCAACAACTTGATTAGTGATCACTAATAAAGGGGAAACAGAAAACACCAACATAACACATACATCTGCGAAGCATCATGTAGGCAGCTGGATCAAGTACAGCGGTCACCCAATATTCAATCGGAAGGGGCCATGACTTGTGGTGGACTGAGGTAGGGGCACCAGAGCTGAGCGTGCTCATGTGAAGAAATTGTCAATGATTGTGTCCCTTGGGGATATTCCTGCTGCAGCTGCAGTGGAGTGTGTTACACCTGCCTCATCTTCATCATCATCGTCCCAGGTCTTCCACACTGCCTTAGGTGACATTGTTGCGTCCGTAGTACGTAACTCAATCATAAAGGGTCCATGGGTTGTAGTGGCACCTGTGGCGCTCTGCGGGGTGAGCAGCCAGCGATGATGCATCGTCTGTGAAGGTCAGGAATGGATTGGATGTGTGTGAGGCCGGCTGACCGCAGTGTAGGCCTGAGGCAGAGGTCAGCAGGGGCCCACAACCATGTGGAGTTGACTTGTGGTGCACAGAGTTGGTGGCACCTGAAGCGCTCAGGGGGTGCGCAACCAGTGATGATGCGTCATCCGCGAAGGTCAGGAATGGAGTGGATGGGTGTGAGCCCTGCTTCCCGCAGTGTAGGCCGGAGGCAGAGGTCAGCAGGGGCCCAGAGCCACATGGCGTTGACTTGTGGTGCACAGAGTTGGTGGCAACTGAAGCCCTCAGGGGGTGCGCAGCCAGCGATGATGCTTCATCCAGGCAGGCCGCACTGGGAGCAATGTCTTTTGCCTACTGAATTCTGCCTCATTAAGGCCACGTGACATTGACTTGTGGTGCACAGAGTTAGTGGCACCTGTGGCGCTCATCATGTGCGCAGCCTGCAATGATGCATGGTTCGGGCGTGCCACACTGGTGGCAATGTCCGTTGCCTACTGGACTGCGTCATCTGGAATAGTGACTCAATCTGAATTGTGAGCCCTGCTGTCCGCATTGTAGGTCGAAGGTAGTAGTCAGCACAAACATAACTCTGCTGTGCCGCTGGGTTTGCGGGGGGCCTTAGTGGAGGAGGCTGGCGGTCATGGCGGTGGCCTCCTGGCAGGGTGAGGGTAGCTGCCCTGGCAGACGTATTGGCCTTCCTAGAAGTGAACCACGCCCAGAGCCCCGGCCTATTTATTCACACTCCTTCACTGGACTGGCGTACACCGGACCAGTCCACTCCGCTTATACTTACGGGGGGACCACACAGCTTCATGACCGAGGTCTTCCCCACTGCCTGAGGTAACATGGTTGCGTCCACTGTCCACAACACTACAAGCACCAGCAGTATATGTCCACATGGACAGGTCTGTGCTCTGCAAACTGAGTTCTGTCCAGCACATCACAGCCACACTTGGCATTGTGTTCATTCCTATTTATGGGTGACTTGCCTCCTTTATACAAACGTGGTTCCCACCTCTATCCACATTCTGATATTGTGTTGCTGTAGGGCCATGCTGTTTTCGGGACGTCCACTGTCCTGTTCTGCGCTGCCTCGGTGGTAGTCCGGGGGTGGGAGTTCTGGGGGTGGGGGTGGTCCTGGGGGTGGTGGAGATGGGTATTGTGGACCTCTTTGGTCTCCAAGCTGCATGATCATTGGCTCTATGGCATCTGTTGGTATTCAGATGTGGCTCTGGGCTGGGCTCCCTTTCATACTGCAGGTAGTCGTCCTGCTTAACACCAGTAAAAGGCAGGTATTAAATCCCTTCTGCTATCGCGCCTTATCTCCTGTTTTTTGATCACATCACAGATCTGGCTGGTTGTTGAGAATGTCGCAAAGTGGTGTTTTCATGGTTTTTTGCAGGTAATGCCTACTCTGCATATCATTAGTGTTAGTTGTCGCTCCCATCCGTGGCGATGTTTTTTGCAGAAGCTATCACTGGAAAACCGGCGATATCAACAGTTTGCACCAGCTTGAGAATGGGGCAATAATTCTTTTGCCACTTTTGCTGAGCTAAAGTGCTGATAACTCAGCGATAAAAGAATATGCCCCTGAATAGGTAATTAAATGAGGGGAAAATGTGTGTAAACAGGCTGGTCACTGCTAAGAAAAATTCAGCCAGGACGTGACCTCTGAGCACGAAAGGGCTCCCCAGTCGGATCATAAATGAGAAGGTGCGGATGGAGAACGGGTAGAAGAGGAGGTTCAGGAGAGGTGCCAAAATTAGTTTTGCCCGTGGCACTGTCTAAGGAAAGACCAGACCTGCTTGTGGGTTATATTTCAATTCTCAAGAGTCCTTTATTTGATTAAAAAGTATAATTATAAAAGCAAGACATGCATACCATACATATACAAAACTGAGAAATGAAAATGACCAAAATGTAATAAGACTACGTATTTTAAAACCAGATAGCAGCAGAATATCATTAAAAACAATTAATAATGTAGGAAAAGAGTGATTGTTGCTGCTAAAAACTACAAGTAAGACACTGAGTTGCAGAGACCCAAAAGATAAGAACAGTTCAGTGAAGCAGCTGACAGCTGTCGATAGTCAATATTGAGTCGTCGGGATCGTGCTCCTATTGCAGGGGCAGTGAATACGGGTTATACTAAAATAGAGCTCCATGGGTGTGCTATTGTACTTGCACTTACTCAAGAATGTTGCTGGGCCTGCAGTTTGCTGGTTGAGATTGTGGTATGCACGGTGAATAAAGATTGTGAGGCTTATGTTTAAAGCTGTGTTCTCTGGGTTCAATGCCGCAATAATTGCTTGCCTACAGGACCGGACTCCCAATCTGTTCCACTCTGGCCTCAGTTTTTTTTGTGAAAACCTTTATTGACATTTCAACCAAATACAAGAATGGGCCTACAACCCCCGGGGCTGACCGCTAAGCAGTTAGATTGACAGAGAACAAATTTTAAATCACTTGCAGCACCTCGGGGAGCAGAACCACCATGTTAACGTACTCTTGGTCACTGAACAGCACAATTAGAAAAACAGGATATAAAAGGTTTTCATTATATAATATAAGATGGAAGGATCAGGTGCCGAACAATTTCCCAGCAGCGAAAAATAGCAGGCAGAATAGTAAACGTGTCAACAGTAAACTACAGTCGGTCAAATCAATGGCGCTGAAACAAACGGTTCAGGATATGAAGGAGTATTGCGGTCAATTCGCGCCTGCTAGTCACCTGCCCTAAAACCCAGAGAACACCAAGAAAATTGAGGCACAGATGAAAAAGGAGTGGTCGATACCAAAGGAAACCCACTGCACTGACCCAGAAAAAGAAAAAGACAAAGAAAGGTAAGGGAAGAGAACAAAGGCCATAGAAACAAAATAAAAACGAAAAATCCCCTCCCCCAACCCCCCTCCCTGCACCCCTGCATATGACTACGACCCCCCCCCCCCCAGCAGTGTGCCTGTCGCCCGAGAACCAAACACGAAATATAGAAGAAACAGAGAAAAAGAAGAAAGAAAGGAAACCCCACCCAACGGGGAAGTGGAGGAGGGCGATAGTCTCTGCGCTCCCGGTCTCTCCCCCCGCCCTAACAAAGGGGCCCCCCGAAGCCAGCACAAATAAAGTTGACCACCCCACGAAAATACCCCGGGGGGAACCACAAACCCCCCGCCCCGGAATCCGTCTGTTAATGAAGCAGTCTCGTTACCAATAGATCCATCGTAAACAATATAACCCACATTTTCAACCTTGGCCCCGTCTATCAAAGTTGCCGAGTCCCTCGGATAAGTAAAGCCCCATCTCCGGAAAGTCAAGAGTCACACAGTAGCAGTCAAGGCTTAGGCCAGCAAATGGGAGAGGAATAGCAGATCCCAACGCACACGGCTTGCACAAACGGTGTCCCTCCCCGTCTCCGACGCCAAGCATCGTTACATCCGCCATGTTGGGAGACCGATTGGGGAGGGGGTGCGACTCGTTCAGATACAGATTGTAGTGTAGGCCAACAGTACCCAGTATGGGGGAAGCAGTGAAATGTTCCGATAACTGTAGGACCAATGTTTCCGAGAACTTAAGAGAGTCATCAATCTCAGCACACACGATGAGTACCATTTCTTCGGGGGCAGGCACAGCTTCCAGCACCGGGTCCAGACGTGCCACTAGGGCATCCAACAGGAGGCAAGTCAGCTGCCGGGTCTCAAAAAGCAAATCAGGGCTTGCTCCCGGTCCCATGATCCCATCCGCTTCCGACAGCAAACGGTTGACCTGGGCCCTCATCATCGCGCGAAGCGCCGCCAGTTCCACCATTACCATCCGCAAGGAAGGGCCACATTGAGCCCGTTCCGCCAAGTTCAACACGTCCGCAGGCATAACGATCCCCACGGAGAGACACCTCCTCCGGGGCAGGATACACCAGGGCAGAATCAAGCCGTGAGGGACGGGCCAGCAGTACGCAGCAACGCGCGGCGGGACCCCCACCCCGGGGCACTAGCGGTGCTAGTGCCGGGCCACCGGGCCGGGGCCCCCGCGACGCAGCACCGCGCGCCACCCGTCACCTCACCTCAGGCACAGCACCAGGCAGCAGATGGTTGCAAAATAGTCCAGTGAAATTTTTAAAGTTCCAAGGACCGGACCCAACCACTCTCCTCTGTCCGTTGTTGTTCACTTTGGACCCGGGTAGACCAGCAATCGAGGCCCCGGCTTCCAGTCTGAGTTAGGCCTCAAACCATTTTCGATGTTACTTCACCCCAGAACATCTGAAAAATTCAGTGGTCACACCATCGGGGTGCCGACTAGTTCACCCACACGAATCCGGGGCAGGAGATCAGGATATTCAACAGGATAAGCGAGCATAGGACGGAGGTCAACGGAGCCGGGAAACTACGCGGCCATCTTGGTTGGTGTCGTAGCTCCTCCTCCTCTGGCCTCAGTTTTAGTCTGCGCTGGGGCAGCAATGCAGGGCAGAGGCATACAACATGCTCCAGGGACTCCACCAAGTCTCCACAACCCCTACACTGTAGCTCATCTGATGTACAACGCCAAAGAGGTAAATGTTTCAGAAAATGCCATTCCCCTAATCTAAGTCCCATCAAACGCAACTTTAAGTACAGGGGGTATGTGCAGGGCAGGTATGATGGAAGAGAATCCAGTTGGTAAGAGTTGATTACAGCCCATGCGTGCTTGCGTTTGGCGAAAACAGCTTTGTCGGTATTAAGAGACCACATACAGATGCGCTTCTTGATACTTGTTTCAAAAACGATGTTACTAGGGTTAAGATTCCAGAGATCGCTTGCTGATAGTTGCTGTACGCATTCATGGAAGAACTGACTAGAGGACCCACCTGGGTTATTAAGGCTAATGTCTGACCACAACAGTGACTGAAGGGACCCAGCTCCGGCCTGCCTTAACTTATGGCACAGATTTAAATAGGAACCTGCGCTTAAGATTTTGAAGTTTAAAAGGCCCAATTCTAATCGTATCTGTGCAGCAGAAGCGGATTTTGGCATATGAAAAACTTTTTTATAGATCCTAGTCACTTGTTGATTTAATGTTGCACTAAGTTTACCCCGAGAAATTTCAATGCCATATGACAAAGTGGGGCGCATTATAAAAAAAAGTTTTACTTGGAGAGCCATGGCTTTCATTGAGATGTTGCTGCGATGTTTGGCAAGGGTGCCCCTGGAGACAAAATTAACCCCCAGGTATTTGTAGGATTTTCCTACTACAAGTCCAGAGTTGTTATACATCCACCCACCACCTCCCTAGTGTTTTCTGCCAAATATGACTACTTGGGTTTTCTTGATGTTAAACTCTAGGTTGTTCGTAACGGTATAACTATGTAGTTTATTTAACAGTCGTTGCAGCCCTACTTGAGTGAGACTGAAGAGGACAAGG
This sequence comes from Lissotriton vulgaris, assembly GCF_964263255.1. Lineage (NCBI taxonomy): Eukaryota > Metazoa > Chordata > Amphibia > Caudata > Salamandridae > Lissotriton > Lissotriton vulgaris. Next base: position 1,762,626,986 of record NC_141691.1, on the reverse strand, counting down.
TCATTGGCGTACAGAAGGCTGCTTAACTGGACACCACCAATCTTAGGGGGATGGCTATTTATCGCATCTAGTTCCGCTGAAAGGTCGGCGATGAACAAGTTAAAGAGCAGTGGAGCTAGCACACATCCCTGTTTGACTCCTCTTGTCGTGATTTTTCAAGACCAATGTGAGCCGGTGCCAAGCTTCACTTGTATCCAGGTGTTAGTATGTAATTGGACAATAGGCTCCAAAGGTTTGACCGGGATTCCCCATTTGCTGCCCTAGGGACCTGGTCAAAAGCAGCTTTAAATCAACAAAGCAACAAAAAACCACCTTGCATGAGATAAGTGATTTATTCATAATGCCATTCAGTTAGACATAGTGCCCGCGTTTGTGGGTAAGCCGGTTTGATTTTTTGGGATCAGAACTTTTTGGTCCGCCCAGGAGCTTAGTTCTTCGAGTAAGATACTCGCAAAGTACTCTGCCTCATTGTCCAATAGGGATATCAACCTGTAGTTATTTGGGGACGAGTGGGAGCCAGACTTGTAGATTGGGTGGATTATTGCACCTCGCCAGGAGTCATGTATAATTGAACTACTCAGTGTGAAATTGAAGAGGGTTACTAGTTGTTGTGACCAGAGAGGGATATTTGTTTTAAACAGGACCTGTGGCCGGCCGTTTGGACCTGGCGCTCCATCTGATCTTGCTTTTGATAATATTTTAGCCAGCCTTGCTTGAGTAATGGAGATTTCCTCACGTTGAGGTTGCATCAGCTCGTGAGAACAGTCCTGGCACTCTGTAAGACCATCTTTGATCAGTGTAGGGTTGTTAATTTCTGTAGGATCTGCTCCTCTATTGGCCCTAAAATGGTCAGTTAGAAATGTGACCCAATCTGCCTCTGCGATGTTTGCACTCTCCTGACTAGTTGTTCAGTTGATTTGTTTATTTATGAGCGCCCAAAATTTTCTTGAGTTGTGATTTTTACTTTCCCAGAGAAGTTTACAACAAAATTGGTCAAATAAGATTGTTTATCCTTTTGATGTGCCTGTCTGAAGTTTTGTTGTGCAATTTTATAGTCATTCAGTCGCTCATTAGAATCTGAGGCTTCCTAGTTGCCCGTAGGGTGGTATTTCTGATCTTCTTTAGTACCATGGTTTGTCTTGAAATGGGTAACTGGGTGCTGTGAAAAACCCTATGAGAGGGCGAGTGAGTTGGAAAAAGACATAACAAATGGGAACAGAAATTTGACCATGGATGCCTACTCCATGTCTCTGTGCTACCGGGTGGGTAACAGAGTTCCTACCACTGTCCGCCGTTGTTTTATCAGCCAGGATTCAGCTGCACCATATTCCTCATTTAGGGCCGGATGTATCAAGATATCGTTTTGCGATTTCTAAATAGCGAATTTTTGCGAATCGCTATTTAGAAATCGCAAAACGGTATGTATGTACAAAATCGCTATTTTTTAGCGACTCCTTATCATTCTTTGTTTGCGAATTCGCAATTTGCAAAATCGCAAATAAAGAATGATTTCCTATGCATTCCTATGGGCCAGGAGGCCCATAGGAATGATGGTGCAATAATTCTCAAATTGCGAATTCGCAATTTGCTAATCGCAATTTGAGAATTATTACAAGGGTGCAGGGGTGTCTCAAAGACACCCTGCTGCACCCCTCAAATCTACATGTGTGTGCATGTGGCACACATACATGCCCTATGGGCATGTATGTGTGTCACATACCACCCTCACGAATGCCAAATAGGGCATTATTATGAGAATCGCAAATAACCACCAACTACAAGTTGGTGGTAAATTGCGATTCCTTAACACAAATTCGCAATTCAAAAATGTATCATACATATCATTTAAGGAATCGCAAAATTTGCGATTCCTTAAATGCTATGGCAAAATAAGGAATCGCAAATAATTGCGATTCCTTAAATTGCGATTGTATGATACATTGGAAATAATGCAAAAAGGCCGTTTGCGAATCGCAAAGGCCAAAATTCGGCGAATTTCGGCCTTTGTGATTCAAAAACGGCTTAATACATATGGCCCTTAACTCCTCAGTGTGAGGCTGTTAGATATACTGCCCTCAATCACAGAAATAGATGAAAGTGAGTCTGTTTATCCAACTGCTCTCAAAAAGTGGGACACAGGGCCTATTTTCAATTTTCTTTTTTCTCTGGCAAAAGTTTTGAGTTCGCTCTTATTTTGCCTGATCAGGTCATTTCATAATGAAAGAACTGGAAACAGTAGAATTTCATTTTTGGAGTTCTTAATTTTAAGTCAACAAACATAATGTTTATTTTTTATGTTATTCTATTCTTGTATTAAATATCAATTAAATTGCTTTAACCAAGGCAATGTGTGGAATAACCTGGGGCTAATACAATCCTTTCTGATCAAAGGGCCTGCTTATTTACTGTTCTCTCCCATCTGAGTCTTCGTAAGCTACAGACAATGGGAAAACATTCACAGAAAAGAAAACATTGAAAATGTTCTCTTCGACAATTGTTAGAATCAGTTCCTGGGGCTCAAGCATAATCTCACTGGGGTGATGCATCAGGTGGGGTGGCAAACAGTGCAGTTCTGACTGTAGCTTTGCGTGAAGTGGATCTTAAAGTCCTCAAGAAAGAAGCTTTAAAATAATTTTTATCTCTATCTGATTTATAAATGAGTGACTAGACACAGGGATTACGCTCCTTATTCTTCATAAGCTTCTGACCAAGAAGATTTTGCTTTGGAAGGGTCCCCTGGCAGGTACTTTCACAGAGTAGGGCACTGCGAATATCTGAGAGAGAATCTGGGATTCCTTGAAGAGAAATTGTATTAGAATCCATAGCCACATCTTCCTATTTATAAGTTTATTGAATTAAAGGGTTTTCTAGTGAAAAGTGGAATGAAATGGACAAAGTAACAATTCCTTGATTTATTTCCCATCTTTTTGATCCTTAGGAAGATGAGATAACTATGCCTCAATGAGGTAAAGAGGATTCCTTCATATTAAATCTCTTTGGCAGGTCCTCTTCTTTAGGAGAGGATGCTACTCCTACTAAACTTGTAGACTGTAAGGATGAAGGTTTTATGAAGATTTCCTACACAGATTTGCACACTGGAACTTGTGCTACTGTCATAAACTTTATTTCGATTTAAAAAAAAAATCATAAAAGTCAGAACAACGTACATAAGAGTGGAAGCAGATGGTATCCAACATACATTTTTGAGATTTAAAACAATCACCCTGGAATTTCATGATATTACAATAAATAACTTAAAAGCACTAGATCACACACCAACAATACTGTTATCTAGAGAACCACCCCATATTGTTCTCCGTTGGGGGCAACATCATACAATAAAGTGCATAGTGCTAATATGTTGGTATAAGCCTACAAAACTTTGGCGTGAACATTTACCTAGTTGTTCTTGCTTTCCAACGGATCACCATACCCAGCCCAAGAACTTTCCAACACCGATGACTATGGGACCTTTCACTGATGTTTTTAAGATCCTAAATGCCTCGCTTCTGGACCTGGTCCTCATGTTTGAACAAATAGGTTTCAGACATCGGGACCTGGGTTTATGGTACACTGGGCAGGCAAAAAAAATGTGTGCCAATGATTCGTTCTTATCGTGACAAAAGAGGCAGTTACTATTATTGGAAGCGCACCATTTGTTAATAAAAGCATTTGTGGAAATCAAACCCACCCTAAACTGATTATACAGTTTCCTGTCTTTGGGGGTGGTGATTAAGTCCCAGTAACCCTCATAAGAAGCCTCATGCTTACTGTCAAGGAAGGATTTAGACAAATAGGGGTTTATATAGGCTGAGAACCGCCTCATAATTATCATATTCCAGTATGCTGCCTTTAACTCAGTTTTAGTTGGAAATGTACTTTCAGCAGGTGCTGTCCAGAGGCGGCTCATCCCCATCTCACTAAGTGTATTTTTAACACACCTTAGCCACAAGATTTTCCTGGTGACATACATTTCTCTAACTTCTAACAGGGCCAGTGCATAGTGTGAAAGTTTGGGTGTCACCCAAAGCCTCCTCCAGTATGCAACTGGCCTATAGTGTGCCACATCTCTAACCGAATGGCAACCCAGATCTAGGTATAGGGGTAGTAGCAGGGTGGACTGCGGGAGGGAAATTATGGACCTCAAAAATGTGTTCTGCGCTACCACAAAAGGGTCCAGGTTGGCATAATCCCACAGCTCTGCCCCATATAAGGTCGAGGCGCAAATTTTGGTGGTTAAATGTGTAGCACAGGAGCTATTGGTTTGGTGTGTGATAGTCTTTGCTCCTTCAGCAGAGCACCTGAAAGGTGCGCGTGCTTAACAGTGAGCAGGTCTATTTGGGGCTTCCAGATAATATTTTTTATCAATTGTAACCCCTAAATAAGAAAATATCTCAGTTTGATCTGGAGTACCACCCGTCATTTTGACAGCACCCACATAATTCTTATGGTTATGTAGGACCATATATTTTGTTTTGTCTACATTAACAATGAGATCATGATCCTCACAAAACTCCTCAAACCTCGTGAGGGCGCTTTGAAGGCCCTCTCTCGTCTTGGAAAGAATAAGAGTGTTGTCAGCAAACATGAGTAGAGGGATTCTAGATCCAGCCAAAGATGGTGCATCCGTGGGAAGGTTCTCAAAATACTGCACTACCCCGTTAATATATATTGAGATGAGGGTGGGTGCTAACATGCAGCCCTGTCTCACCCCCTTCTTGGCTGGAAACTTTTCAGTAGTGTTACCCCGCGCATCCCATCTCACATGCGCACAATTGTCGATGTACAACTTAATCAGTAAAGCCAAAATATGCAACGGCATACCAATCTTCAAAAAGCTACGCCACATCTTAGTAGGGGGACGAGGTTGAATGCCGACTTGAGGGTGAGAAACGCTGCATAGATAGTGCCTCTCCCTAATACTACGGTACGCCAGTATATAAGGAGGAACCTTAGCACCTGATCTACAGTGCTGGTGCAGGGCCGGAACCCCGCCTGAAGATGGGATAGAATTTCACGTTCCTCCAACCAAGCCTGGATTCCGCCTAATACCAGCCTTGCTGACACCTTTTGGATGCAATCAATAAGGCTTATAGGCCTGTAGTTCCCGGGTAAGGAGTAATCCCCTTTTTTGTGAATGGGAAGTATTACTGCTCCTGCCCAGGTGCTGGGCATTGGTGCTCCATTAGCGATAGCATTTGCAAGAAGCTGAATATATGATGCCCACATGTCTATATCATGGAGGAACAGGTCGGCAGGAATGCAATCGGGCCTCAGCACCCTGCCTCTTGGGACTAGAAGTAATGCGTTTTCCACTTCTTTCTTACTAAAATATAAAGTGGAAATAGGGGAAGGCAGTTCAAACTGATCTTGTGTGTCTCCAACACTAGCAAACTGGGCTTTAAAATAAGCTGGTCTGGCTCTTCCTGGTTCGTGGGCACCTTACTAGGGGGCCCTCTACCCCACTTGACCATGTGCCAAAAAGCAGTCATGTTTCTTCCCAAACATGCATTGAGCAATTCTGCCCAATGTTGTTCGTCCCAGTCCTTTTTGGCACACTGTTGAGCTACCTTATATACAGTCCTGGGCTTGTATATTTTCTCCCTGTCTTTTGACCTAAGTGCCATCACTAAACTCCTATAGGCCTTACGACAAGAAGTATTATACCAGGCGGCAGCTTTATGGCCTGAGTTGGTCATGGGTTTTTTACTTTTAGTGATAAAATAGCCTTTAAGCTTAGTAAAAAGATTATCATGGACCTGAACAACAATAGAATTGAGCTCTTTCTGGGTAGCACAAGCCTGTAAAGTGCCAGAGGCGTTAACTACCAACCTACTCATTTGTTCCATGTGCTCTACCTTTGTGATCACATTCGCCCATTTGACTTGTCTAGAGTCATTTGTCAATTGGGCCTCAACTTGATCTATATGTGGTGCTAGCCTTTCTCCACAGCGCGAAAACAATGGACATAAGAGGAGTAATGGTGGATTGAGGTCACTTTCGCGTCTTTCACAGACCACCATATCTTTTAAATTTGACCAGAACTCCTTATTGAGTAGGAAAAAATCTATTCGACTGGTGCGCACCACAGAGCTAAAAGTAGGCGTACCATATTTGTCGGAAACTGATCTCCCATTCACAGCCCTAACCCCTTGTTCCAAGCATAAAACTTTTAGCTGCAGTGCTGCACTCGTCCATCTTTTTGTTACAGGAAGATCCAGTGGAGGAATAGACCACTCAGCATCCTCCTCTTCATTAAAATTTAAATCTTAAAAGTCCAGGGGTTCAAAATACAATTAAAATCACCTGCTATTATTACATGTTGGTCTCCTCTGTGTTCTACTAAAAAAAATCTAGGAGTGCCACCGTAGGGGAGGCTTTTCCACCTTGCAAGCCCCTTGACTAGACATTCATTATCAGCAGGTCTGTGGTATAGGCCCGCTGCAACCTAATTATAAGAATGTCCTTGGAGTTAATATAGATCTCCTCCGACTTGAGCTGATCACATTGTCTTACCCAAGTGGTCAGTCCCCCTTTCGGTCTACCACGCTGCCCCTGTTCTGCTGGTCTGGAAAAATTTGAGTAACCATGGCGGAATACTTGGGCCACGGCCCAGGTCTCTTGGAAGAACACTATATCTTGCTCCTCAATAAATATGGACAAATCTACAGTGGCTATTTTCTGTCAAAGCCCCGCAATGTTCCATGACACTAGTGTGGTTCGTTCTGAGTGCGTAAGGCTGGTCCCATTCCCAGTACTTATCTTTCAAACATTTTTTAGTTGGGAAAGCAGAGTTTATCGGGTCATTCCACAATGAAGTCATGCCAATATTGGACAGGATATCTCTGACCGCCCTTAACCATTTTATCCAGTGAAAGGTATCGGCCCTAATTATATCCAAAAACCCTGCTGCAAAACCTGCAAGCTCAGGTACAGTCCATATTCTGTGCCAATACAAGAGGGGACGCAGTTTGGCTAATGTTGCAATAGGTTTCCTCCCTGAATTGTACAATAAAGGCACGTAGGGATACTTTGGGGAAACCTAGTGATATTTCTCAGAAACTTATTTTCAGAGGATGTAAGCACCAATAAGTTTTCGCAACCCCAATGTTCAGAGCCATAAAGGGCTGAACTGATGACTTTCGTATTCTAAATCTCTAATGCTTGGCTGATGGGTTTAGTGTATGAGGTTTTATATTCCCTCTGTACTGCCCCAGCCAATTGCCTGTGTTTAAGGGTTGCTAATTCTATCTGATGATTCCATTTCAGGTTACCCTGGATGTTAACCTCCAAGTAAGTGAACTCTTTAACATGTTCTAACAGGCTACCGTTCATTTGTATTCCCCCCTTAAGGGCCCTTTGTGTATTAAATACCATCAGCCTTGTTTTCAACACATTAACCTCCAATCCTCGCTTTAAGCAGAACTCCTCAAATATTTTTAGGGCCTTTCATAGGCCGCCTGGGGTCTTGGAGATAGTTAATGTGTCATCCGCAAACAATAGTATAGAGGTTTTTTCTCCTGCTAGTTTTGGACCATCCGTGGGGGTAGAGCTCATACTGTTCACTATTCCATTAATGTATAATGAGAATAGCTTTGGGGCCATCACACCCCCTTGTCTCACCCCTCTTTCTACAGGGAATGATTTGATGCCTTCACCCTGGCTCCCCATCTTATTTTAGCATTGTTATCCTCATGTAATCTAATAATGAGTGTTAGTAGTTCTGATGGCATTCCTAGCTCTTGTAAAACATTCCAGAGTTTAGCACAAGGGACAAGATCCAATACCGACTTAAGATCAAACAAGCTGCCGTTACCCAAAATGACTGTCTTCCAGTAGAGCAGGCCAAACCTAAACACCTGATCTATGGTGCTGGTAAAAGCCCGGAACCCTGCTTGAAGGGAAGATAAAACATTGGATTTGTCAATCCAATCCTGAACTTTATTCAATACCAATCTCCCCATTACCTTTTGCATACAGTCAATCAGGCTGATTGGCCTGTAGTTCCCTGGGCATGACTTGCCCACTTTCTTAAAAACAGGTATAACTTCTGCCCCCTTCCAGGAGTCTGGTATTGGGGCTACTTGGGCAATTGCATTAGTCAGCAAAAGGATATATCGGCACCATTTTCCTTTATGAAAAATGAAGACATCTCCGGGTAAGTAAGTAAGTAAGTAAAGTTTATATCGCATGCTAACAGCAAATATTATCTATAAAATGAAGTAATACATTTATAACAATTTAAATTAAACATTTCTATAAAATTTCCTCGTGATCCCTAAAAGCATTTACTATTATAGTGTCATTGACATTTTGGATAGCATTCATTACATGGATTTCATCGGTTGCAGTGTCTTCCTTGCCTAATTTTGTTTCCACTATAAGGATATACTTAACAAACTGATGAACTAATCTAGGTGTAATACCTCTTAGACATACAATGATTGCAGTTCTGCACGTTCTTACTCCCATTTCCTTGAAAAGCGGTTTTAAAAACATCTTTCGTTCAACAAGCAATTTTGGGCACAAAGTTACAGTATGCTGTAGAGTTTCTTCGTTCTTACCACATAATCTACAGACATTAGAGGGCCAATTTTTTCCCATTTTGGGATTCCATCTTTGGTTGGGTATCTCCCAAACCGTAGCAGCATAAATTTATTTTTAATATAAGGTTTTAAATAAAATGTAAAGTAAGGCTGGGGATACAAATTGTTAAAAGAGTTTGCTATTGTCCAAAGATGTTTTTTTCCCCTTAAATTGTCTTTATCCGTTATACAAGACAAAAAGTGCTGCTGATTGATTGATTGTTTTTAAAAAAAACATTTTACACCTTGTTTCATCCTCTAAATTCGGGCAATCAAAGGCAAGCAAACATTCGTTTAAATAAGTTCGCCAGCTTCCCGAATAGGCCCCTCTTTGAATCTCAAGCCAACAAAGGTTGGCCAGCGAGCCTTCCTCTGATCTGGATAATAACAATAAAGATTTTAAAAATGTAGATTGCCTAACAAGACACTGTTTCTTCAATCCAAATTCCAGTCTGACATTTGCTCGACTGATGTTTTTTGGGATTCTAAATACCAATTTATATGATCTTATTTCAATATCATCTAAAAGTTTTGCATCTTTGCCCCGAAAAATAACTGAACCATAGTCCAATGAAGGAATAACTTCACTTTCATGGCCTTCATCAAATGGTCTTGATTTGGGCATAGTAACGTATTCCTCAATTGTCTAAAGGCAAATGTAAGAGATGAGCCTTTAGCTTCTAGGTTGTTAAAATGTTTCTTGAAAGATAAATTCTGATCATATGTAATACCCAAATATTTATAGGTTTTTACACAGTCAACAACCATACCATTGATATTCCATTCTTTAACACCTAGTTTACCTTTTCCCATGGTCATTATTTTTGTTTTTTTAATATTTATTTTTAGACCATTCCTTGCAACATAGACGTTAAAAGAGTCTATTAATCTTTTAAGGCCAATAACTGTCTGACTTAATAAAATAGTGTCGTCAGCGTATTGTAAATATTTAATCTCTTGGCCCATCACAAAAGGGGAATGAGCATTAATATCTTTAAAATGGGCAGGGAGATCAGACATAAAAAGATTAAAAAGGCAAGGGGCCAAAACACAACCTTGTTTCAAGCCGATATTTGTTTCCAGGCGTCGGGTTATATGACTACCGTCGCCTACTGTAATCTGGACCCAAGTATCCGAATATAGCAGTTTAATCATTTTTAAAAGTGCGTCAGATATTCCCCAATCATCTAATTTTGACCATAATATGTCACAGGGCACAGAGTTGAAGGCTGCTTTTAAATCAATAAAACATATATACAGATTTTGTTTCTTAATTTTAGCTCTTTCGCCTAATAGAGTTAAGAAAACTAAATTTGAGTAGGTTGATTCTCCCTTTCTGAAGCCAGTTTGTAAATTTGGTATCAGTTTTTCTTTTGAGGCCCATAATTCCAATTCCTCTAACAAGCAGGTTGCAAATATTTTAGCATCAACATCAGTTAGGGCTATTAATCTATAATTTGCTGGATTATTTTGGGGGCCGCTTTTGTAGATTGGTTGAACGATACTACCCTGCCAAGAGTCTTGGATTTTACTGGTTCTAAGTACATCATTAAACAGCAGGGTAAGAACCTCTGGCCAATCCTTCAGGGTAGCTTTAAATATGGCATTTGGCATTCCGTTAGGCCCAGGCGCACCATTTGATCGAATCCTATGTACCACTTTTTTTACTTTATCAACTGTCCATGGCTCAATAACCGGGATATTTGTCGGGGGTTGCCCAGATATTACGGTTATCTCTGGACATTTATTACGCATAAGAATAGTTTTGTCTTGAACAAACTGATGGCCTAATTGAGCCATTTTAGAGTTATTTAGAAAAGATACCCAAGTTGGTTCATCAATATTTGCGCTGTTGCTTCTATTGTTTCCATTTTCTAAATTATTAATTAAACTCCAAAAGAGCCTAGGGTCTTTCGATTTGCAGGCGTGATGTAATTTGGACCAAATTGTTTCATAATAGGCTTGTTTGGACTTCCAAATTTCATTCCTGTAAAAGGCAAGGGGAAAACCATCCTGGGTTCCTTTGAGTTAACGTCTTACCACCTGTAGATTTTAAATTAGAAAACTTTGACAAAAGTGCAGTACATAAACAAGGCCAAAGGTCTACCGGATTTTTTCCCTCAAGTATTGCATCTTGTAAATCAGCAATTAGGCCAGCTAGAAAGTCCAAGATATCCTTTTTAATTTTATCATTCCATATGAGCCTTTTTAAGTTAAAAGCGGAAGATGATGTTCTAATTGTTCCTGACTCGGGCAGAAAATTGAATGCTAAAGCAAGGGTAATAACTTGTGGGTTGTGGTCACTCTCGATCCTTGGTACAACTTGATAACTTTGGACTGCCTTAACAAGATTTTCGGAAATTATGCTGTAGTCAATTATTGAAGGACTAACACTTTTCCTAAATGTAGGAGTATTATCAGCATCTTTGAGAATATTTAAGTTATTTTTTCTGAACTCACAATTAGACCATTCTAATAGGGTGGATGATGGTGCCATTCCTTTTTTATATGAGAAAAATGCATATTAAAATCCCCAGTTATAATGATCATCGAGTCCAAATGGTCGTAATATAACAATTTTACCATTTCCCATAATAGATCGAGTTGAGTGGACCTTATCTTTTTCTTTGAACTCAAGTAGACATTTAGGAAAATAAATGATTGTTTGGCAATAAACAAATGGAGGTCTATCTCAAAGTGTTTAACATCAAGATTTAAGGAAACATATATGGAGAGACCTGCACTAGGGCGACTTATAGAGGCCTCACAAGTTGCCACGTTCAGATATTCATAATAGCCAATAATAGGTTCACTACACATTTGCCAGGTCTCCTGCAATATTAAAATATCAAAGGAGTACAAAAAACTCGTTACACTCGGATCCTCAAGAAGTGTTTTGAGACCGTTTACGTTCCAAGAACAAAACTTTGGAGATTTAAATGTTTTTTCAGAGGAAGATCGGCTTCAGTCCATCTTTCCAGAGTTAACCTTTGATAGTATTGAGGGAAGCCAACTCCAATCCTCAATTGGACTAGGTGTAGACCGTAATTCAACACAAACTCGTGATCCTGACTGACAGCTCTTAATCTTAATACCCCGCATCATATTCACCTCAGTTGATGGACCTGAGGCACCTTTCAGTTCTCTAACAGGTGAACCATAAGCTGTTTTTTGTATACCCTTTGTTTGTATCGTATTGCAAAGTGATTTAACCGGAATCAACAAAGTTGGGTATTGAGGTTCACAAATAGACCTAACTTTAATGCCCCATTTTTCAATTATATCTGTATTCGCCAATATTTTACTGACAATATCCTCAATTCGCCAAGTAGTCACAGTTGTTTCAATATTGCGGTCGATCTTAAACTCCACAAATTCCAGATCTTCCGATGTTATGTCTATCAGATCTGGGATTGCAGTAAATAACTTCAGGATATTGCCACGGTTCAGAACATCATGAGTTCCTCTCGTGATGTACTCAGAGCAGAAGACTACTTTCCTCTTATCCATTTGTCCTATTAAGGATTCTGCTTCATCCTTATCTAAAGAAACAACCTGTGCCTTCCTCACAACAACATGGTCCAATATAGGCTCTACCTGTTGACGTGAGGCAGGCAACTCGATGGATTTTTGTGCTAGAGTACAGGGGGGAGCAGCGTAGGGTTTTGTTCTTGAAACATGTGGATTTGTAAAATTTACAGTTTACCCATTTGGGGTAGCTTGCACTCCCAAGTTGTTCCACCGATTTACCACATGGATGATCAGACATGGGATCCCTTTTTTGAGCAGCCTCGGGACACGCATTAAAAAGGGCCTCACCCTGTGTTAAGTGGATATCATTTTGTACATCCCTTATTTTAGGTTCAGGTTTTTTTACACACTTAAAAATTGGAAATAGGTTTTTTTTTTCCAAATTCTTTGGTACGGTTTACAGTAACTTCCACTCTTGAGGAGTCGTTGATATTTATATGATTTGTGGTTACCTCATCTATAATAAGTTTTGTTCCCAAAGGGATTTTATTATAGTTCTTCCTCAATCTTTTTCTTTCCCTTTTAGATAAGATCTTATGATTATGTTTTACGCTCAGAACTTGACTAATTTCTGGTGGCTGTATATCTTGAGTTTTATTGGAGATATCAATTAACAATTTATTTGTCTCCACACCTTTACTTGTCGTTTCTTCATGCAACAATAGAGACTTGTTTATTTTATTATCGTTAACTGATTTGTGTCTGTCTTCATATGTAAAACCTGTTTTATCTGTGATATTCCCCCCACCATCCATGAGGTCATTGGTAGTAGATTGTCTACTTAAACAATTAGTACCCTCTTTGATACCTTGAACCTTTCTAACAGATAACAATTTTACCTCCTGTACCATAGAGCTAACAATTGCCTGTAGATCTGATATTTTATCAATCACTTGAGCACAGGTACAAGTTATTAGTTGGCCTTTATTATCCTTTTGTACCCTAGTAATTAAATCAGATAAATGGTGCCACTTTTCATCTATTCCAACTACATGTGTTGCTAATGTACTTAAAATATCAACCTGCATATCTAATTTATCTGAATGAAAGTGTAGGGCATTAGTGATTGAATCCATGGTGTGCAGAAGATTGGCCCATAAGTCACATTCACAACCAGTTTTATTTTCTCTTTGCTCTGATCTTGGTTGAAAATTCCCATCAAATTTTGTTAGCAAAGAAAAATCCAGTGGATTCATCCGATCGTTTGGATCTGAGTTAATGGATTTTTTTCGTTCAGATATACAATGAACCTTTTCACCATTAACTGCGCCTGGAACCAGTAGTGATTTATTCAAGTAGTAACTATTCTCCAAGGTTATACTTGATTGGTCCAGTTTGAGAGGTCTTACATTGCCATCATTCTCAGGATGACCATTTGGGCTAGATACTAGATCGATAGTTAGTAAAGCCATATCTTTGGCAATATGATCCAAAACAAAAACCTCATCACTTGAATTCTGTTCTAGACCGGAGGAGATATTGATAACTGAACCTTGTTCCTTATGGTCTCCAGCCATCCGGGTACCGAGTGGGGCCGGACCGCTACTGACCCCGATGGACTCCGTACAACATAATACGGAGTCATGCAAGTTGCGTGAGTGAATTTGGGCTTTATGAAATGTTGGTTTTGACCCAATCTGACCCGAAGACTGATAGGAAAGTTTAGGCTCTGATGTTGTCCCTGACTTTTTTTCATTTTCAACATGTTCTACCTTTTCAGCCTTTTCTGCACTATTCCCCTTTTTGCCCATACTAGGAATGGTCTTGTTGTAGTTGACTATGACCTCCTTCGATTCATCTATTTCTAAGGAGACCTCTGATAATACACATGGGTTAGCTCCCTTTTACCCCATGAAACTGAGGATGAAGAAAACATTTCACAGGTGTCATCATATCCACAATTATTTTTGTTTTTACTTTGATGATTTTGTGTCTGTTTTTGTTGATAATTAAGAAAAAGACTCTAAATGGATGGCTGAATAGCATGAGTGACATGTGTCATGACCTTGTTGACTTGACCTGAGGTAGTAGGAGCTACAACCAGTTGGGCCTGGTCATTTAAATGTTCCTTTCTTAAGGCCGATGTTACTGCCTCTGCCAACTCAGTTTTATACTCGGTTGCCTCCTTAGCGCAAACTCCGGGACAGGCTTCATTCACATGTTCTTGACTCTGCTTGGGTTGAGTAGTAATGTCCTTATTCTCCTCCCGTTTTAGTCTTTTTTTCTGTTTGGGTAGCGCCCCACGTTAATGGCCAGATCTCATATCCACAGACTCTTAAGATGAATAAATTGGTTGGGTTAGACCTGTGTCTTTCTTCAACCTCCATACCTCTCTACACAACGCACCTCAGATCTCCAACTATTGATGCACACCTGCGTTTCGAGCTCCACCAGAAACCCACAGGGTCCAACACAGCCTCCCCCTGCTTGTCTGATCGCTACGTAAGTGACCAACACGCAATTGCCGTTACTGGCAAAACCTCCAATATGAGACAAGCAAGGCAAATGGCAATGGGCCGGGCACTGCGAAAAGCAGCCGTCGGGGGATGACGGATAGGGGCCTGCGGGCACTATTATGGATAGCCAAATGGGGTGAGCCGGGTGATGTGGTGGATTTATGCGCAAGTTTATGTGGTTGGGAAGGGAGGATAAAATGCAGCGTGCTGGTGCTCTACTCCGCCCAGCTCCAGATAGCAAATCACTGGGCTCCTCTCTCCGGCTGAGCTCCCAGCCAGTCTCGCCGCTTCCCCCAGTCTCAAATTACAGTCTCCACAAATTACAGTCTCAAAATTGCAGCTCAAGGAGCGGCCAAATTATCATGTTGCAAGTAACTTACAGCCCGTGGCAGGATCGCGGCTGCTCCCGGCTCCCGTGTCACACTATGGTTTCCAGGCTCCAGGGGCTCCGTGTTGTTCTGCTGCTACTACTGGGTCAGGCGGGAGTGGGTTTCCCGCAGCTCTCCGCTGACCCTCTGCTGGGCGCTGAACGCTGGACTCAGGACTCGGGGCTTGGCGTGGCGTGGTGGCTTACTGCTCACTACTCGATTTTGGCCTGGTCTCTCCCTCACCGCTCGGCTTTCAGCGTTCTGAATTCTACTTTCTCCTCGCTGATATGAGCCTTCTACTAGCTCTGGCAGATGCAGCCTCGACCGCGTTGATAGGGCTAATCTCGCTAATCTCGGCTCCCGCCGCGTTGCTGTATCCCTTGCAGCTTTGGGGCACAGCTCACGGCAGCTCAGGGCAGTTTGCAAGTCGGTGCGGCCCCCAATGCGGGAAATTTAGTGTAGAAACAGCTGGAGCGGTGAAGCGGTGGAGCGATTGAGACGTTTAAGCGATTTCTTCGGCGTCCCCGCTCTGCTCCTGCTCCCGCTCCCTCTCTGCTCCTCTGCCTGCCTGCTTCTGGCTCCGGTCACTCCGAAAAGCTGGACTGGAATCTCTCAATGCAACCCCGGTGTACCATCCGGCCCTGGTGCCTTTCCGACCATGATAGATCTAAGTGCTGTTTCCACCTCGTCCCGGGAAAAGGCCGCATCTCGGTAGGATATTCTAATAAAATCCCCCTCCTCTGCGACTATTTTTAGAGCATATTGTGGTTTGAAATGAGTCACCCAGTCCCTTTGAGATACATGATTTTGCCGCTGCTGGGTCTGGCCTCCTCTACCCCATTTATAAACATTCCAAAATGCTTTTGGATTTTTCAAGTCACAAGCCTCCCTTAAATCCTGCCATCTTTTATCATCCCATTTTTTCTTTGCAGTTTTCTGGGTGCTCTTATAAGTACATCTTGCATTGTAAACTACTATAGGATCTCCCGCTTTGATAGCTTCCCCTAGGGAAGACCGTGCCTCTCGACAATCTTTATCAAACCAAAGCTCAACTTTCTGACACAGACCTTTTTATTTCTACACTGCTTATAAAGATAGGTACGCAAATGAGTGAAAAAATGATTATGGGTGTTTGTTATTTGATCTAGTGCCTTATGATTTGCCACCTTATTTTCAAGCTCATTAATAGCACTATCCAAACCCTTGTTTATACAATCTATCAGGTCTGGGGATTCAATAATTTGTGCCCATTTAAGATGTCCCATATCATTAGATGGTATGACGTCACTTATAGAATTGCCGTTTCTTCGTTTTGTGTGTACCTTGTACCCCCCTAATTTAAAAGTCACGCACAATGGGTTATGGTCACTTTCCAGTCTATCTATGAAAAGCATATCACTAAGGGCTTGCCATAGTTCCAGGCACAACAGCACATATTCTATTCTGCTAGTGCTGTGTCCTTTATTAAAGGTAATAGCCCCAAACCTATCTGAGTGTGTACGCCCATTGACCGCTCTTAAACCCTTTTCCATACAAATAGTGTTAATTTGGATAACCACATCGGTCCACTTCCTTATGGGATATAATTCCAACTTTGGAATGACCCAATAATTATCTACTTCCTCCATGTGGTGACCTTCTTCCTCTGATTGGGGCTCTGTAGTCGTGTTGAAAACCCCTGCAACAAGGATATTTGGGGCTTCCTGATGGGAGTCAAGGAGAACGTCGAGAGCTTTCAAGAATCCCGACTTCTTCCCTCCAGTACCCCTCACATAGACATTATAAATGTCTATGTTTCGACGTGCATTTATATTCAATCTAACTGCCTGGATATCTTTACTCTGCATTAGGAGTTCCTGTATATTTAGATGTAAATTTTGCCGTCCCTAGATGGTCAAACCTCCTAATGGCCTCCCGTTATCTCTCCTACAGGCTGGCATGTAATAATTTAAATACCCTTCACAAAAAAGAGGTGCCTCTGCCCAAGTCTCTTGAAAAAGACAGATGTCATATCCCTTTATAAATGCGTGCCATTCTGGAGAAACCATCTTCTTGCTCCTTCGTTTAGCACGCCCCCTACAGCAAGTCGTAGAAAAGACTTGCTATATAATGGTTTGCCTTGGAATCACACGCTGTTTCCCCCAATATTTGGCCTCATTCAAGATAATATAGTTGGGTTCTAAATGCCATTAGAGAATGTTACTAGGAAGAGGTTTCCTTCTTGCCCCTTGACAAAGGGAGTTGCATGACTCAATTTCCTCGGGACTGTCTAAGATGGACTCCTAGATTCAGGACAAGAGGGCAACCATTTCCATTCCAGAAGAAGAGTGGAGGTTAATGTGTATTTTTCATTGTCTTCAAAACATTCTAATGATTTTTCACCTCATCATAGATCTGAAGGCTTTGAATCAGTTCTCTATGATACATTTCAAGATGGATACCTTACAAACAATATAGCCAAAAATGTAGCCAGGGTATTTCTTTGTTTCATTGGATCTTGGATCTAGAAGATGCACATCTACACATTTCACTTCGACTTGAAATCCGCAGTTCCTTTGAATTGCAATTCAGTCTAATCAGTTTTGTTTGTGGTTCTTCCCTTTGTAGTTATTCAAGGGTATTTACAAACATTCAGACGCCTCTGGTGTCAAGTATTCATGAAAAAGGAAGATTAGTTTATCCCTTTATGCGGCATTGGTTAGTCTAAGCATCCTCAGTGGAACACACAAGACCGGTTATGGTCTGTCCAGCATGTTCAGAATCATGGATTTTCGATAAACCTTAGAAAGTCTTAAATCAGCATAGATCAAGATCTTCAATATTTCTTGACCAGGTACCAGACAGACTATAGTCAAGTCTTTCTTCCAATGGAAAGGCTCCAGAAACTGAGTTTACATTTGTCATTGAGCATTAATTGTTCAGAGGCTCCTGCTCTTTGATGGCTCATCAAGTGGGCTGCTTGTTGTCTGTAGTTTCTACTCCATGTAAGGATCTGAGAATAATGGAATGAGTCGCCTAACAAAGGAGGTGACAACCTCAATCACCCGTCTGTTCCAACCAAGGTACTGAATACTAATACATCAGTTAGAAGCCTGCAGAAACATGAGGGATGGCAAAAGATACCACAGTCACTTTTTCAGGATGATGCCACACGCATGCTAGGATCTTCTCAGACTCACTGGCCATTAATATTAAGAGAGAGAGATTGAGATAAAGAAACGCTATGAAACTGGTATCTCTG
Organism: Lissotriton vulgaris; assembly: GCF_964263255.1. Classification (NCBI taxonomy): domain Eukaryota; kingdom Metazoa; phylum Chordata; class Amphibia; order Caudata; family Salamandridae; genus Lissotriton; species Lissotriton vulgaris. Next base: position 1,762,608,805 of record NC_141691.1, on the reverse strand, counting down.
AAACATCCGTCGATCTGGATAAATGTAACTATAAAACCTTTATTGAAAAAATCAAATCTCGATCCCTTAGAGCCCAAAAGTTATCGACCTATTGCAGCTCTCCCCTTCCCGTCAAAAATATTTGAAAAAATTATAAATTGTCAGCTATCAGACTATATTGACCAGAACAACCTCCTTGACGATACCCAATTTGGGTTTAGGAAGGGGCATGGAACAGAAACAGCACTTGTAAAGGCAGGAGATGAAGTCAGAGTTATTATGGATCAAGGAGGTGCAGCAGTCCTGATATTATTGGAGTTGTCTGCGGCCTTCGACACGGTCGATCACAACATCTTGATCGACCGTGTAGCCCATATTGGCATTCAGGGCAAAGCCAAATCTCTTTTGGCTTCCTTTTTGTCAGGCCACAGGCAGTCTGTAAAACTGGATGGCTTTTACTCTCCTATTTTTACCTTACCATGTGGTGTCCCCCAAGGATCCTCATTAAGTCCGACACTTTTTAACATCTATGTGTCAGACTTGGCGAGGGTCATTAAATCATTTGGAATTGGGTTGACATCATACACTGATGATACTCAGCTGGTACTGGCTATCCATAATAACGGAGGAGCAGTTGCGACCAACTTTCAGGAAGGCATGATGGCTATCAGCTCCTGGATGGACCACAATTGCTTAAAGTTAATCTCTGACAAGACAGAGGTCATGATCTTCGGTAAATTGACCCCGTCTTGGTCCCCAGCATGGTGGCCCTCGGACCTAGGAGCCCCTCCAATCCCGGTTGCTAAAGTTAGGAACTTGGGAATAGTATTTGACAATAGATTGTCATTTCTCAGCCATGCTAAGGCAGTGGTCTCAGCATCCTTTTATACTTTAAGGATGGTTAAGAAATGACTGCCTTTTCTTCCTTCCACAGCAGGCAAAACCTTAATGTGTACCTTAGTTCTCTCTAAGATCGATTATTGTAATGCTCTGCTGCTAAACGCCCAGGAACAAGTTCTCAACAAGATGCAATCAGTTCAAAACGCGGCTGCTAGAATTCTGACATATACCTCAAAATTCACTTCTATCACCCCGATTGTTCGCCAACTTCTCTGGCTCCCGGTTAGGAGTCGCATTAAATTTAAGGCGTTGTGTATCACTTATAAAGCTGTCACCAACATAGGTCCAGACTATTTAAAAAAAGCTCTACGGATATACAACTCCAAAAGAGCCTTACGCTCCTCCTCAGCCCATTGTCTCCCAGTTCCTCGAACAAGAAAAGTGAACTGGGGAGACAGACGATTTATCGTGTCGGTCTCTAAACTGTGGAACTCTCTCCCCCAATATATAAAAAACAGCCCTTCCTTAATGACATTTCGGCTATTTGACCAACAATAAGTCAAAACCCTTTCACAGCATATATTCTACTTAGCGCCGAGACACCCCAGGGTATTTGCGCGCTGCACAAATTGTATAAATAAATAAAATAAATAAATAAATACATACAATGTCTCACATCCGTGGTATACTCACTTACATGTCACCGGTCCTGTTGGGAATCTGGTCAGAATCTGGCTTTGCCTATGAGAGCATTTGCAACTGCTGACATGGTGTTGGAGGCAGCATTCCAACCGTGTTGCAGTCCAGTTGAAGGAATAGCAGGCTGACCTCTCATGGATGCCACAAAGGTACAGCCAAGAGGGAGAGGGGAAGCATGCTATCAGTGCTTAGGAGTGGAGCAACAAGAAGTTAGAAGAACCCTGAGTCTGGCAAAGTGTATGAATGGGGAAACAAGGAAACCAGAGGAGAGCATTGCTCTGAAAAAGAAATCAAAAGGGGAAGGAATCAAAAAGGAAAACAAAATAAAAAACTGCAGGGATACGGAAGCTGAGTGAAAGCAGAGAGAGATAAAATAAATGGGAGATGTTGCCAGGAACTTACCTAATGCTTATGTAAGTCCTACATAGTCTCACCCAGATACCCTTGAAAGTACCTCCCTCAACCTGGAAGTGAATCCTTCGTGCACTAACCTAGCTTCTACCTTTCTACTTCTATTCTTATCCTTGTATAAATTTAAAGAATGGATTTTCTGACAATTTGTCGCATCCTCAGGAGCTGGTCCCCTCTATACAGCAGTTTGGAGGATCTAATTGCAGTCCTTCCAGAAAATCTAAGATACCTGGAATGCTGATTGAATCCCTCTTCTCTAACCGAAGCAGTAAGTTATTTAAGTAAGTAATTAATTTATTAACTGTTCTATTATTTAAAATCTTTACAGTAAAAAATGGCCGTATAAATCAATGCCGCTCCCCCCACAGCCTCCTCTCTCTGACCCTCAAATCTCTTTGTTATAAATATATGAATTCAGAGCTGTTTTAGTTAAATACTGGAAGCTTGAGAAAATAGACATTAATTGACACAATCGGATGTGAGAGTGCTTAGCTCTGTGTACTGCCTTTGGCACGGCCCATGGGGTGTTCAAATACAGGGTTTCAGGGGAAAGTACCAGTTCCTTGCGCCTCTTTACTGTTGTGGTTCCTTAGCAACCCTGTGATTTCCCGAAGGGTTGGGGATTTTAAGGTTTGAGCTTTTCTGCTGCTCAGCCCTGCTGCATCGCTCTTTGATGGCTCGTTATTGCCCTGGTCCCTTAATTTGATTTTTGGCTCGAAATCTTGGAGGACCGACGCTGTTTCTGTGTTTGGAGTTATGACAGTGCCCCTGGATCTAAGGGCTGGGGCAGACCTTTGAGTGCCTGTTTTATAAGGTGTGTCACTCTTGCCAGGATGCTGTATTTGTTTCAGAAAAGCACCAATCTGAAGCCTCCTTGCAGGTCCTGGTGCCCTTGTCCCTAAAAATGGGGCGTAGCAGCCAGTGGCGTTCTCCGGCTAATTTGGAGCTGCAGCATAAAAGATGTAGCCAAGATTCCTTGTGATAGTGGCATAGCTGGCAGAATGCTGCTCCATCCTTACTGGCCCATGCTGGACTAAAGTCCGAAATCCTAAGTTCTATAAGTTGCATGAACAAAACATTTCTACATGCCTGACTGAGAGCGCCCCTCGTAAATATACTTGAGCTTTCCCCAGGATATAGGAAGAGTCTGAAGAACCGGGCCTTATGGGCCTGGCAGCGCAGGGCACGCCTTAAATCTCCGAGTTCACCTGCCTTATCGGACAGAGACACGAGACACTCTGTTAGGCATAGAAAACCAGGTTTATTAGCTGCAGCTAAGCACAGTTGTCCCAGAAGTACAGAGTAGGTTCTTAGGAGACTGCCACTTTACTCCGTGGCACACAATCTTTTATAGCACACATATTTACAACGCATACTCCCAATACATACAAGGCTAGCCAATAGGAAAAGTTGGAAAACAAGCTATCAAGTGTCCCAAATACGCCCTTCTTTCAGACCCTGTGTGTCACCCTTCCCCACAAGTTAATCAGTGCTAGTGCCTACAATCCAATTTGCAGGTGGCAGGACGTATTTGTGTGCCTCAAAGGATAGTTGTGTAACAAGAGAATACAAGGAGAGAATAGCGAAGGCCAGTCGGATAAGATAAAGTAAGGAAAGAATAGGGAGAGCCAAACAGTCAGTCGAGACAGGGATCAATCAACCTAGACATGGATTAGTGGACTCGGCCAGACCCTGACATCGGTTTCGTAAACAAGGGCAGGAGGTTACTTTTTAACAGAAGAGACACGTAGCAGCTGGAAAAGGCAAAAACACTCCGTTCGCCGTGCTGCCTGAGTGAGGGCAACACAAAATGGCGACGGGACACAAAATGGCGGCCGAATACGGGACGAAGTCGAAAACTGAAGAACCTCAGACCCTCCTTTTGCCATTACTCAGGCAAAACACAAAGGACTCAAGTTAGTCTGAGTCGATGTCAATGGCCATGAGGTCGTCGAGCTGTTGCTGCAGCATCATTTTAATGTTCTCTGTTTTCTGTGACACAGGCCTTGGGACACACATGGTGGCACAAAGACCGCAGATGGCAGGGCCACACTGTAAACAAAGACAACAAGAGAAAATGATGGCCAAAACCATTCCAAGGAAGGTTAATACCTTCCATCCCCATGTGGACAGTAGTCTCCAAAACCATCCCATCACAGACCAATCTCCTGTGTCCTGGTGAATCGACTCGGAAATTACGTGCAATTTAGAGATGGCTTGGTATACAGTAGGGGCATTATCAGGAATGTAAATGCCGCAACCAGACCCGATCAATTTACATCTCCTCCGCGATCTGCAAGAACAATATCTAGAACCATCCGGTTCTGTAAAGTCATAAGGCGGTCCGCCTGAAGTCCGGCTGTTAGATTACTCAAGGCTCCAGAAATCACATTTATGGTAGCCTCAACAACACAAACTAACTGTCTAATGTTTCTGCTATTAGCCATTGGGCCCCAGAAAGGAAGGAACCCTTTGAAAAAGTCCCCTCCCACTTGTCCTGCTGTGTCTTTGGAATCGATAACCCCTCTGCCATATCTATTCTGTGATGACCTGAAGGAGCAGTGTATGTCAGAGGGAGAAGAAAAGCCACATAACATGTTCCTGAAAAATTGGTGGGGAGCCACGTGTAGGCTCTGTTGTGGCAGACAAAGTATGTGCCCTGAGATGGCACTAACGGTGAAGAAATCTGGGATGAATAGATGTATATATGGGAACAAACACTCTTTTCCTGTTGGTTTTTAATATTTTGACCATTTATCTGTAAACACAAATTGCCTCGATGAGGTATGGTCCAAATTGGTGGAGATCTCCTTCGTCTAGCCTTATCTGTGAGGCTAGTAACGTAACGAGTCACGTTCCAACCATCATACGTTTGTTTCTCATCAACGGGGATCTTACCACTTTCGGCAACTCTAGCCATAGCCACTATTCCGTTTATCAAAGAACTATGACTAAAATCTGCTCCACCACCATATGGACCAACAAGAGGATGTCGAAGTTGATTCTGGTATGCATTGGAAAACATGGCCAAATATGCCCAAGCGGAACCTTCGTAAGAAAATGGAAGGACTAAATATGGCATCCCTTTCTCTGTGTTATGGGGCATGAGTCCACAAACCCAACAGTCAGTAGTATTGACTGCCAGTTGATGCTGATGCAACAGCTGGATGAATGAATTGTTAAAGTATTCTGTTCTCCTAATTTGTTCGTGCTCTGGGAGTGTATGGAACTGATGCGGGGAGGCAGTAGTGGAAAAAGGCAAAGAAACAGAAGTAGAAACAGGTGCTTGCTGCACAATGTGAACAACCCAACCCACACAAGACAATAAAATACATGAACATTTTAAAATGCACATGGTTACGCCACATGGACTAAACAATAGTTTCTTATATTTACTTTTCATTTCTTGCTTTCTATCATTCTTTTCCAATTTAATATCCATCCTCTAAAGCGTTGCTCACTGTAATCTTCCTAGATCACTTAGTTGTGATTATTAGCCGTCCTATGACACTGCAAGTCCTGCAGACCTATTGCCACTACTCAGGTCACAGCCTAAGACTCCTACCGTGACCCTGCAACTTGACGGATGGTAAAAAAATGTCTCTTAAAAGTTTAACCAGAAAAAGGAAAAGAAAAAGAAAAGTTTAATTGTTCTTAATCAGTCTAGGTCTCAGGTTGTACCGGGTCTTGTCAGGTACTGTTTGCTCTTGAAACAAAGTCTCTGAGTTTGTTGTGTTCAATTGCAGATGTGATGGTACAGCTTCTTGCAACACGTTGTTGTCTTCTTTTTCAGACCTCACCCGATCCAGACGTGCAGTACTGAAAGGTACCAACCGAGGGACCCTTTCGCCCTCACTATCACCTACACCCTTGCGGACCCACTGGTCAAAAGGCAAAGGCAAAGGTACCCTTTTGCAGTGCACGCCATGGATCCAGTTCTTCTTTCCGGCGACCTTACTGCTGTACGTGTCACCAGAAGAACTTGCCGAGGCGGCCCCCAACGGGGTTCCAGATTCTTCTTTCGCTGAAAATTCTTCAAGCAGACCCAGTCTCCGGGTTGGATGGAGTGACCTGGGTCTGCGGAGGCCTCCGGCAAAGCGTTTTGAACCTGTTGGTGAAGAACACGCAATTTAGTGGTGAAGTCATGTAAGTAGTCAATCAACATAGGATACAGAATATCGGAGTACTTTTTGGGTCGAGGGACTCCCCAGACGGTAGCTGGGCGCCCAAAAACAACCTCGTATGGGCTGAGTCCCAAGCAAGAGTGTACAGCTGTTCTCGTAGATAGCAGTGCCAAAGGTAAAGCATCGGGCCAAGCAAGACCCGTGCTGGCCTGAATCTTTGCCAGTTTGAGCTTGAGAGTGCCATTATAGCACTCTACCAAGCCTGCTGACTGAGGGTGGTTTGCCACATGGAATTTCTGCTTAATACCAAGACCCGCACACGCCTTCTGCATAATTTGGCCTACAAATTCACTTCCATTGTCACTCCAGACGATTCGCGGCAAACCAAACCTCTGGAAGAATTCCTTCAAGAGGGCTTTGGCAGTGGACAAAGCAGTATTATCCTTTAGCGGGTAGGACTCTCTCCATCTGGAAAAGGCACACACCACCACCAGAACATACTTAAGATTGTTGCAACGTTCCAATTGAATGTAATCGATTTGTAATACCTCAAAATGATGCGCAGGGGGAGCAAAATGACCTGCCGGAGTTGGGATTCCCTTTCCTGGACTATGCATCAAACAAACAATACAATGTTTCACCACATTTTCCGCACATTTAGGGATTCCTTCATTCTGCCATACTGGAGCCAGAAGTTTGCATAAGCCTTTCGCACTGATGTGGGCTGGACCATGCGCCATAGTAACTACAGGCAGTACATAGGCGTCTGGTAACAGCCAACGCTGGTGTTCTGACAATTCCGTCCAACACCCTGTCGCGTCCAACATTCCCGTACTTTCTCTCCACTTACTCAATTCCTTCTCTGTAGCTTCTTCTTGAATCATTCTCACACTTTCTATTGTGTCCTCACACATTCCTCCTTCCCTGACCCATCTTGCAGGGCCTGCAACATACATGCGACTTGTAGCATCTCTCGCTGTTTCTTTCGCTACCTCGTCTGCAAAAGCATTCCCGCGACCCACATCATCAGTGATCCTTTTATGTGCACTACACTTCACAATTGCTATCTGGGTAGGCAAAGCAAGTGATTCGAGAAGGTCAGTTACCAACTGACCATGCTGCATCTTAGTCCCATGGAAAGTAAAGAATCCTCTTTCTTTCCACAGACGGCCAAAACTGTGAGCCACGCCAAAGGCGCACCGGCTATCGGTGTAAACATTCACTCTCTTTCCCTTAGCCAACACACACGCTCACGTCAGGGTAATCAGCTCAGCTGCTTGGGCTGAATTCTGTCTAATGCGTGCTGTCTCCACTACTGAATACAAGGTGGTAACAGCATAGGCTGAAGTCGTCTTGCCATTGGGAAGTTTGAAACAAGACCCATCCACCCATAGGATCCCAGCCGGGTCCACGAGTGGTGTATCTTTTCAGTCTATTCTGCCTTCCGTTTCCTCCTCTGTACAGAGAAAACAATCATGTTGTTCTTGGGTGTCTTTCTCTTCTGGAATGGGTAACAGTGTTGCTGGATTCAAAGTATTACATTGCTTGATGTGTATATGACTAGCCAAGAGCGTCAGCTCGTACCCAGACAAGCAGGCACTCGTGAGATGTTGTGTTTTCGTACTGTTCAAAAGAGTATCCACTGCATTTGGTACCATAACAACGAGAGTGTTATCCAGTACCAATCCAGCAGATTGACGAATGGGGATCGCTGCTGCTGCTGTAGCTTTGAGACAACTAGGCAATGCCTTGGCTACTGGATCCAATGTAGCCGAAAAATAGGGACATGGCCGCTGTTTGTCTCCAAATTGTTGCGTTAAAACTGACAACGCACAACCTTCTCTTTCATGAACGTAGAGTGTGAAAGGCTTACTGTAATCTGGAGTACCTAACACAGGGGCAGAACACAAGGCAGTACGTAAGTTAGAAAAACTCTTCTGACATTTGTCAGTCCAAGGAAGAGGTTGGGGTGTGTCTTTCAGAGTAAGTGCCAGCAGAGGTTTAGCCAACAAAGAAAAATCTGGAATCCACTGTCTACAATAAGAGGTAATGCCCAGAAAGGCACGCACCTCCCTTTGTGTGGATGGTACAGCCATTTGTGCGATTGCTTGAATACGTTCTGGGGTCAATTGCCTTCCCTCCTTCGACAAGAGATGACCTAAGAAGGTAACATCTTGGCGGCAATATTGTAGTGTAGAGGGTGATACCTTGTGATGCAGGTCAGACAAATGACGCAACAACGAAACAATCACATTCTTACAAACATCCTCTGAATCAGCAGCAACCAACAAATAATCCACATACTGAATAAGAGTGGCACCCGGGGGCAAAATGAAAGCATCAAGCTCAGATTTCAAAGCCTGATTATAAATGGAGGGACTCTCACAATAGCCTTGGGGTGCACGTTTGAATCGGAAACTTCGGCCTCCGAGAGAGAAGCCAAAAATATCCCTACTCTCCTCAGCAATAGGAATGCTGTAGAAAGCATTTTTTAGGTCAATAGCTGAGAACCAGGCAGCTGAAGCAGGTATCATTGTGAGCAAGGCAGTGAAAGCTGGGACGACAGGAAACTGGGGTACAACAATCTTGTTAACCTCCCGAAGATCAATCACAAAACGATATACAGGAGGCTGAGAAGAATCAGTGCGTTTGAGAACAGGTAGAACAGGACTATTGCAAACATTTCCTCTTGTTTCTTCAACCACACCCTTCTGAACTAAATCATAGATGATAGCCAACAGAGCTCTTTCACCATTGTTGGAAATTTTATACTGAGGAATGTGTGGTAATTTAACATTAGGCTTGACAGTAACCACGTAAGGTGGAATTTGGAGCAGACCAACATCATTCAGACCTGTAGCCCAAAGCGTAGCAGGAAGGGAATACAATTCGGGTGGGAGTTGGTCCTTAGACAAATACATAGGAGTAACCAATTTCTTACCTAAAGTAAGATGTACACCAGAGGGGGAACAATACAATGTTGCATGAAGACATTTCAATAAGTCCAAACCCAGTAAATTCTCGCCGCAACCAGTCGTTAAAATGAGCGGGGCCTCCAAATCATAAGGACCAATTGAGATAGGCAGAGGCAAGAAACCGGGTTACGAACTGGGGCGCCAGAGAATCCTACAGAAACGTTTGTTAAGCCAGACAACGGTGCCCCAGGGAGTTTGGAGTGAATGATAGCACTTCTCATTGCAACAGTATCCAAAAGAAATGGCTCTGACACCCAATGCAACAACTTCAACATAAGGCCCATTCTGATCCACTGGAACTGATACATCTCCCTTGCTTTGTCCATGGCTGTCCTAGCTAGTGTGAAAATCCTGATTCTCACTTTCAACACAATAGTCGTCATTGTAATATTGTGCAAACTGAGTATTCTGCTGGTCAAAATAATTCATAGAATTCTGAGGGGGAAAGGAACGCTGTCCCAGGAGACAACGCACCTCGCACTCTACCCCTGGGTGCTGACTGAAAACCACCACGGCCTCGGGGCCCTGGCAATCCACCATTACACTGCGATAAAACCTGACAGCTATTCTTAAAATCACCTTCCTCTTTACAATAGGCACATTGATTAGGACCTGGAAAAGGTCGCGGAACAAAGGGTTCAGGTTTCTGTAACAACCTCTGAAACTGGAGAGGCTGTTGAAATTGGCGCTGAGCAGAACGAGGGGGATAAGCCTTTTGCAAAAGAACATTAGTTTTTAATTCTTTAGTCTTTTTCTCGAGTTTATCCTTTTCCTCCTTATCCCTATTCTCGTAATACTGAGCAGTGGCTAATATCTGGGCAGACGAAGAAACAGCCCACGAACTTTCGGAGTCTTTCAATTTATGCGATAATTCTGGAAGTAAATTAAATACAAATTTATCCACGAATAATCGCTGTCCACCCTCAGTACTCATATCTTGACCACTGTGGTCTCCTCGAAACGGGTAAAGAAATCAGAGACACTCTCTTCTTTCTTCTGTTTACAAGCAGCTAACTTATCCCAGTTAACACGTGAGGCAGGCATCATCATTTTCATTAAAGTGATGATCCTACCGGGCAATTCTGCAATCAAAGCATCGGGTTTAGCACCACCTACCTGTGCTGCATCCGCGGCAGTTATAGCAGCCCAATTACCACCTAAAGCCTGGTCGTGGTCCTCCCTACGAATCCGAGCCCATAACGCTTGTGGGACTACATTTCCCATCAGCATATCAATATCGGCCAAATTCATGATACACGCATCAACAGTCTGGGACAGCTCTTTATAATACCCATTGGGATTTTTACGAGGGTCCGGTAAAGACTGTTTAAGCGCCAAAACTTCAGATCTTTCCAGGGGACATGTACCCATATACACTGGAAATGAGCAGGGACACGCGGAATATTGCCTGCCTGTGGAACCTCTTCTCTCCATACTTGAGGAACTTCTCTCATAGGATAATGTTTCACTTTCTGTCTAACTGCAGGATCAGGTTCAAGAAAAGCCTGAGAAGAAAATAAAGACTTGAAAGTGACAAGTGTCCTTACGGCGTCCTCAACCTCAGAACCCACAATAAGTCCTTTATCAAATTTAGCCTGTACGTCTAACAGACCCTGGGGAGCTAAACCCAAATGCATATCCTCCCATCCTTTGACAAGAGTGTCACACATAACATTAAAAACATATCTCTGCGTGGGGGCATCCCACTGGTGAAAGGTGCTCAGGATATCGTGCATGCTATACTGTGGACCACTCATGATCCGTTTGTGAGCAAGAGGGTCCAACACAATTTGCTCGTCGGGACCTGGGAGTTGACTACGGGATTGCCTTCGAGAAAGTGCAGAAGTCAGGTTAAAAGACCCAAAGAGGGAGGAGAAAAGGCCAGAAACAGTATCGACCAATTGTTTACGAGCTGTGGGAGAATCTGACAGTAGAACGGGAGACAAGGCATTAAGTGAAGCAGGAGAGGGGCTGACAGTTAGAAGAGGAACCGGGGGTAAAGGAGACTGAGGTACAGGAGTCCGAGGGACAGGAGTCGGTGGCAAAGGAGGCTGGGGTGGCAATACTGGAAGGGGCAATTGTGGAAGAGCCGGGACCAATGGCGGAACGACAGGTGGCTGGACAAGTGGTAACAATGGGGGTGCATTAGCACCTTGTACATAGGGCGGAGGCAATCTCAACAAATGGGACATTAAGGGATCTTCGTCAAGATCCTTACTCTGTGGATAAGTAGGCAACACAGGGTAACATCTATCTATTGCCTTACGATGCTGTCTTTCTGAGACTTCAATCGCCTGAACAATCTCATTATCTTTAAACTGCTGGGCAGCCTGTATAATCGTCATACCTTTCTCTTTCTTATCTCTTTTTGCTTGCTTAATTTCTCTCTGTTTGGCTTCCTTACGCCAGAGGCGGAAAGAGTCAAACATTGCCGGCCGGGCTTTTCTTTTGAACAAAATTGCTTCTAGATTGTCTAATATGTCAGGCTCAAAGCTACCATTTTGTGGCTACTGCAGAACACCATATTTATTTGTGTATCGGATCCATGCCTCGTTAAAGGCAATGGGGCCAACACCATGTTTCGAATAGAGCTCATAAGTGGGAGTTCCAACCGGAGGAATTGGACAAGAGTCCTCCAGCCGGGAATCCCTATTGCAACCAAAACAACAAAGCTTCCTAAACTTGCTAAGACCAGGCATCTTTAAATCACTGGTCTGCTTGCAAACTTCAAGGGGTTAGATCAAATAACACAGCACAAACGTACTCACCCCTTGGCTTCGGCTATTGCAATGGTCGAATAACAAACCGCGCGACCCACGAGTACTTAACTAAGTGTTTTCTCACGCCAACAGAGGTCCGTCTAACGTCTCGCAATACCAGTCGTCACCAAAGGGGCCAAGGCAGGGCGGCAGTCAGGGCAGCAGTCATCAGCATCCGTTGGAAAGGAGGAGCCGCGCTACAAAAGACCTTCGGTCCACTTCGACATGCACAGGTCGCTTGACGTGGTTCGCGAATCCTCCGGAATTTTCTTGCGAGGCTCCTCACGACCCTCGGGCTGAACCGCTACCGCTCAAGCCACCCCACGTTGGTCGCCAGTTGAAGACCCGGGCCTTATAGGCCTGGCGGCGCAGGGCACGCCTTAAATCTCCAAGTTCACCTGCCTTATCGGACAGAGACACAAGACACTCTGTTAGGCCTAGAAAACCAGGTTTATTAGCTGCTGCTAAGCACAGTTGTCCCAGAAGTACAGAGTAGGTTCTTAGGAGACTGCCACTTTACTCCGTGGCGCACAATCTTTTATAGCACACATATTTACAATGTATACTCCCAATACATACAAGGCTAGCCAATAGGAAAAGTTGGAAAGCAAGCTATCAATTGTCCCAAATACACCCTTCTTTCAGACCCTGTGTGTCACCCCTCCCCACAAGTTAATCAGTGCTAGTGCCTACAATCCAATTTGCAGGTGGCAGGACGTATTTGTGTGCCTCAAAGGATAGTTGTATAACAAGAGAATACAAGGAGAGAATAGCGAAGGCCAGACGGTTAAGATAAAGTAAGGAAAGAATAGGGAGAGCCAAACAGTCAGTCGAGACAGGGATCAATCAACCTAGACATGGATTAGTGGACTCGGCCAGACCCTGACATCGGTTTCATAAACAAGGGCAGGGGGTTACTTTTTAACAGAAGAGACATGTAGCAGCTGGAAAAGGCAAAAACACTCCGTTCGCCGTGCTGCCTGAGTGAGGGCAACACAAAATGGCAACGAGACACAAAATGGCGGCCGAATACGGGACGAAGTCGAAAACCGAAGAACCTCAAGTCCAGTGCCATTGCATTGTGGTTGTAGCCGAGAGAGGCCCTATTCTTATCATATGAGATAACCCTACCTACCTCTTCACTGCGTTTGTCCAGGCAGTTGTCGGAATCGCGAGTAAGGGCAGGCTTTCTGCTTCGATCTTCAGGTTCCAAATTGCTTAACTCAGCTAGTATGCCAGGGGGGGTCCGCTTCAGTGAAGATCGATCCCTGTCAGTGTTTGAGGGTGTTTTCCGAGGCTTTAAGGACCCTGATGTAATACTTAGTTTGATCCTCCTCTAAGCCAGACCCGGTCTGTTAGAGCCAAATTCCAGTTTTAGCCTGGGTTTTCTGGCTTGTCTTGGTGCTTGCATCACTGCTTTATAGGCTTTTGTGTGGCTCACCACTATATTTTCATCCAAAGCCCCAGGGAAAGCCTGGTGGCTGTAGTTGACGGCTGGGATTAATTTAGCCTTGAGGGCTGTCAGCATTGGCTCTGCTGTTGGACGAGTGAAGCTTTGGGTTAAACGCCTCAATGCGAAAAATATTCAATTGATCTTTGCGCTAAGATGATTTATATGAGTCGCCGTGGAGGCCTTTCTGAGAGCCAGACTACAAGGTAGTTATAGGCAGGTGTGGTCCTTATTTGGTGGTTTCCCAATTGCCAGGTTGCTTGCTTTTTATGAGAATATTTCCCAAATACAACTATTTTAGTCTTGCTCTGATTGACTAGCAAACTGTTTTCCTTATTATAGTTGTACAATTTGTTTAGGACTCTCTGGAGCCACACCCTGGTGTGGTCCATTACTACCGTATCGTCTGCATAATGGAGGGTTGAAAGCCTTACCGTGCTTAATCTAGGGGCCACTAAGCTTGCTTCTTTTATGGTGTTTTCCAGGTCCGTCGTGTAAAGATTAAAAAGCAGGGAGGGTAAAACTCATCCCTGTTTGAGCCCATTGTTGGTTTTGACTCTTGATGTAACTGCTGTAGGGCTTCTTTTGACCCAAACCCTTGTCCCCTCATAAAGAGCTGTAATCGCTTGCAGAAGCTTTCAGAAGCTTGTTGGGGATCCCCCAAGCAATCAGTTTTCCCCAAAGCCTTCTGACTAAAGGAGTCCATCTGGTCCTACCTCTGCAAGTCATTGTAACAACAAATGCAAGCACCAGAAGCTGGTGGGTGGGGGGGAGCTTTCAGAACAATTTTGGCGAAGGAAATCTGGTCCAGGTGAGAGGCTTACATTGCTCCACCTGAAGAAAGCTAGCATCTAGTAGTATTTCAAGCTCTTCAGTAGTTCCAGTCTCATCTTATGAGTAGAGGAGTTCTCATTTGGGCAGACAATATTACCCCAATGCACATATCAATCATCTGAGTAGAAATCCATGATGTTTCTCAGACCCATCTGAAAATAGGCTAGTATCTCATGTAACATCTTTTTTTGCGGCATTTTTAGAGGCATGAACAACTGTCACTCAGATTCTGTGAACAGAAAGTTTCCCTCATCTTTGTACGTCTGCTTATCTCGTATTATGCATGAGGTTCAGATGTCCTGTCCTAGATCTATGTGCCTCCCAGTACAATCCCTCTGTACTGTTCTTGAGATCATGATCTGAAAACGTGGGCAGCTGATGTTCTCTCCTGCAACTGTCCAGATGGTCGCCCTTATGAATTCCTCTGAATCCCATGATTCACAGATTCCTTTCGAGGGTACATCACTTGAAGGATTGGGTTTTAGCAATTATTTATTTTTGAGCCAAGGGTGTTTTAAATACTTTTCCTTTGGAAAATATCAATGGAAATGAGTGGATTCTTCTGATATTTTCTTCACATTGAGGGCTCATACTCTTCTGCCGATTGTACATCTGAATATCGAATACAAAAATGTCAACCTGCGAAAATATCAACACCACAAATATAGAGTACCAATATATTGTCAAAAGTATACTTATAATCAAACTAACAAAAATATTGATTTACAAATTTCACCCCAAAACAAATCTACTACAGAAACTTAGAATACAATATCTTACGTTTTACAATTAACATTACATTTTTTTTAAAGTATTGAAAACCAAAATATTGTGTAAGTAATATTTATATTATAATTTAAAAATATTAAGTATATTTTATTGAATTTATTTTAAACTTAGAAATGTGCAATGATTTTATAAAATACATTTAACATAATTGATAGAAATGTAATGTTTAATTATCCAGTAAAAATTGTTATTTAAAATTACAAATAAGGGGGGCGTGGCCAAGATGTCGGAGTGAGCAGACGCGTCTCCTCGGGGCTCCTCCGACCCGACCAGGCCCGGGCCATAAACTACAGTATTTCCCCCCCCCCACTGAAGCAAAGCAGGGGAAGGGAGTCGGCATCGAGGCACTGGGGGCCAGAGAAACGTTGGGTGGCGATAAACGGAGCAGCGGCGGTGGTCCAGACGCCCGGCGCCATCGGAGACTGGAGGTGCAGTGAAGAGAGCGTCGGAGGCCACTGACGAGGAACAGGCAGCTCCACCGGGCTGGTTGCCGCACTCGGCCCCCAGAACGGGCGTATCGGCCCAACAACAGATCCGGCGGCACCGAGAGGCCCCGTGGCGACTGAGGGTTGCCGAGCAGAGCGGCCCAACAGAGGTGCAGATAGCGGCCCGGAGGGTGTAAATCGAAGCGGCGGCTGCGGCCTAGTGGGGGAGGAGCTCGGCAGGCTGCCTCTTGAGCCAGCACACACTGCGCCACCAAAGCCACCTCTTGCTCTCCCCCCTAGCCGTACGACCCACACGAGGGCCCTGGACACGGGGATCAAGACATACGGCAGCAGCGGCGAAGGTCCCGGCCACCTAGACACAGTGGCGCGGCGGGAATCGCGGCAGGAGACCGCCATTTTGCCCGCCGGCCTGTAGAGAGAGAAGTGGAGCTTGCGGCTTGGACTGCGGGCCGGGGTGCACTGCTGGGCCCGACTGGTCGACCTGGGCAGGGGCCCCTCAGAGTAGCGGAAGGGCCGCTTCACCCCTGCACATCACAGACAGAGACTGCCTGCCTCCCCGGCGCCTTTGGGATACCGACCCCTCGGGAATCGCCTCTACTTCATAAGGTGAGGAGCAGTTGAGGCCCAACGGTGGAAGCGGGAGGCCCTGTATGTCCCTCAGGACCCCGGCTGGGGCAGACTCACACTGGACACCACTGGGGCAAGGCTCCCATAGGCCCTCAAGCGTCGGACAAACCTGCCTTTTGTAGTGTGCAAGCCCCCGCACTAGAGCTGAACCCCTGAGCACAGAAGCATGAGCCACGAGTGGGCAGCGCGGGGCCTGCCCGGGGTCCCATTCTCCATGAGCGACATCTACCTGCAGGCCCTCTATTGCAAGCGAGGCGCGACCCCCGGGCGGCGGCAACAACGACAAGCCCAATCGCTTGGGAGTGCATCAGAGGTCCGTCAACCCACCCGCCGGAGGCTCCAGCACAGTGGGACGCGGTGTGGTGGCCACGGCCTAAGGTCTGCAGGGGCGGAGTCGACGGTGGGGTCCCGACCATCGGGCCCGAGCAGCGTTCCTCCTGAACAGCTCTGAGCAACCGCCCGGACCCGGTGGCACAACGCCTAACGACCCGGGGCCTAGGGGGCGAGCAGACCCGCACACGCAGATGGGGCACCACAGACTGGTTTGGGAGAGCAAGGTTAACGGTGACAGAGAATATGACAAAGGAAGTAGGGGCCCTACATCCACGCCCCGATCCGAGTGGGAAGAGACACGCACCAGGCGGTGGCGGAGCAGGGAGCCTCCACCAGTCACCGGGCAGCGACGGGAACCGCTAATCCACACCGCAGTGGTCCCCGCGCATGAGTTAGATGCCCCAGTGCGGCGCCATACAACGGACAGAAGGCACGTGGGAAATCAGCGAGGGCGGAGACCCCATACAGATAAACAGCGGGTTCGGGATGGCGGGGCAGAGGAAGAAGGGGGTCCGCACCCTCCCTGAAATGCTGAGCAAGACCCAAAACAAAGGGGACAGAAACCAGTCGTCCCCGGGCTCCTCCAAAACGCAACGGGACCCAGAGGAGGGAGAGGTGCCCATCACAAGGTCCTTCATGGAGTCTCTCTTCAACTCCCTCCGAGAAGACTTCAGCGCCTTGAAACAAGAAGTGTCAGGCGAGGTCCGAAAGGTCAGGAGGGAGGTAGACAGCCTCAGCGAAAGGGTGGCCAACATAGAGGACACGGGGCGAGCACAGGATGAGGAATTGGAGCAGCTACAGCCGGAAGTTATACGCCTGAAAGAACAACAGCTAGACCTGCAGGCCCACAGCGAAGACCTGGAAAACAAGTCTCGGCGGAATAACATTCGGGTCCGGGGGTGCCATCCAAAGAAGAGGGCACAGACATGGAGGCGTATTTGCAGGCCCTATTCCGGGATATCCGCGGGGAGCCGGCAGACTTCCCCATCAGAATCGACAGGGCACATAGAGTGGGGCTGGCGAGGCGGGCCCCTGCACCACCCCCGGACATCCTAGCCTTCCTACCTGACTACCCGCTTAAGGAACGCATCCTCAAGGAAGCACGTAAACGGCAGTCCCTGCAGTTCCGAGGCCACCCAGTAGCCCTCTTTCAGGAACTTTCCTCAATTACGCTACAAAAACGCAAAGCCTTTAAACCTGCAACAGACTTCCTCAGAAGCAAGGAGGTACAATATGCCTGGGGCCACCCCTTTCGGCTGATATTTAGATAGAACGGCGCCCTGCACCAACTCCGTTCGCTTCAAGATACATGCTCAGTGCTCGGCCTGACACACGATGACGGAGAGACTCTATTGAGATCGCCCCAACGTGCACCCAGGGATGGCTGGCAGCAAGTGGGGAGACAGCGCTCCCTTGCCGAAACCTTGAAACCTAATGCACGCACTATCCAGTCGGAGAGAGCCAATGCCATCCATGAGGTGGCTAAAGACACCTCATCCTTAGAATGATTGATCTCCGGGGGGAGAACACATTAGCATCATTCAATGAAAGTGGTCCGGGGGTGGGGGGAGGGGTGCCGAGAAGACGCAGTTGCTGGACGTCCACACAGGTACTCACCACAGCCTGCACCTCAAGAGGGCAGGTCTGGGACTAATTCTCTCATGGGGGCTTGGGGGAAGTTGGGGTGAGGTATGGGAGGGGGGAGTATTGTTGAGGAGGGTCCAAATGGGGTGAGAGGGATGGAGGGCGGCGGGGGGGTGGTTGGGGCACGGTGGGGGGGGGATGGTTTGGGTGTTGGGGCTCATGGGGGGGTCCTCTTTGTCCACAGGGGTTTTTTGAGTTTCTTGGGTCACTGCATACCGGGTGCAGCGCGTTGCCATCTCGGCTACCCACTTAAGATGTCGCGCCCATTGAATATCCTCTCTCTTAATGTGAGGGGCCTTAATAACCCAATCAAACACCGAGCGATACTTTCCCTTCTTGAGCACTCTGCTGCAGATATCTGCCTCCTACAGGAGAGGCATTTATTATCCAAAGACCACCACCGACTTAAGTCCCGGTCCTTCCCCCTGCAGTTTTTCTCGTCAGCAACTAAGAAAGTGGCGGAAGTGGCGATCCTGGTGTGTAGATCCTTTGAGGGGCGGGTTCTGCAGAATGAGGCGGAGATCAAGGGCAGGATGCTGGTACACCGCTTTCTCATCACAGGTCAGACACTCTTAGTGGGCACTATATATGCACCCAACGAGGGACAAGAGAAATTCCTAAACACAGCACTAGAGTCGGCCACAGCTAACACCCAGCCACACTTGCTGCTAGCGGGTGATCTCAACTTAGTCTTTCACAACACAGCAGATCGCTCTGGATAACGTTATGGTCAGGTGGGGGCACTCTCTAGGACAGGCCACGCGCACCTCTTCGACCTGGGCCTTGTTGATCTATGGAGGCACATCCACCCACAAGCCACAGCATACACCCACTACTCAGCTGCCCACAAAACTTACGCATGGCTCAATTACTTTCTGTGCTCCTCCCAGCTGGTGCCCCACGCCCACGACGTTGACATCCTCCCGACCTCCCTGTCAGATCACTCCCCGGTGATGGCCTCCTTCCTCTTCCCACCCACGCCTGGCCCGCAGCGTCATTGGCGCCTACGAGACACCCTGCTCCAGAGCCCCGCCATAGTAGAGCAGATCAAAACCACCATCACTCAGTTTCTTGTTCATAACGCCAACGCAGACACTACCAAGGCCACACAGTGGGCCGTACTCAAGGCGGTCCTCCGGGGAGAATTAATCTCTATCGCCACAGCTAACAATAGAGAACGCGCTCAGAAACGGGCGGAAATCGCCCAAAGTGTGGCAGAGTTGGAACAGATGCACCAGCGCACCGGGGCGGCCCGGGCGTGGCACCAACTTTGTACGGAGAGAAAGATGCTGGAGGCCCTGGACCAATATGTGGAGGAATACGCAGCCCTGCGCCTCCGACACCCGTATTATACTGGGGGGGATCGTTGCGGGAAACTCTTGGTGAGTAAACTGCGGGAGCAACACCAAAGGCAGGGCATTAGAACCATCCGGTCCGGTCAGGGTGACCTTGTCACTGACGACGATGCCATCGCCGTGGCTTTTGGGAACTTCTATGGCGACTTATATGCCGCAGACTAGCTTGACATGCAGGCGGGCCAGGCATACCTGGGAGGAGCGCACCTCCCGTCCTTGAACGAAGCACAGGCGGAGTTCCTTGATTGACCCATAGGTCTGGAGGAGATGATCTCGGCGATATCTCGCCTCAAACTTGGGAAATCGCCGGGCCCAGATGGCTACTCAGCGGCCTTCTACAAAACCCTTTGTCATCAGGTGGCCCCATTGCTGCAAGATCTCTTCAATACATTTGATCAGCCCGGTGCCATCCCCGCGGACCTGTTAGAGGCGGCGATAGGTCGGTTATACCCAAACCCGGCCGGGACCATACCCGGTATAGCTCCTACAGACCGATCTCCCTTTTAAACATTGACCTTAAGCTCTACACGGGCATTCTCGCGAATAGGCTGGCGCCCTATATGCAGCTGTTAGTGGACCCTGATAAAGCAGGCTTCATTCCCCAACGGCAGACCAGTGATAACACTAAACGAGTCCTCCACCTCATAGAGGCCAGGTCGCGGACGAGGTCTGGCTGCATGTTGCTCACCATCGATGCCGAAAAGGCATTTGATAGAGTGCACTGGCCCTATCTGGAGCTGGTCCTGCAGCGATTCGGGTTGGGAGAGACGCTGCGTAACCGCATATTGAACTGCTATCGCCAGCCTAATGCCACGGTCCGGGTCAATGGGCATACCTTCCCGCGCTTCCCAATTGGCAGGGGCAAGAGGTAAGGGTGCCCGCTCTCCCCAATCCTGTTTGCCCTCTACATGGAGCCGCTAGCACAGCGGATCAGGCACCAGAACCTCATCAAAGGCATTCCCTTCAGCGGAGACGTGCATAGGATTAGTCTTTATGTGGACGACGTTCTGCTCTCTCTGACAGACCCGATGCAATCCCTCTGGGCGCTCTTTATTGAGCTTCACACTTTCGCGCTAGCCTCGGGTTTTAAAATTAATATGGAGAAATCGGAGACCCTGAACATATCCCTGTCACCGGAGGTGCTTGTGGCGGCCAAACACGAGTTTGATCTGCAATGGTCCGACTCCACTATCTACCTGGGAGTGCTGCTGGCCCCCACCATTCAGGCCACTGCGGAAGCCAATTACGCCAGACTTCGCTCGCGCCTCAGCGACGAACTCAGGAGGTGGAAGCGACACTTTCCTGGCTGGGACGGATAGTGGCCGCCAAGATGACTCTGCTGCCACAGATCCTCTATGTGTTTCAGACACTCTCTCTGCGCCCCCCGCGGGCTGGTTTCAGCGGACGCAGTCTGACCTGGCTCGCTTTGTTTGGAACGGTCATCGTCCGCGCTATAAGCATGCAATTGCAATACTCCCCCCCGCGCACGGCGGGGTGGGAGTGTCTGATCTCGCCTTATACTATCGGGTGACACAAGTCCGCACTCTCGTGGAGTGGCACCAGCTGGAGTCAGGCAACGCGCGACTTAGTACTATTGCATCTGATGGGGAAACGTGGCCTATTTGTTTTTCTCTGTTCTGGAAACTCAATAAAAGATTTAAACCATAAAATTACAAATAATCAATAGCAATATTCTTGATATTACAAAACATCTAATTAAAAATATATTAATCATAATTTTTTTAAATATTATTTATAAACCTCTATCTCAAATAGAAGCAAAATTAGATATACATACCAGTAATTTGATTTTATCATATATAAAAATATAAAACACGTTTTCCAAAATCAATGAAAATAAAAACTATTTTTAAATATATTTTATTGTTCACTAATATGTATACATAAACATACTTTAATACCATTTAAATAGTTTTAAAAAGATATCTTATATAATAAATAATAAATCATGGCAAAACAGGAATAACTAAATGTAAAACTAAAAAACACAAGAAAATCCAAACTAAACATAACATAATACATACATAGCCATTCATTAAATAAACGAAAATGTACACAAACTTTTTTATCTTTCGTAATTAATTATATGTAGTACTCTAAAAACATTTCAACTGACATTAGGGAATATACATATAAATGGGAGAAGGGTGAAATATACTATCATAAGTCAAAACTACGTTAAACTGTGAAAAGTGTTGCCCTTTAGGGGATCAGATTTAATATTCGCTTTGGATCCAAAGCAAAAGTAGGGAAAATGTAGGACTTTGAAGGGACCATATTCACCATTCCCACAACAGCACAAGCAACAGTAGGGAAAGTATTGGACTTTGGAGCCTCATATTTGCTATTCCCACTGCAACATAATGAAATGTAGGGAAAGGTGTTGGACATGGAAGGACTCAGATTACGTATTTTCATTCCAATATATCCAACAGTATGGATAGAGTTGGATATTGAAATGGTCAGATTGACTGCTCATACTGAAACCTAAGCAAAATTAGAGACAATGCAAGACTTCGGAGTGGTCAGATTTGCTATTCCCACTTTAACATAAGCAATAATAGGAAGAGTGTTGGACTATGGATGAGCCAGTTTAATATTCCCACTCAAAACTTGAAAAAGTGAAAAACATGATGGATTTATGAGGGGTCAGATTTCCTGTTCTCACTCCAACCTAAGCAAACATATGGAAAGTGTTATACTTTGGAAGGGGCAGATTTACTATTGCCATTCCACACCAAACAATAGCAGGGAAATTGTTTGGACTTTGGAGAGGTTAGATTGACTATTTTCAGTCCAAATGTAACAAAATTGGATAAAGTATTGATCTTTGAATGAGTTGCATGTACTAGTGCCACTGCAACCTAAGTAATAGTAAGCAAAGTGTTGGACATTGGAGGGGTCAGATTCAAAATCCCCCTCCAACCTACGCAAAAGTAGGGAAAGTTTTAGACTTTAAAGGGGTCAGATTGACTATTCCTACTCCAAACTAAGCAACAGTAGGGGAAGTATTGGATATCGGAGGGGTCAGATTTACTTGTCCCACTCCAACCTGTGTAACAGTAGGGGAAGTGTTATCCTAAGGAGGGGTCAGATTTACTGTTCTCATTCCAACATAGGCAACAATAGGGAGTGAGGGGTCAAATTTACTGATACCATTCCAACCCAAGAAAAAGTAGGGAAAGTGTTAGAGCTTTGAGGGAATCAATTTAATATTCTCTATCCAACCTAAGCAACAGTAGAGAAAGTATTGGACTTTGGAGGAGTCAGATTTGCTATTCCCACTCCAACCTAAGCACGATTAGGGAAAGTGTTGGACTTTGAAGATGTTAAAGATTTTTCTACATTTGTGTATTTGTGCATTATTAACAAAAGGCAGAGAATTATTTTAGATTTGATTATTTTTATATATATATATATATATATATCACTGAAAAAACCATAGGTACATAGAAGAGGCTATGAGACAACTGTCGGATGAAAGATGTTACTGCAAAGTAGACAAGCAGTACATAGTGAATCTACAGGAGGAATACTATAAACAATTGGGGCACTGGCGAGATAAAGGTTTACTAACATGGGATGAAGAAAGGTATCTCCACAAGGAAAATCCGAAAACCCCGACCTTTTATCTATTGCCGAAAGTGCACAAAAGTATATCCAAACCACCAGGCAGACCCATAGTTGCATCTATTGATAGCCTCTTTGAGCACACCAGCATCTACATAGATCACTTTCTTTTCCCATTTGTTAAGGAATTATCTTCCTATGTGAGAGATACCACTGATTTTATCCACAAAATTTCAAGTATTGAATTGGACGAACAATGTTGGCTGGTATGTTTGGATGTTGAGTCCCTATATACAAGTATAAGACATAAGGATGGCATTAAAGCATGTCATTTCTTTTTGAAACAATGAAAATTGGAATATCTTGAACATACTTGTATGGTATTAGAAATGATTAGGCTGTGTCTGAACGAAAATGTCTTTTTGTTTAACAAAGAACATTACAAACAACCACAAGGGACTTCCATGGGCACCTGCTTCGCCCCCAGTTATGCCAACCTCATGGTGGGCTGGTGGGAGAAGCAGGTGCTCTGGAATGACAGCACGGAAAGATGGGCATTGAATGTGGTACGATGGCTAAGATATATAAGATATATAGACAATGTCTTTTTTGTATGGCGGGGGACTGAAAATTATCTAAACTGTTTCATTGACTGTCTAAATGAAAATCAGGTGAATCAGACGCTCCGTAGATTTCCTAGATGTCAAAGTCACAAATACCAACAACCAACTAGCCACCTCACTTTTCCGTAAAGAGACAGCAGGGAACTCTTTACTCCATTCCTCCAGCGCTCACCCCCCTAGTTTTCGGTGGGGAAACCCTTTTAGTGAATTCCTGAGAGCTAAACGAAATTGCTCAACTGAATTACACTTCCAAAACATTAAGGAGGAGATGAAAGAAAGATTCAAAGCCAGGGGGTATTCCACCAAATCGCTCAAGGAAGCTGAATCTACAATTGACAAAATAACAAGAGAGAAAGCTTTAACACCTAAAACTACTACTGTTTTGATTACCAACACTGAAACCCCAAAAGTGAGGTTTATCACCAAATACTGCAGCCAGTCAAACCAAATAAGACAAATACTGAAAAATAGGTGGGATATACTGAGGCAAGATCCCATATTGAGAAACGCTGTTGGCAGTTCACCTGGCATCTCATATCAACGTGGCCAATCACTTAAGGATTGCCTAGTACAAAGCCATCTAGCCCCTAAAGAGACTGACTGGTTGAAAACGACTAAGGGTTTCAGGAAATGTGGAAATTGCAAGGCGTGCAAGTATAGTCAAAACTGTAATGAGATCCTCCTTCCTAAAACAAAAATGAAATGGAAGATTAACACCTTGATAACATGCACTACGGAATACGTTGTATACCTGATTCGTTGCCCATGCAACTTATGGTATATTGGGTCAACCACAGCACCTGTCAAGAAACGTATCCTCGAGCATTTCCGAGCGATCACTAATCAAGACTTCTCTTACAGCACAGGTAGACATTTTAGTCGATTCCACCAAAGTGATGCTTCTAAAGCAAACTACATAGCCACTATCAAAAGCAACATCAGAGGTGGAGACAGATTGGGAGCATTACGCAAATTAGAATCAAGACTGATTCTTTTGGCAGGCACCCGTTTCCCTGTCGGTTTAAATGTGGACGAGGAGTTACATTCCCATCTTTAAAATAATGTTGTACCCGAGTGAAAAGTAGGACAGCTGAACTCTCACCTGAAACAATATACTTTTTGTTTTATTTACCCTTCCCGCACATTCTCACCCCCAAACCCCTTTCTTTTACACGTGAAACCAGTCTCTATTATTATTAGCAATTATGTAGTTTGCATAATATAATATTGAGTAGGTCCTCTGAGTATTATTATGAACTCTTTAGACTGCCTTTTCTTGCATTTGATAAATCAATGAACTATTTCCTCTTCTTCCTTTAGGTTGAAAAGAAGAGGATACCACTTTTGAGTGATGTTCACACATGGGAAATTTACGTTCTTCCTATTTAATGTGTATATTATTACAAATGATGTGTGTAAGATTAGATATAGTTAGCTGCATGGAATAGGCATAAGGTACTATACCGCAATTGTCCTTGGAGAAATCATGTATTATGTTATATACGGGTACTATACCGTAATTATGGACCTTGCTAAATTTCACTGCTGAACGGAGTCTCTCCTCTAAAAAAAGAGCTGGTTGCGCTATTTTGTACCTTTATCCAAAAGGGGTTCTTTCTTTTTTTTTCACTTTGTTCACACTTAGAAAATTTGTATAAATTTCTGCCAGTGACATTAACTGATACAGAAGCCAAAACGTTGCTCTGAGCCTTAAAGAGAAATGTTGTTTATGTCTATGATTCATTGTGTTTACACCTTTAAATAGTGGGTTGAGATAAACGCGGGTCATGTGACCAAGAACAACTTGTTGTTCGAAACGCGTTATCTCTTGACTTTTGTGCCAGCCGAATAAAGAACTTTCGGATGAACTGCTTGCTTGTCTGGATTCATTGAATTGGATTCTGTCTTTGTATATATATATATATATATATATATATATATATATATATATATGCAAATCCACTCGTACAAGAAGTACAACGCACTCCACACAGATGAAAGTCGGACAAAGTGCTGTCTGCTTAGTCAAATCCTTGGTTTATTTCAAAAACCACAAGCCAAAACCAACCCTACGCGTTTCGGCGGACAACCGCCTTGCTCACGGGTAAGTGTTGTTGTTTGTACATAGGTTAAATAAAGTGCACGTGATGCATTAAACCAACAACATCAAAAGGGGACAACAGTGCTGTGAGGAGTCGGCCATCTTACAATGGGTTAGTTACAATGCGTGAAACAACATAGGATGTGCATTCGAGCCAAGGAATAAATATTACATAAGTGTGCCACTTTTAAATTAAGTATTGTTCTTTAAATAATAACTATGTCGTGGAATAGACCCTCCTGTATTAAATACATTGAAAAAACACATACAAAGGACTCGCCTGCCTCAGTATTAATGGCATAACGTTTGCACCAGTTTAAATTAAACAAAATTCTTTGGAACTAATAAAAAAGTTCTGTGATAGAGCCTCCTACAGTTGATGCGTTTAGAAAAATATAAGGCCCGTCTGTCCATATAATAGTGGCATAACGTTTGTGGGAAACCTGGGTACACTAAAGTATTATGCTAGCCAAGTGGCATAATGCAATGTACGGATTATATGACCAAGGGTAAATGTTTATACACATATTTACACATTTTGTATAAGAAACATGTGAAACTCATGATTTTTGAAATCGTAAATTGTAAGTCCAATGGCAAATTTCAAGAGAGAAGGATAAATATACCCAACAGGACCTAATCCACATCCTGGTCTTCATAAATATAAACAATATAGAGAAATCAGGTAGCTTCCAAACCCAAGTGGGGTAGTCCATAATCTTATTCACCATGTCTCTTAATTTCTATCATTCCCAAGTTCATCAAAGGTCATATTGTAACAATGACTAATATTCCTTAGCATTTTCCGTTTCCCAGTTGTGCAGGCAAGTTTCATATCCATGAATTGTCTATTCCATATATTGGCTGGAGTTCCCAATCTGCAAGAAAAACATCCCTGGCTCATTAACTATACCAAATTGTTTCATCTATAACCCAAAGTGTGGACATTTCTCCTATTCATCAATTAGTTACATTAAAAACAAGTGAAAAGTGAAAGTTAAAATTACAGCGGGAAGCTTTGGACTCAGTATATGTGTATAACAGCATAACAAAGTATTCAGGTGCAGATAGGGCAGGTCGGTCAGCTGAGCAATGTCCCTTACCTTGTTGCCCCTGTTTCCAGAGACAAACCCAGACTGATTTTGATTAATTCATGTAAGGTCTACTCTCCTAGAAACCATGCCATTTCTTCCTCAGAGTTCAGACCTATCGGGATCTTAGACTCTAGATTGAGAATATATTGGGATTCTAGCTGTCTAAGTTTACGAATTCTGTCCCCTCCCCTGTTGCTAGTTGGTATTCTATCAACAACACAGAAACGTAACAGGTCCCTGTTACTATGATGGTACTCTTCAAAGTGTCGGGCAATAGGTGAGAGCTTATCTTTGTTTTGGATAGCTCTCATGTGCTCCAATACACGCTTTTTGGCAGCAAACATGGTGCTGCCCACATATCTCTTGGGGCAGGGACAGGTCAATATATACACGCAATGGTCTGAAAGACAGGTTAAGTGTTTTTCAATTGTTTTCTCCACATTTTCCACCGGGTAGAACACTTTCTTGACATTACAGCTATATTTGCATGCCTTACAGGACATGCATGTAAAGAAGCCCTTAACGTCTGATGGAGATTCTTTCTTTTTTACAATGTCATTGTCACACAGCCTATCTTTGAGCGATTGTCCCTTTCTAAAGGTCACATTAGGGAAATCTCGTATAGCTTCTTCAATGGTAGCTTCAGTTTTCAACACCTGCCAGTGTTTAGCCAAACACTGTCTGACCTTCATTGATCCTGTGTTGTAAGTTGTAATATATCTGATATTACTGTCCTCCTGTCTATCATTGGATGAGTCTAACAGTTCGCCCTGGGAAAATTGACTAGCTTTTGATCTAGCAAGGCGCACAACCTCTTTATTATATCCTCGCTCAACAAATCTATTCGTCATGAGATCACATTCTTTCTCAAAGTCAGCATTGGTTTTACAATTCCTTCGGGCCCGAAGGAATTCCCCATAGGGGATGCTGCGGATGAGCGAGGGGGGATGGCTGCTGGCTGCGTGCAAGAGTGTATTGCCCGCCGTTTCCTTCCTAAATAAGGTAGTCACCAATTTGTTGTCTGACACAATTATCTCTAAATCCAGAAATTTGGCATTACTCTTGCTTGTGGTGTGCTCAAATTTTAAATTCCAGTCATTATCATTGAGACTTCCCACAAATATCTCGGCCAAGTCTACGCTGCCGTTCCAAATCAGGAATAAATCATCAATGTATCGCAGCCACAATACTACATGGCCGCGATACAGATGATGTCTCATGGGCACTGCCTGCTCCCATCTGCCCATGAATAGATTGGCAAAACTGGGAGCAAAGCAAGTGCCCATGGCAGTGCCCTGCTTCTGTCTATAAAAATTCCCATTGAACACAAAAAAATTATTTTCAAGACAAAAATAAATCATCTGAACAATCATCGTACTGTGCTCTATATATATATATACCAATATTGTCAATATTGTGCTGATTTCTTTAAAACACGTTTCTTGTGACATTCAGAAGTGTGTTTTTCTGACTCTTGTTAACTAGGCCTCCATTAGGGCCTAGCAGCCATCTTGCTTAAATGGATACTTCCCCCTGCACATTTCACTGTTAGTTAATTCTACAGCACACAACCCAGCAGAATTATGTTTTTTTAATTTTATTGTCATTGTTCATGTTGCTCTTGATTAATCTTCCCTGGCGCAATCACAAAGCTGCAACATTTCCTTTAAGGTCTTTCCGCTAGCTCACTGTACACTATTCATCCACAATAATGCTGTTAATGTATCTAGTATGTTCCACTATATCTGGATGGCATTAGCATAGAGCGGACATAATCAATATTCATATCATGGGATAGTCCTTAGGTGCTAAGGCAATGTGATGTTTTAATTGTGCTTTGATATGCTGAGAAAGTAAACATTTCCATCACACACCAGTAATGTTGCAGTTTTACTAATTTCATCAGCAAAAATAATGTAGAAAACTCTCAGTTGGACGTGAGCAAGAAGACTATCTTTTTTTTTTTTTTTTTTTTTTTTAACATCATTTTTATTGCATCACCAATAGAAATATACAGACAATATAATCATCAGTGAATATACAGCATGTACAAGAGTATTAAGGTCCAGTCTTTCTCCATCCGGGGGGTCCCCCTCGTCTTCGGTGTGGGTGACCTCTCCCCTGACCACTTCTCGTAACTCCTTACAATGCCTGACCTCTACTTTAGGCAAATATCTCTGGGTTGCTTTTGTGATTTTCACCCCTCCCCCTCCCCAAATTTCGGTACCCCAACACCTCTCCAAACCAGCCTCCTACCCACCCTCCCCTGTGGTCGCTGTGCGCTGAGTTAACAGTGTAAAAGTGTCCGGTGTGTTGCAGGAGGAAGTAGTCATTCGCTAAGGTGTGTTCTCCTGTGTGGTGATAGGGTCTGCCCGGTCCAGTTCGCTCTCACCCTCCTGCCCCTCGTCAGCCATATCACGGAGCGCCTGCACTATCACTTCCCATGCAGTTGCCCTTTCCAGAGCCTTCTCGTCATTCAACCTCCAGGCCATCTGGTACCGTAGAGTACTTTCACACGCGGCCCATCTCAGACACTCCCCATACCATCTTTTATACGTGGGTCCCACTCTGGACTTCCAGTTTCTCGTGATCTCCCGCTTGGCCAGGATAAGCCCTAAATCTATAAATTTACTAGTCGTCTTGTTCCTAGGCGTGTGAGGGAACCAATGAAGGACGCCAACCGCTTTAGTGAACCGGATATCCCTATCTGTCGCGCCGTTAAGGGCCCGCCCAACTTCCTGCCAATAGTCTCCCAGAGAGGGGCAATCCCACAGCATATGGCCCAAATCCGCCCCAATTGTGTTACATCTGGGGCAAGCAGCGTCGGCCACCCCAAAATACTGTTGGATTTTCCCGGGGGTGAGGTATGCCCTGTGAATGACATAGAAGTGAATTAATTGAAACCTGGCATTTCTCGAGCTCTTCCGTGCCCGCCTTAGCAACTGGCCCCAGGTCGTGTCAGGGATCTCCACTTGTAGGTCCAGCTCCCATTTGGCCTTCAGGGCTGCCAAAGGCTGCAAGGCCTCCCGCTGCATCCTAGAGTACAAGCACGTGACAGCCTTAAAAGTTCCCGCCGCCATCATAGTGTACTGGCAGGCCATCGAGGTGCTCGGTTCCTGCAGCCCTTCCCCCCAGTGGGCTTGCATAGCGCCCGTGACTGCTGCGTGCAGCAAGTAGTCGCCCCTCGGAAGGTCAAATCGCTCCTGCAGGTCCTGGAACGGCAGCAACACCCCATCTTCGTAGAGATCCCCCAGCATTTGTATTCCCGCCTCCTCCCATCTTAGCAAGCTCGACCAGTCGCCTCCATGTGGGAGGGCGGTAACCATCCCCAGCGGTATCTCGGGGGCATACATAAGGCGGACACCCGCCCGCTTACGGGCCCGGTCCCAGCATAGCCGGAACGTCTGCTCCTCGACCGTCAGGTCTCCCACCCGGAGCTTCTGGTGCAGCGTAATGTACGCCAGAACATGCCGCGGGGTGCCTTCCACTCTCGCGTCCTCGGGGCCTCTATATACTCTCGCCACCTCCTGAGTAAAAATCTGCAGCTGCGCGGCTAGGTAATACCCTTCAAAATCCGGCACCGCCATACCTCCTTCATCTTTGGGGCGCAACAGAGTGTCGAGCGCTATGCGCCTCCTCCCCGTGCCCCATAAAAAAGCTATGACCAACGACCTCAGGCGTTTGAAAACAGAGCTCGGGATCCATACCGGGAGTGTCCTAAAATAGTACAAAAGCCTGGGCAGGGCTATCATTTTAAGCAGGGAGATTCTACCAGCCAGGGATAGCGGCAGAGTCGCCCAGAAATCCATGGATCCCCGCAGGGCATTAATACAGCGAGTGATGTTGCCGTCCAGTAGGTCGGTCGGGGTATGATAAACATAGACCCCCAAATAATGCAGACAACGCGGCTCCCACCGGAGTTCCTGAGCAGTGAGTGGGCACGGTTCTCCCGGCCTCAGGGGGAACAGGCAGGATTTAGGCCAGTTGACCCTCAGGCCCGACAACCGGCCGAACTGCCCCAGTAGCTGCTGCGCCCCCTGGAGCTCGGGGCCCGCATCGGCTAGAAACATCAGCAGGTCATCTGCATACAGGGAGATGAAGTGCGGCCTTCCCCTAAATGATAAACCTGCGTAGTGGCGGCCCAGTCTGGCCTCCGCTGCGAAGGGTTCCATCGCCAATGCGAATAGGAGCGGGGATAGGGAACAACCCTGTCTAGTGCCACGCCCGATCTGGTATTGTCTCGAGATCAGTGTGCCCACCCGAACCCTCGCTACCGCCTCGGTGTACAGGACCTTGGTCCATTTTATATATCCGTCCCCCAGCCCGAAGCGGCGCATCACCTCATACAAGTATCCCCATTCAAGGCTGTCAAATGCCTTCTCAATATCAATGGAGAGGACAAATGGGGAGACGGCACCCGGCCAGTCCGCGCCCATCAGTCTCGTAAGTCTACGAATGTTATGAGTGGTGTTGCGTGTCGGTATGAAACCACACTGGTCACCGTGAACAAGGCTTGTCATGTGTACCAGCAGTCTGTTGGCCAGGATTTTACTGAGGATCTTGTAGTCCGTCGTCAACATAGACAACGGACGGTACGAGGACAGAGCCGCTCCCTCTCTGCCCGGCTTCAAGAGCGGGATCATGAGGGCCTCGCACATGGAGCCCGGGAGTCGACCCCTCGCCTGTGCCTCATTGTACACCTCGCGCGGCCGTGGGGCAAGGTATTCTAAGTATTTACTATAAAATTCGATCGGTAGCCCGTCAAGTCCCGGGGTCTTATTTCTGGCCATCTGTTTTACTGCACAACCTATTTCTCCAAGAGAGATGGGCCGACCTAGCTCTTCCGCCTCCGAGTCCTCCACTCGTGGTAGCTGTAACCCGTCCAGGAACTCTTCAAGCTCCTCCGCCCCTCCCGCTCCGCCACTCTCATAGAGCCCCTCATAATAAGCACGAAACTTATTCAGGATCCCGGGTTGAGTGTGGCAGGGCTCCTCCCCTGTCTCCTGTATCCCCATGATCGGCACTCCCCTCCGAACTGGGTTAGCGAGCCAAGCCAGCATCGACCCCGCCTTATCACCTTCCGCTTGCGCCCTCGTCATGTACGCCTTGTGATCGAAGCTACGCAGCCGCTCTAGCTCTACCGCCAGCCCCTCCCGTGCCCCGCTAAGCCCCTCCTGCAACTCAGGGTGATTCGGGCGCCTCTTCTCCAAGTCCCTCAGCCGTGCCTCAGCCTTATCTAAGTCATCCAACAGAGTTTTCCGAGCCCCAGCCGTGTGCCCAATACAGTGTCCCCGCACCACCACCTTAAATGCATCCCATTCTACCGCCCTCGTGGAGGTCGAGCCACTGTTCTCCTCAAAGTACCTCTCAATGCACTCACCCAGGGCTTCCCTGAACAACAAGTCATCTAGGGTGTCGGGTTGCAGGCGCCACGTTGGCACGCAGTTAACAGTCACCATCCAGTCCAGAGACATCAACAAAGGGTTGTGGTCCGATATCGTCCTGGCCAAGTATTCCGCCCCTCCCAGCGGGGAGCACACACGCCGAGCAAAGAAACGCATCCAGCCTCACATGCAGGTCATGTAGGTGCGAGTGAAAGGAGTAGTCCCTAGTGGTGGGGTGCAACGCCCTCCATGCATCCGTGAGGGCCCAGCTCTCCTGCCATTCCAACCTACGCTTGGCGACCCTATGCACTGGGGACGCGCGCAACGGGGGATGGGACCTATCTAGTAACACATCCTCAACCGAGTTGAAGTCCCCCCCCAGGAGGACCGGCCCTGCCAAATACCCCGCCAATTTGCCCGAGATGGTAGACAAGAAGGCGGGCAGGTCTACATTAGGAGCATACACATTACAGAGAGATATCACCCTGCCTCTCAGCCTCCCCTCCACCGCCACATATCTGCCCTCCGGGTCCACCAATGACTTTGTGACCTGGAAGGGGACTCCCGCCCGTATCCAAATCAGTGTCCCCCTTGCAAAAGCTGAGAATGTCGTGTAAAATAGCTGTCCCCTCCAGCGCCTTTGCAAAGCAGCCCCTTCTTGTTTATTAAGATGTGTCTCCTGCAGGAACGCTACATGAACCCCCCTACGCTTGAGGTACGCCTGAACTTTATGTCTGCGCGTCATGGACTGCATACCCCGCACATTCCAGGTCACACATTTCAACGCCCCGGTACTAGCCATCCCCCCCTACACAACCGGACCAGACAACAAAGAACAATGTCCTTACAAGTCCCGCGACCACGGGCCCACCCACCCACCCTCTCCAAACAGGAAGCCGAACCCCTCCAACAACAACTACCCCCCGAGCAACCCCAACTGCTCGCAACTCCCACCCCCCCAGGACAGGCCCCCCCGCAACTGGAAGTACCCCCATCCAAACCAACACTCCCGACCACCCCTCAAGGAAAGGTGGTAATGGTCGCAGTCCCCACTGCGGTGACCTTAGGGGCCAGTAAGGCGTGGCTTGATGCGATAGAACCTCAAAGCAAATCAGCCCCGCGCACTCCACCCCGCAATCCCCACATGACAGATCTCCAAAACCTCAAATATTAGCGTTCCACTGCCACGGGCCCAGCGCCCCGGTGTCCAACCAACGAGTTCACTCCACCAGTTCAGTTCAACACGCCTCTAGTATCTCCTCCGAAGTCTGTGGTGTCACAATAGGGCCCCGGGCTCCACCAAATTCCGATTGTCCCGTCTCCGAGCCCGTGCCCGGTTCCTCTGATTCCGTGCCCTTCCCGGACTGACTTCTGGCGGCCCTGGACAAGTCCGCTACCGCCTGTAGCGCCGCCTGCCTCTCCGCCTCCGTCTGCGACATCGATGGCTTTCCGGTCCTCCTGTGGTTCCTCCTGATCCGTTGGGATTGCCTGATCGGTTGCGCCACCTTGGCCTCCTCCTCCCTGACCTTAGCACCGTCCGTTCCCGCTTTATAAGTTTCCCACCAGTCCCAAGCATCTGCGGATGTCGTGAAGAATAGTGATTGCTCATCCACCACCACTCTCAGCTTGGCGGGGAACAACAGGGAGTACTTGATGCCTTCCTTGCGGAGCTCCCGCTTGAGGGACAGAAAGTTCGCCCGGAGCCGCTGCGTCTCAAATGTATAGTCCGGGAACATGGTGACTCTGTTGTTGTCCACTTGAAAGGGCCCTGCCTCTCTCGCCCTCTGTAAAAGCCAGTCTCTGTCCTGGTAATGGAGCAACTTGAACACCACTGGGCGAGGAGGAAGGCCCAAGGCTGGCGGGCGCGCTGGAACTCTATGCGCCCGTTCCAGGGAGAAGAAGGGGGACAACCCCTCCGGTGCCACCTCCGTCCGCAGCCAGTTATCAAGGTAGCCCACCATGTCGTCGCCTTCGATTTTTTCCGGCAGGCCCACTAGGCGTACGTTGTTGCGCCTGTTCCGGTTTTCCGCATCTTCGGCCCTCCGTTCCAGCACCTTCAAGCGGTCCATCACTTCCGTCAACTGGGCCTTCACCGTTGTTTGGCCTGGGGCTAATTCCTTAACCGTGATCTCCACGGCCTTTACCCTGTCCTTAAGTTTATCATGGTCGGCCTTCAGGAGGCCCAAGCCCGTCGCCACCTGAGCTATGTCTTGATGTAGGGCGTCCTTTGTGGTGGCGATGGCCTCTAGGATACGATCTTGCATCCGCTGCAATGCCGCTTGGTCTCGCTCCGCTCCCTCCGCAGCCTCAGTATCGATCGCGCCATCTCCCTTCCCCTTCGGCTTCCCCATCTGGGCCGGTCCGAGCGGTGGCCTCCGAGTATGTTCCTGGTCGTTCCCCGAGCGTCGCCGGGTTTCGTCCTCCGGCGGGGCCCCCGGATCCAAGGTTATCTCCAAGAGGCAGGAACTCCGAACGACCATCGGCCCGGCTGGCGCCAGTCGTGCCAGGGGCCCAGGGCTTCGTCACTGGGTCACTGCTGCACTATCCTCGCCACTACCAGGGGGCGGTCCCCAGCCACCGCCCGAGGGTGCGCCCAAGGTCCACTCCGACACCTCGGGAGAGGCGCGATACAACAGCCAGCACCTCTGATTTGTCAGGGAGCCGTCCTTAGTGGGTCTCCGGGCAGATGTCTCCGTCGTCTCCAAGTCTCATGCCACCGCCGCCATTTTGGGGTCTGCGACTTCTCGCCCGGGTCCAACTTTCAAAGTCGAAATACTGCTGTGGAATGGCTCGGCGTCGTCCTCCGTGGGCACCGGACCCTCCGCAGTACCTTCCAGTACCGGATGATATTGATTACATCGGGGTCCGATCAGATTTTCAGGATATTTTCCGGGATCGGGCACGGAGCTCCGAGCTCACGCTGCCTACCTCCTCGGCATCCAAGCCACGCCCAGCAAGAAGACTATCTTGAAGACTTTCCTGAGGAGTTTCCTGAAGACTTAGAATTTGCTAGGAATGCTGTCTGTTTCTTGATTTTGCTGCCCGTTTGGGTCTTAGAATAAGTTTTGATTTTGCACTTTTGTGTAATGAGTTATTTACTGAGAATCTTCATGGCATTGACTCTGTACCGCCTTACTTTTTGTTTTTGTAATGAA
This sequence comes from Lissotriton vulgaris, assembly GCF_964263255.1. Classification (NCBI taxonomy): domain Eukaryota; kingdom Metazoa; phylum Chordata; class Amphibia; order Caudata; family Salamandridae; genus Lissotriton; species Lissotriton vulgaris. Next base: position 1,762,573,592 of record NC_141691.1, on the reverse strand, counting down.
ACCCTTTAACTATTTGGCCAATGTATAATTCAGTTATAAAATGTAGGCATTTATTTAATTGACTGTATTTTTTACTATTCTGATGTGTGGGGAGATGCCTTACCTCAGAGACACATTAACTCACGCATCTGAGGTTTAGCACCGTCTGCAATTCCTCAAATTGTTAATGTTCCGATGAAGTATTACTTTTGGGTATCTAAATTGCAGGGTCCACTGCTCCCACAAATTTATGGCAGACGAGGACGGTTCTGAGGTAAGAATACCTACTTTCTATTTTAGAAATTGTCTCTTTTCGCCTTATCCCTAGTGTTAGTAGATATTTCTGTATGGATTTTCCTGGTCAATTTTCCAGAGATCCTGGCTTGTGATGCTTCTCCTGATCAAATTGGATTGGCAGCATGAATAGGGTGGAATAATTCTCTTGATTGAGAATGTTCTGGTGTATTGAATAGGTACTGTGGTGTGTGCTGTATGAAGGACTGTTATGGTGTGAGGGTTTTGGCTATGTGATGTTGATTTTGTGTTCCTCTGGTTGTTTGATTACTGTGATTTTGATGTGCTATTTTTATTTGTAATTTGCAGCCAAGAAGCTTTTTGGCTTTTATACTGGTTGCTTTGGTTATTGATTCTTCGAAATCCAAGATCTTGAGATATTATTGTTGAACTTGTCAGCATAAACGTAGTGTGTTTTGCAAGGTGCCATAAACACACGGATAGGGATTCTGTATTAACACGTTTTCTCCTCCAAGAGTTTGCTTGTGCAATCTAAGTTGTTGTTTTTTACTTATTGATGCACAGGAAAAAAATACACTATCCTGAGGTGCATTTCTGATGAATAGGAATCTTCTTTAATTTGAATTGAAATTGCCACGTAGGTGCTAGTCTTGTTTCTGACATTTCTGAGAATTGTCTTACTCTACCCTGCTGATTTCCGTCTATTGAAGTTGAGCAGACAAGATATATTTTGGTTTATTTTAGTGTGTGTTGATTGAGAAGGGCTGTGTAATTTATTTTTTGATTCACAATGTAGTTGCGCTACAATTAGTTACTCAGCTGTGGAGTAGCGCTGGGATTAGTGAGATGTCACCAGAGAGTCGTGCTGTCATTAATTGGTTTCTGTCAAAGCTGCACTGTGATTGGTTGACTTTGGGCATTTAGCTGTTCTGGGATAGGGTGCTGCTCGCAAGATTGTTTTATAAGGTTTTTGGATTGTTGAGATTGAAAATAATGCAAGATAATGGGTGCTGTGTTGAATAAACCTAAAGTCCCTAGCGCACCTACTATGGAGGACCAAGAAATGCCTGCTGTAGTTTCGTCTGCGTATAAAATGATGTAGAGAATTGTTTTTTATACGTGTAACTAGATTCATAACTGGCATGAATATACTGCTTCTGACAAAGACTTGGAGTTTCCTTTAAAGGGTACCTTTAACATTAGAAAGATAGATTTTGTCAGGCAGACTATGAATGGGAGGAAGCCTTTACCTAGACCTCCACAGTTTAAGGCATTTAATAATTGGATATGGAGGGTCACAGAGAAGGAGAGAAAGAACATAAAGTAGCAGGTGAATGGTTCTTTAAGACAGTGGCTTGAAAGGAAGTGGAACAATCAGGAGAGGTGCTGGAAAGAGGATATAGTTGAGGGAGTGAGAGTTTTTCCTGAAATATTAAAAGAAACAGTAGAGAAAAAGAAAGGTGATGAGAGGAACAAAGAGACGCATAGAGCATGATTCAGATGAGGAGGATAACTTTTTAAGTGATCTTTTGAATTCTAGACCTCCTCCATATTCTGATGGGCTGAAGAGGCAAGGACAGAGCTTCCTCGTTCCTGACATAGGTGCAGAGGGAGAGGGTACGAGTGTACAGATGCAGCAGAGATTGACTGATCTTGCAGTTCTGTATGCATCAGTGAGTGCCCGAACTGAGAATACATTGACAGTTTCATTGAGTACTAGCAGAGAGATTATTGTTGTCTCTCCACTTACTATCAGGGCTACTAGAATTATGCGATTGTGCAGCTGCAGCACTTTTCACATAATTATAGCTTTGCAACATTTGCCACATAATCCATCATCTGCTGCATAATCTGCAGATTTTAACAAAATGAATAGTTTCTAGCTCAAACTGTTCAAAACTTGCTAAAAAGAAGTGACACGTGTTGCCGGGCAGTGAAAGGCCCTTTGCAAATATTGACTGTCACCTTAAACTGGTACTAATGAAGAGCAACTGATACCCTAACAGTGGAAAAAAGACGAAATGATGAAGTAAAACTATAGCACATAATTCCAGTGGCTCTGATTAAAAGCAACATGCCTGCGGCTGTTCCTGTTAAGAGTCCTAAATAGAGAAATATTAATATTGGGCTTTTAATGGATGAATTTGGACACATTTTACATGGTACAATTGACTTGAACAGACTGATACCATACAATGTAAATGAAAAGTGTTATCTGAACAGAGCAACAGCGAGGTGTGCAAATGAAGCACATGATAAGTTGGAGGAACTCTTGGATGAGTGCCAGCTAGACATCAGTAAAATGAGAAATGTGCAGAGAAATAAAAAATTGATTTGACCAATGATGAAATAAAAGAGTTGGGCTTGCTAACTTTATGAGCTTACATTAAAGTTCTAGTTCAAATGACAAAGGACAAGAGGGATTTGAAGAAGGACAGAGAAAGCTTCAGAGACAGGAAAGAAGGCGAAAGGGTCCATTAATGATTCAGCTTTAGAGGCAGTTCCAGAGTTTCCTCAGAGAGCAGTGCATGTAGGGAATTATGTACATGTGCCTCGGACATGAGGTGATCTTTATACCTTTACAACAAATTTTCCAAAAATTGCAATTGGAACCTAAGAAGTGGCATAAGGAGGTTCATAGGTTGCCAACGATTTTGAAAATGCTGTGGACTGATTTAGATATGGTGTTTGAAAATGTTGTTGCTAGTGATTTGTGGTCTGAATTTAAGATTGCTATTGCTGGGCAGACTGATTAACTAGCTAGAGTTGCGCTTAATAATACTGTCTGAGGTAGTTGATAATAAATAGAAAGCAGTGATAGAGCATTTCAAAAAGAAAGTGCAGGAGAAAGATATTAACTGGACAAAGATTTAAGACCCTATACACAAGCTGAAGGAGTCAGCGCATGCTTATTATGAGAGGCGTATACAGATTCTTTAGAAGCATAGTGAAGTTGAAGATTCCAAGTAAGACAGTGCTAGTGGATTTCTGTCTGCTTCTGTCATGGGCTTGTGTTCAGAACTGAGTGTGATGCGCTGGCAGACTAAAGGTATTGATGAGATTCTGAAGTACGGAAGGGATTAGTTTGATGCAAAACAGAAAAAGATCAAAGAGACGTTGACCGTTGCCCAGACAAAGAAGTTCCAGAGAAAGGGCAAGAACCAAATTGCAGAATTCTGATTTGGGGTTTGTGTCACCTGACAATGCTGGATTGAGATGAGCACATCCGATGTAAGGATGAGAATGGGAAATTAGATGGTGTAGATGCAAAGTCATGGAAGAGGCGTGAATAGCTTTAGAATGAATGCAACATTAGTTTGCTGAAGAGCAGCACTGCTTGACATTTCTGCTGTAAAACTGCCATTGAAAGTGGTGATGCAGACAGATACAGATTGCATATAGAAAGATTTTGTTTCCCAGATGCCGTGGAATGTAAATCAGATCCAGATCCAGTCAGTTGCCCTAGCCCAACCAGGTCCTATACAGAATGTGCAAAGTCTAGGGCAGTTCTGTATGAATATGCCCATAGTGCTAGTATTGCAAACATGAGAAACAAAGGGCCAGATGTACTACGGTTGCATTTAGCGAGTCGCAAATTGCGTCAAATTGCGACTTGCAATTTGTGACTCGCTAAATGCATTGAACAACAGTGTCTCACACACTGTTCCCGATTCCCAATTTGTATTTGTATTTGTATGTGGATTTATAGAGCGCGATTGCTGCCCGGGGGCGTCCAAGCGCTAAGAACCAACAGAGGGGAGAGATGGGATCAGGGGGGTTGATGGAGCAATTACTGAGGGGAGTTGAAGAGGAAAGTTTTGAGTTGTTTCCGGAATGAGGAGAGGTTGGAATTGGCTCTCAGATGGAGGGGCAGGGTGTTCCAGGTCTTGGAGGCATTGTGGGAAAAGGTCCTACCGCCGGTTCTGGCCTTCTTTATTCTGGGTGTTGCGGCCATAAAGGCCTGGTTTGATCGAAGATTCCTAGTAGGTTGGTAGTGGGAGACTAGGTTACGGGTGATGAGGGGGCCTGTTTTCCAGAAGGCCTGGTGCGCGATACACATAGCTTTGAAGTGGATTCTTTGGCGGACTGGTAACCAGTGTAATTTGATCAGACCGGCTCTGACAGATTGTCGGCGAGGGAGCTGAAGTAATGTGCGGGCTGCACAATTCTGCACAGTTTGAAGTCTCCGCAGTGTATATTCTGGGGCCGCGAGGTAAAGGGCGTTGTTGAAGTCCAGGCGGGACTGAATCAGGCCCTGGATGGCTATCTGTTTGGCTTCCATGGGTAAAAGATGGAAGATCTTCCTTAGCATCTTAAGGAGGCCAAAACAGGAAGCTGAGAGTTTGGTGGCTTGGGTGCCAAAAGAGAGGGATCTGTCCAGCCATACCCCAAGGCTCTTGATGTTGTCCTTGGGGGCCATGGGGGGTGCCCAGGCAGGGTGGCCATAGAGCATTAAAAGATCTAGGGTCGGCCGGGCCCAGAAGCATTAGCTCTGTTTTGTCCCCGTTCATTTTGAGTGATGAGGAGGACATCCAGCTCTTTACCTCCTCTAGACCTTTTCTGAGCCCTCCTGTCTTAGGCATGTTAGCTTCCTGCGCCAATGAGACCACCAGCTGAGTGTCGTCAGCGTAGGAAATGATCTTAACTCCAAACTGACGGACAACCTCAGCCAGTGGCCTCATATAAATGTTGAAGAGCGCTGGGCTTTCTGAGGAGCCTTGTGGTACTCCGCATCTTAATGGTCTGCTAGTAGATATTGCCTCGCCGTCGAATACCCTAAAGGATCTGTCCTTCAAGAAGGACTGTAACCATAGCCATGCTTTGTCTTTTATGCCGATATTCGACATCCGGTCAAGCAAGATGTCTTGGCTGACTGTGTCGAAGGCCGCGCTTAAGTCAAGGAGGATCACTGCCACTGATCCTCCTTGGTCCAGGATGGTTCCGGATTCCTCTGTTACCATGAGGAGCGCGGTTTCGGTTCCATGCTTAGGTCTGAAGCCCGTTTGGGTGGGGTCCAACAAATGATGGTTTTCTAGGTAGGCGACGAGTTGGCCGTTGATGTGTCTCTCTAGTATTTTGCTCAGCCAGGGCAACAGAGAGATTGGCCGATAATTGCTGAGGTCTGAAGGGTCCAGGCTAGGTTTCTTTAGCAGGGCTCGGACCATGGCTCGTTTCCATTCCGGCGGGACTATGCCGGCGTGGATGGAAGAGTTCAGGAGGTCCATTATGATGGGCAGAGTGACTTGGGAAGCTGACATGATGACGTCTGGTGGGGCTGGGTCGTCAGGGGAGCCTGATTTGACTTTCAGAGCCACAGATTCTATGGTCGCAAGATTGAGGGGGGGAAGTGGTCCAGTGTGGGAGGAGGCTGAGATACAGGGGGTGTCAGGGTGGAGTTGGTCTGAGTTGGGGGGGTGGTGGACAGGGGGGAAAGGATTCACGGATTTTATGAATTTTTTGGAGGAAGAAATCTGCCATGTTGTTGCAGTGTTCTGTGGATTTGTTCTCAAGCAGGCTAGGTGGCAGTTTAGTAAGGTGTTTCACAATTTGGAAACATTCTCTAGGTTTTGATTTAGCTGAAATAATTTTGTTAGAGAAGTGTGATGCTTGGCTGGCTATGATTTCTTCTTTGTATTCTTTGATTACCTTTCGGTATTGAGTTTTGTTTCCTGGTGAGCAGTCCAGACGCCATTTCCTTTCAGCTTGCCTACACTGGCGTTTCTTTGCCCTGAGGGCTTCTGAATACCAGGGAGCGGACTTGTGGGGACGTTTAATTTTGGTTTTTCTTTTGGGTAGGGAGTGATCGAGTGATTGGGTGATCCAATCTTCATATGTCTGGTTTGCGAGGCAGGGGTCCTCATTACAGAGAGGTAGGTTGCTGGCCAATTTGGTGGTCCATTTTTCGGTTGAAAGGCGAGACCAGGGTCTGGCTATTCTTACTGTGGGTCTGACGGTTAAAGGCCTAGGTGTGGTCCATGAAAAGGGGACCAATAGGTGGTCAGTCCATGGAAGGGGGATAGGTAAACCAGTTTCCAGGTTTACGCAGTTGCTAAATACTGGATCTAGCAAGTGGCCCTTAACGTGGGTTGGAGGGCTGACAGATTGGAGTAATTGCAGCGCTGCTAGGTCGTCTGTAAGTGTGGTTGCCGTATGGTCTGCTACAGAGTCAAAATGAAAGTTAAAATCTCCTAGCAGGGTGAAGTCAGAGGAGGTGCTGGCTCGTTCGGCCACAATCGATGCAAGATGGTTGTGGAATTGCTTGGGGGGACCGGGGGGCGGTAAATTAGAGTACCTAAAAAGCAGTTGTTAGTTGTGAGGTCGCAAATTGCATGCCTCATCAATATTCATGAGGCAAGCGCAATTTATGACCCCATTGGGCATGGCTAGTATTCACAGGGATGGTGGCCTGCTGGGGGCAGCAGACCACCATGTCTGTGACTGCTTTTTCAATAAAGCTTTTTCTAAAAAAACAAAATGCAACCCGTTTTCCTTAAAGGAAAACAGGATGCATTTAAAAAAGAAAAATTAAACTTTTCAGTTTCATTTTATAAGGGCAGGCAGCGGTCCCTGGGACTACTGCCTGCTCTTATAGAAATATGTTCGCTCCCATTCACAAAGGGGAAGGGGTCCCTAAGGGACCCCGTTTTGAGACCGCAAATGCGGTCTCAATCCAATCATACATAGGTGTGAGACTCACTATTAGGAAGGGACGCATTTGGCGCGCCCCTTCCTAATAGCGAGTCACTAACCATATTTTGCGAGTCACTAATAGGTTAGCGACTTGCAAAATATGGTTTGTACTTTTGCCTGACCTTTTTTGCGGTCGCAAACGGGACGGATTCCCGTTTGCAACCACAAAGAAATGGTCATACATCTGCCCCAAAATGCCTTACAGTCCAGAGTACTAACAAATTCCATTCAATCTGTATAATAATTTTCCTCAATTTTCCAGATTTTTGAGAAATTTTGAGAAGAGGATTGCTTAGTTGGAGCAGGCCTGGAGGTAGGCCAGATTGGCGCTTATATAGATGGTGAAGGGAACGGCCATTAGTGTAATTGTTGATTGACAGAGGTGCTACCCACTCTTCAGTTTAATCTGTGGAGGTTCCAAACCTACCCTTCTCAGGAAGAGAAGTCCAAGTTGTAGGTATTAGCAATAACAGACTGTTAACCGGGTTACAGCAGCTGTCATAGTTGAAATAGGAATTATTGAGAATAATTATCAGTTCATATTGTGTGATTTGTTGTTCACTGGATGGTGTTGCAATTGGAATCCAAAATGAAACCTCAGTATTTAAAATTAAATCACAAGATTCAAGAGTTTAGTTGTTTCCCCTTCTCACTAAAGATAATTTACCTCTGAATTTTAGGCACGCTGTCATAAATGATGTTTGGAATTTCATAGGAAAAGATATATGATTGATCAAAAGTGCAAAGCCTGTGAGGATGGTTGTAAAACTAACTGCAGTTTCCCTAGAATGAAGCAATACAGACTTTCAGAAGATACAAAATAAGGAATGAAACCAGTCACTGATAAAAAGATTGAACAAAATGTCCTGTGGGAAGTGCTTGGTAGTCTTTGAAACTCTGCTTTGATGGTCATTAAAACAGCAAGAGGTACATTGAGAATTGTGCAGGATCTGTGAAAAATAAATGAAATAGTAACTCTATGTTGACTGGTAGTACTGAATCCTGCAGTAATTTTGTTCGAGATTCCATCAAATGCAGCATGGTATACAGTCATCAAATTATGTCATGCATTCTTCTCCATTCCTCTGCATGAGGAGAGACCCTTTCTTTTTGCATTCTAGTGTCAAAGTAAAGTTCTTGTTTAGCATCAAATTCCATAAGGTTATACTAAAAGTCCTTTAATTTTTAGTTAGATCCTGAAGAAATATTTGGAAAGTTTGCAGTTGCCCTGTAACTCAGTCCTGGTTAAGGTAACGTATTGATGACATCTAAGACAAAAGAAGATTGTGAACTTGACATGATTGCATTACTGAATCATTCAGTTGACATTGATCACAATGTTACCCCTTCAAAAATGCAGTACTGTAATAAGGGAGTGATTTATCTTGATCACCATGAGACAAGTAAAGTCTCAAAAGAGCATGTTTCTGCAATTCTGAAGATTGGTCCCCTTACTACCCACAAGGAGGTAAGGAGCTCCTAGGAATTGATTGACTACTAATGTCAGTGGATTCCAAACTTTTTCTTGATTGCAAAGCCCTTAGTAAGACTGAACCACAATAATGTCAGAGACTTGTTGCCATTTGATAATTAATGTTTAGAGTCCTTGGGGACTCCTTCCCATTTGCGAATGCATTACCACCTACTTGAAGTAGGTGGTAATTTGTGAGTGTTTTGCGACCGCAATTGCGGTCGCAAAACTTTGGTACATAGCTTTGTGGTCGCTATTAGGAAGGGAAAGCCCCTTCCTAATAGCGAGTCACAAAACAGTATTTGGCGAGTCTCAATTTATTTGCGAGTCACGAAATACTGTTTGTACATGGGCCCATGCTTTTTAGGGTGCGCAAACGAGTCTAAGACCCGTTTGCGCATGCTAAAAAGCGTCGTACATCTGGCCCATAATGAATGAATCGTGAAAACTATGAGAGGTTGGAAAAACGCGAAGAAGATAGAAAAACAGATTAAGGCTGAAAAATAATTTAGGTTTTCAAATGTGCCCCAAGGATTGAGAATAGAATATTAGATAAAGGTGGAATTGGTTAAGGTGCATCGTGAGCCTACCTGAGTTAGATCAATTGAATATGTAGGTGACCTAAGAATGACGTGAAAATTAGATGGTTGCCGGCGCTTGTGGACTGGTTTGCTTCTAACACTGCTGGCACCTTAACCCTGAATATTTCTGAACTTATTGTGATGCAGGCGATGATTATACAACACCCCCTAGTACTGGATATTCTTCAGAGAAAGGCAGTGTTTGCAGGATTTTGAAGGCTAGATAAATTTCCACCTTTGGTGCAGCTCAGAAATGTCTACTCCATGCATGTCACTAAGACCATTGCAAATGATACCTGACACACAAAATTAACTTGCACTTTGCACATGAGACCTACGTTTCACAATGATTTATGCACATGGGCATTTAACATTGCTGTTGCAAAATAATCTTTTTCTGTAGGATTTATAGTTCTCGTATAGAATGTTTACTAATGTCAGAAAATAAATACTTTTGAATGTTTAACTTAAGAGTCTTCTTTACTAAATGTTAGATGTATTTATTGAAATGATTTAGAAATTATCCTCAATGTTGATAAATACAGCGGGGGACATGCAATATTAAAATCTATATGCTTCATTTTAACTAAATGGATTTACAGTTTAACGAATACTACCAAGCAAAGATGAAAACCAGTAATGAGTGATTGTTCCCCAAACCATCCTCTTTACTTCATTGCTGAAGTCTTACAATGAGATTCATAAATGTGTGCTATGCTCTGTGTGTAAATGTTAGGAATGTCATTCTTAGCTTTAAATGATCCTTATGTGTGTAGTATATTAGTATAGGTCAAATGATAATGATTATACAATGTATGCATTAAAGTTACGCTTATGTACTTTCAGTGTAGTTCCTGGACATAATCGCTATTGTGAAGTTTCATTGCTCATTGTGTGACCTATGCAATATGAACTAAAGGTTCTAAAGAAATAATATGTTCATATATGTTTAACTGTGCACATGCATATTAAATGTGCGTCATTCATTAATGTTTTAAGTTAGCATTGTTCTCAAAGGCCTATTTGTGCTCCTGTATTTTGCATTGCTAGCTTGAATAGATACATTTTTTGTAACAGCAATAGATACATGTCTGGGAAAGGAATGCAGCGAGGAGCCCATGAGAAACCTGTGGCTAAATAAGAGACTATTGTGCTCAAGTCTGAGTGTGTGACCAAGATGGTGTTCCCATGTCCATTATGGGATTTTTCTCTACTGTTGCAGCCTGCAATGTATAGCTACTATGGACAATGGACTTCTATTGATGATGCAACCAAAGGGGTGTTACCCCACAAACTTGAAGACTATACCATATCAATCAATTTGTTGGATGAGGAGAATCGTTCATACTTTTGCTCTAGCAGCTGCTGTCTCTGTAGACTTGCCCCAAATTATGCAGATGACTTTGGGTTTTCCTTGCTGAGCCATTTGTCTGCATGTTCTATGCAGAACCTTCCTTGGACTCCTTTCCAAACAAAGCCCCAAATCCCCATATACCTATGTCCCAGTTTCGTGTGATTTAGACTGACACGTATTTCTGATTTATTGAAAACTCCTGACTAAGCTTCTGAAATGCTACTGCTGGTGTTGCTAATACTCATGTGTCTTATTCCTATTTTATTTGTAGAGCTATTTGATTTCTGAATTCTGAATATTTATGTACTTTATTCTGTGCTTGGGAGAACTAGATTGCTCAAGCGCAGAAAAACAAAATAAGATTGTTTTCCGTGCATCACATTCTCATGTTGTTTTGTATTGCAGCAACAGAACTTCTTGTTTGTGTAATTCTTGGCCTCCCTGTTTTAATTGTATACCTGTATATCATGATCGTGAGAGTGATCTATCTTAACTTGATTACTAATTTGTAACAAAGACCCTTGGACTTGGCTACCAATTCGTGGTCCTCGTTGCATAGCCAAATTGGTTGCACTGTAAATTTAAATTGAACATTGATCGGACAAACAATGCTAACTCTCTTCACCTCAGTGCGATGTATAAAAAGATCCATTAAAGGACCAAGATACAGAGTAAGTATGTGATTTAGCTGATCCAAAGGAAAGAGAGAGTAATTTGATGGGATCTAAATCCATCCCCTCGAAACCACCGAATGGGCCCAGAAACGCTGGATCAAATCTGGAAGCACTTCGGATGGATTTGTCCACTGACAGGAGAGAGTTAGGGTGTTCAATTTCGAAATGGTCCAACGCCAGCCCTAATCCCAAATGCCCATGATTCATTCTGAGGATTGATGGAGTATTGCTGATGCCGAGACAACTTGCTGTAGTGGAGGAGTGTGAGTATCAATAGGGCTGCACGTTGCAATTTCTAATGATAAGATTGTGGTGTTTTGCAGTGGCTGTACGGTGTCATGTGTAGATTAATTAAGTTGATATATGGGTGTGCCGCTCAATGCAGAGAGAAGTGGAAGTGGTTGTCGGGTCTGTCATGGCCTAAGATCCTGGGATATACACCTACGTGATGGTCTCAGTGTAGAAGACACTGGGTGTAGTTGTCTGCTGTGTTATGTGTTTGTCATGAGACAATGTCAACAGCATCTTTAAGATAAGGACTTGATCTTTGCGTGGTGGTGAGAAGTGGTTGGTATAGTTGATCTCAGTGCATAGGGAATAACTGTATCAATCGGAGCGAGACCCCACTGTTTGAGGTTTCATTTGAGGTGAGTGCTAGGATTGTTTGGAAGTTTCTCTTTTGTGTATGAAAATCTTTCATTTCGTTAGTGGAACAGAAAGACTTAGTTGTTGATAACCCTTGCATTTGTTGTTTCAATTTCTTAGAAAGCACACTTGGTGGCCTATTAGAATGACGGGCGGACTCCAATCCGCCCGCCGCCCTAGCGGTGCTGGGACCAGCCGCCAGTGGTGCGGCGGTCCCACACCGCCAATTAGGATACGACCGCCACCATGGCAGTTTCATCCTGTATATTTCACAATGTGGTGGGCGGTGCTGCATTCAGCACCCGCCACAATGTTAAAGGGCATGGTGTGTATTTGCATGCACACTTGACAGGCCCCGCATGGTGCCTGCCACCTTGTGCAAGCAAATGTCGGGGTACCATGGGTACCCCCCAAGTGTAGCTACCAACCCCCCAAACCCCTGGGGGCCTGCAACGGGCCCCAAAGGCATTCTCTGCATGCCTTTTCATGGCGGAGTCTCCGCCATTGAAAGGCATGAGACCGCCATCATCGTAATATTGGGAAGGCACCGCCACCATATTGCAGGTTTTTTCCGCCCTGCAGGCAATCGGGCGATTGCCTACCGGCAGAAAATTGGTGGACGGTCTTTTCGTCCGCCTGGGTCCTCACATCATTGCAATATGGCGGGGGAAATGTTAGGCAGGCAAACTATAATGGCGGGCGGATCGCCAACGCCATACGGGCGGTGGTGATCTGCCTGCCAGCCTAATAGACCTCTTAATTCTCTTGCGAACCCCTCTCGAACCAAATCCAAGTCTGAACATTTTTGGAAACAAGATCTTGAAATTGTTTGGGAGGTTACTTTTTGGAATAAGATATGGGCACGTATTTATAACATGTCTAGGTCAGCGAGTATTACTCAGTCCTTATCTTTTATTTATCATGGACCGTATTTTACCTCCCTGCACTGCTCCAGATTTTCCTCAGATACCTCTGATAGCTGTTGGACTTGTAGTTTTTCTGCGGTGGATCTTATGCATATGTTGTTCAGATTTCCTAATACTCTTTCTTTATGGCATACGTTTTAGTCCTAGATTAGGAAGATTTTTAGTTTATAACATCCCTTTAATATTTTTTATATTTTTCTAGGCTCTTTAACTAATTACCTTGTATCATCTTTCCCTAAACATAAATTACTAGATATTTTATTAGCAATTGCTTTTCAGCAAATTACTTTTAATTGGAAATCATCATCAAAGTTATCTTATAAGATGTGGTGGGATTCAGTATGCTCACATCATACATGAGATATTGTGTACACGACTCAATGTTTATCTTCTTGAATCCTTAATTGTTATGATTACACCTCACTACATTTCTTAACCTGGTTGAAAAAGGTATGAGCAACACCAGTTCTGTATTATCTGAGAATTTGTATCCCCATCAATATTCTCTCTCTGATTTTCTATTGTATTAGCATGTAAGATTACATTCTTATTTTTTAATATTTGTTTCACTTATTTATTTTAAGATGTGGATGAGAACGTTGTTTTTTTAGGTCGTTATACTTAGGTTACTGATTATTTCCTTTTTATTTAGTTTCTTGTTACCCCTCCTTTTTTTGCCGTCCCTTGCAAAATTATAAAGACTTTGTTATTTCTCTCATGTACTTAATACCATATGTGAGTTGCTAATCATTGATCAGAGTTCTTTGTGTTGCATTATGGTATTTATTGATAATAAATAAAGTCTTTTAAACACAGAAAGCACACTTGAGAGAAAATTGGAAAGGAGTGAGTTGCTGCAAGGAGCAAGGTTGATCTCACAGTGTACAGTGCTGGTATAGGTTGGTTGATGTAAAGCCACGCAGGGATTTGTTGCATATGTCATAGAGAAACACATTGGTATTGGTTGTGATCACCGAGCAAGAGAATTGTGGGAGAAATCCATTTCTTTTGTGAACAGTTTGTTAGATTAAACAAAATGAATTTTTTGAAAGCTATACAACACGTAGTCAGGGAAGATGGGACTGAGCCCATTAGAGAAGGCGAGTAAACACCACCGGAAGGTAATTCAGGCCTCATTATGGTGACAGAGGAGGGCTTTCACACATGGCTTTGGCTCGCACAATGGCATAGATCACTGAGAAAGATGGTGTATTGCAGTTTCCTCAATACGGAACATTCAATTTGAGAATTATTGAGAACTTGACACAATGCCAAGATGGCTATTGAGCTGGGGCTGAACAAAGAGCTCCCTTGGTTCGGATGATGAATCCAAAACTATCCCATCTTTACTCTGCCATACACCAACTTTGTAACTTGTAAAGCAACAAGAAAGGCAAGCTAAACGATCTTACTGGCAATGCCACCCACTAAGCCCTGGACTTCGGATCTCTACTGCTACTGAAACGCTTAGGCACTGAAGTACCCCACTATGCATCGGCCGTATCCCCAATCATTTGCTTTAACTCGGGCATCCTTGTCGTGATTCCACTGAGGGATCCGCCCTGGATGCTTGCCCACCCACTGCCATTCATCACAGATAGGAAAGTTTGAACACAGCATGGCTGGACGTGATTAGAACTGACCTTGACTCCGCTCACTGCCAAACTGTTTACCATATTTCTGCTCACTCGCAAACCCACCGCTTTTGTTTTGCTGCTATGTTTGTTCTGGCTAGTGGATTGGAATGCTGTGGATCGATCACTCCTTTTTGGGGGGCCAATTGCACACATATTTTCCTATTTATTGTCCACAAAATGGTGGCCCGCCCATTAATTACACACAATAAACAAAGGATTTGGCCTATCCGGACATGTAAGCATTATGAAGGACTTAATTGCTTAGAGCCCGGCTACAAAATCAGGATAGAGGACTCCTTGCTCTTTCCTAAGTTAAAACAAACAAGGGACTCTACCCTTTCTTAAGGTTAGACAGTAAAAGAGGACTCAAGACCCACATAGACAGTGAAGAAGGACCCTTGACTCAACACATCCAATGGAAGCCATCTTGTGGTTTTACTCCTGCTGTCTCTTATAAGCTTTTGCTCTACCCAAGTAGAAAACATGTGTGATACAGTCTGCACCCAGGGTCCTCCCTAATTCTTTAAACGTCCATTATGAACCTACCTCCTCATAGCCATTCTTAACTCTACTTTTCAGTCTACCCAACCATTCCCCTCACTCAATAGAAAAACACATTGTAGTCCATTGCCATTCCACACATATGATGATCCTGGAATCTGAGCTGCCAATAAGCCATGATCCCCCAATGATATTCTGAGATAAACATACCATTCTCACTGTAACAAGACCTCAGTTGCCAGTGCCATCCACTACCTTCAACTCCACATGCCTCCTCCACTCTCACTCTGGCCCACCTGCAGCAGGCCTTGGACATGGATTCACCAAGTAACCGTGAACCTTTCAAGGAAATGTTCCCTCTCATCAAAAATGCTGTGGTCAGGACTTTGTCCATCCCCTCTGAAGTCCCTCCTAACTCTGTGTGCAACAACAACTCATCTACTTCACCAACTGAGTCCAAGCCCCATCTATCAATTAATATACTGAACTACATACACATCCCACACCCAGGGTAGTCGCTCCGAAGATACTTAGCTATGGACACCGTTACTTCTCTCCGACTAGAGTTCTGACCCCCTCCTAGCCTCAACCTATGACACTGTTGAAGTCCAAATCCCCTATTCCACTCAGAAACACGTCCCTAGCACCATCTCTGACCCTGCTCTCGAGTTCCCCACTATCCATCTTCGATCCTTCAAACTAAACTCCGCCTCTGCTGGCTCCCCATGACCAACAACGCTCCATAGTACAATGGCAGCCTCAACACCGAAAGACGTAACCTACGTCTAGCAGAACAAAAGTGGAGATCCTCACCTTTCCTTGAACACCTCAATCATCTGAGATCACAGTAATTCGTATTATAAAAACATTAGAAATTCGACAGCAAATTCTTCAGAAACCAACTAGATCAAGCTAGAAACCAACCCAAAAACTATTTGAACTCATTAAACTGCAATCAAATAGCCTATCCAACTCTTCCCCAGCCGGATCCAGTCTGCTACCAAACTGCGAAGAATTTGCCTCCTTCCTTGAAATCTGATCTTCAGAGAGCACTGGAGCACGGTCCTCTCTCACCTCATTCTAACCATTCTCCTTCTGAGATTGCTGCACCCTAATGTCTACCGGAGCACATCTTCAAAAGCAACTCATCGTGGAACTCCTTCATAACCACTGAGGAAAATGCTATTCTCAAAATTCTAACTGATCTGAAACCCTCAAACCACTACAACGAGCCGCTACCCCCCAACTTCTTCAAAGAGATCAAACTATCGATATGCCTTCTATGGTCCAAGATCATTAATGCCTCCCTACTTCAGGGCACAATCCCTCATTGCCTAAAGTCTAGGCAGGTCACCCCTATCCTAAAAAAAACAACGGCTGATCACATGGACATAAATACAGTCCGCCCCATCTCCAACATTCCTATTCTAGTGAAGCTCCTTGAAAAGTGTATACACATTCAACTCTGTAACCACATTAATCAATTACGTCTTCTTGATCAATACCAATCTAGCTTCAGATCGGGGCACAACACCGAATTGGTACTTACACATATAATGGATGATGCGCTTAAAATGTTGGTTCAAAATGAATCATGCCTCCTTATCCTCCTGGCCCTATATTCAGCATTTGATTTGGTTAAACACAACTACCTACTAGACCTATTGGAACGTAGGATGGGACTCTCAGGAACCATTCTAAACTGGTTAACCTCATTTCTCCAAAACAGAAACCAAAAAAATCAAGGTTAATTAGTCACTGTCTAAGTCGGAGCCTGTCACCTTAGGGCCCACTGGGTTCCTCCCTCTCACCCCCCCTCTTCCATCTGTTCATCGTTAAATCTGAACATTCATTATCACGTGTATGCAGATGACACCCAACTATTCCTGACAGTCTCCTCCCTGAAGACATCCAAGCCCTTAACCTAACCCTACAAAAACCCCAAAACTGGCTACATGGAACCACCTCCAACTTAACTAGATCAACACTGAATTCCTCCTCATCGCCCCACCCAATCTGGCACCTGTTATTAATGAATGGATAAAGCAACTCACAGCCTTCAATTGCCTGCCTCAAATCATTGACTGAGCTAGATCACTGGGAATAACTCTTGACAAGAACCTTAATATAAAGATGTATATTAGTGCTGCCACCAAAGAAGCGAACCTCCATATGAGCATCTTAAGGAAATTAAAACCCTTCCTACCCCTCGGGGGATTCAATTCTGCTATCCAAGCCCTAGTGATTCCCTGGTTGGACTAGGGAAGCATAACCCTAGCTTGCCTGCCCAAAGCCAAAACTGCCCTCTTAAGGGTCTTCCTCAACTCTGCAGCGAGGCTCAAAACTCGATTGAAAAGAAACAACCATAGCAACCTGATTTTAAATCCCTGAACTGTCTCCCTTACGAAGCAAGAGTTTAGCTTAAAATTGCATGCATGGCCCACAAGCTCGGGCATCGCCCTGAGAATTTAAAACTCCCTCTCCCCTTGAAACCAGACTGAATCCCTCAATGGCATCCTTCAAGAAAGAAGTTAAACTACTACTCATGAACACATTTCTTCCCTAGATCCATGGAATTCTTCTCTCAGTGATTATCAGGTCTCAATAGATTTGCTTGTGATTGTGGCTCGCTTGTTATATTACTGTTTGACTAACCTGTCATATCACTGCAGTGATCCCGCCCTCATGGGGGATCTGCCACAGGGTTTGCTTTAGAGCTGGTGGTGCCAGGGGCGACAATATTTGTTGGTGCCCCCCCAATGATCACCTCCACCACGGATTCGCTCAGCATCACCGTTTAACAGTGCCCAAGTCTCCATAACCACTCTTTCTCAGATGCATGTATAGCACACTCTCTCAGATACATATATAGCACCACGCATACCAGTGTAGAGTGTCAGAGCACTTTGCATCACACACACATTACACAAAGACAATCAATCATACTTGTGTAACTGAGCGTGTAGGAAATGTTACATAAGACAGAGGACTACAAGGTGTAGGAGCCACATGTCATCCATACTGGTAGGTAGAATAGTTTAATGGCGCTTGGTCTGGAGAAGCACAAACTCATAATTTAAAAAGGAACACCATAGTTGGGGGTTCTCTTTAACAATGAGAATAGATTTCTGCCTAAATTAATCATTGTTGCAACATTAATCTTTTCTCAAATCTATACTTTGCAGGGTGCATGCAGTTCTTTGATAAAAGTTTATAGTTCAGTACAATTACTAAGTGCATAGAATGTAAATAGGTCAATGAGTGACTGCTTTTAAAAGATACATCATTTTGTTTCTTGCAATTTTATAAATTCAAATCCTATATTAGGATTTTAACCTATAAATTATAAGTAACAAAATAATGTTTCTTTTAAAACGAGTAAACCACTGGCCGATTTACATTGTATGCACTTTGTAATCTGCTCGGTAATTGTTTTCTGCAACAGGCATATTATCCATCTGCACTACTTTATAGTGGGTCCAAACCCAAATTAAACAAAACACTGACCTCTCTTCAAGAAGAACATTAATCACAAGATTTATCTAAACATATTTTTGTTGGCCGGAAATTGCTGGAGGAAACGAGCGCGGCAGCAGCAGGTGCTTTAAAATAACAATAAACTTGCAAACGCGGCGCCCCCTGAAAGCCAGCACCCGGTGCGGTGGTACCGGTTGCACCACCCTAGAGCTGGCCCTGATCTGCAATTTCTTGTAGTGTTTTTTCACAAATATTATAATATTGATTGTATGTGCCCCGGTTTTTTAACATGTGTAAATCGCTCTGATACTCGCACGGGTCTTGTTTGCTCTATATAAAACCTTCGAATAAATAAACTTGTGGAGGGAAGTGTACGAAATGAAACAGCCCCCTAGAGGTACCAAATATGAAGCACTTAATGCTTGGGTACATGTTGCACATCTAAAAGAGTGAGAATGGTATCGGGGGAGAGTTAAGAAAGCTATACGCACGTGTGCAGATGTTAGCTGGGATGTACAACAGAAGACATGGAGAGTTAATATAATTGAGGGAACTCGATTATATCCTATACTTACAACCAAAGGAATAAGAATGGTAAGAAATGCAAGGAAAATAAAAAAAGCATATAGTGACAAAAGGGAAAGGGAGTTGTCCTGAAGATAGTGACAGTGATCTGGATGAGAATTTTGTGACCAAGTTATTGTTAAATCGTCCACCTCCATATAATGAGATACCAGTTGCTGGACCGAGTAGTGCACCTGTTGGTGGAACCATTGAAGCGCCTTCTGCGCCATTTAGTGTAAATCGAAATTCAGTTCCTTCTGCGTCACATGTTCTAAATGCCCCAGATGCACTAGCAGTTCCAGTCACTATAGGTCCTGTAGTCCCTTTGTATAAGCATGGAGTAGCAGGAAACACTACACATGCTTTAGCTGTTCCTACTGGGACAACTGTTGTAACTGTCAATTCAACAGGTCCAGAACTGAGACAAGCTCCCCAGGCTCCTATGGTTCTGACTCAAGCGAACACCTAAGGTGTTCCAGGTGCAACCTCTACAGCAAATCAGACAGGGATTGAATGGTCCAGAAGGCTTCCCCAGAGACCGTAACTCTTTTTCACTCCCAAATTTGACTGCCCCACCAGTGATGAGCTACAATTTCTCTAGGACAGAGATGCCCACAGAATTGCCAGCTTCTGATATGTCCCTTTTGCATTCACCACCTGCCTTAAGCAGTGTTACCTACAGTGGGGAGATTATTCTGAATATTTCAGGAGAACAGCCAGATCTTTCTTCCTCTGAATTTGATGATTGGCTCAGAAGCATAGACATTTCAACAAGCAGTGGAAATCAAGGAGCAAAGGAAGGCACTACTGTTGGAACTCATGAGAGAGAGAAAAAGAGTCATGGATGTGGCTAAATTAAAGGTAGACCTGGAGAACTGATTAGAAATCTATTGAGATGATGAGTTATTATTCCTGTGTAGAGACATCATTAGGCATGCAATACAAGCGCATGACAGACTCAGAAGCATGGAATTGAGATCCAAAGTTTTGCAGTGAAGCTACAGGTTGAGTTTTAGCAACCGAGAAATTGCAAACATCTGCCCACCTGGAATTAAATTACAGATTAGGGAGTTGATACCATATGTACGGAAATGGAGTGAGTTGGACAAACGAAAAGGTAGATAGTCAATGAACAAGCATTTGCAATGCAATAGGTCTCGCATTTACGTGAGTTTGAGCTATTGGCATTGTAAATGGCAATGCCTTTTATTTATGTGTTGGTTTTGAAAACATAAATAAAAGGCATTGTCATTTACAATGCCAATAGCTCAAACTCTAATAACTGCTAGACCTATTGCATTGCAAATGCGTGTTTGTTGTTGTTCTTCTTTAAAGAGGAGCCATTCAGTGAATGGTCTCTAACCCCAAGCAGCCATCATCATCAGACTCGTGAGAAAGGATGATATTCTCCTCTTAAATTAAAAGTACCTTGAGCACTGAGGGCAGCCTCTGTAGGGTAGTTACACATAAAAAACAATAATCGACCCAGATACAACCCCTCCCTCGCACTCACACAGAATAAACTTGCACACTGAGATCCTAACCGAACTGCTGGGGTCCATGGAACACGCCTGATGTGTGGGTGGGAAGGCTGGCATTCCATTACCTAGATATATATGGAATATTGAAAATGCTTGTTTTATTCGTGTTTTCAGTGTGTCTGTGGGTTATCGGTTATTTGGTGATTTCTGACTCCTCGCGATGAACTGACCTGAGGCTGTGTTGTTATTTTTAGCCTGATGAGTGGAGGGGGTGCTGCCCATAAGGGCTCTGGACAGGAGTCAGCAGGGCTAAGACCAGCCACCCTGAAGTGGCTGTCAGTGTAGGCCGGTCCGAGTGGGTAATTTGTGTGGCCACTGTAGTCATTGAATGTCTGTATGAATTACAGTATACTATGCAACAATACTATTAATATTTATTTTTACAGAGTTTTATATAGCGCAAACTTGACCCAATATTATTATCAACAAGGAAAATAACAATTCTGTCAGTAATATGATATGGTAATAATGTTTTCATTATGATAGTACGAATACTAGCATTAATAACATTATTAATGTTAACAGCACGTTTAAAAGCATAATATGCCCCCAGAGGTGCTACTCACATGTACCGTCTCCATGGAGAGTTCCTGCTCGCTCTCCTGGCTCCCCCTGTTGCTTTCTTCTTTTTTTGGAGCTCCACCCGCAGCTTGGGGAGCTGCTGCTTTCATTTTGCATCCAGGAGGCGGGGAGGGGCCGAGGATCCCCAGAGAGTGGTGACAAGGTTGTTGGGACTTGGAGGAACTGATCGGACTGGGCCCTGCCAGGGGATAAGGACACTAACTGGGAAGGGGCGCAGGCAGGCGGTGGTACAGTGGCAACTGTGCTGGGACGGTGGACTGGAAAAGGGTCGTGCACATTTAGGGCATTGTGTAAACTTTGCTGGTGCGGCAGGAACAGTTAGTGTGCCAGGATGGAAGAGATATTTCCAAGTAGATGGAAACTGAATGACCTGTTGACCGGGTGGAGGGAAAGGCAGACTGCAGAGGCAGAAGAAAATCACTGCCGGGGGAAGGGGGCAGTGCCGGGACACGTCGGAAACGCCAGGCAGCGTTTAAGGCAGCAGGCCATTCCGGATGAGTGCAGTTCATGGTTAGACAGGGCAATGACACGGGATGTGACTGGACAGAGTTAGGATTGTCCCGAGTACCAGAGAAGTGGGGCGGTTTTGTCCGGTCCGGGCAGTGTGAAGACTATGCCTTGGTAGTCACCACCATCATGGTGCTGTCTCAGTGAGCGATTGATGCCGCGTCAAGGCGCTATATGCCGAGGTGTATGTCGGTATATTTCAGTCCACACTGATATCTGCATGATTCCATATCTGTTATTTTATAAGTAGATCACTTTATAAAAGACCATGCACTCATTCTGACTGCGTTCCCAAGCCACGGTGGCACGGGGCGGACGCAGTTATTATTCACACAGCTGTGATGGCACCTCAGGCACGGGCTCACAGCTGTTATTATTCACACAGCTCTGATGATGCACCTCAGGCACGGGCTGATACAGTTATTATTCACACAGCTCTGATGATGCACCTCAGACACGGGGCTGACGCAGTGCCAAGGCAGTGCAGCATCTTCGCTTGCTGCGCTGCGTTGCATGAACTCTTTGAAAATATACCCCTAGTTAAGTATGTTGTGAGGATTATTTGCGAACATCTCCTAAGGCACCATTAATTTGTCAGCTGTTTAAACTTGAGTCTTGGTAAAGTTCTGTGTACAAACACAGACACACTACTGTCCTCTTTCGGCAGCACTGCCTGCCAACAGCTGGCTGCGGCTGGAGGAGGTTCGCACCGCTGCCTAGCTCCCTCCCCCCTTCCAGGAGCCTGTGTGTGTCACTGTCATGATTTCCCCAGCCATTGTTACTGACACGCTGTAGGTGGCTCCTAATGGACAACACATTGCTCATCCAGCGACTTTCGAAATGTGTATCTGGAAATGTCATTTGCAAATCCGCTCGCACATTTGCCTCCATTCTTCCCTGCGCCGCCATCCGTTATTTCCAGAGTCAAAGCATTCCTGCAACTTCCAGCGAGCTGTATTCACACCGCTGCAAATTGCAGCCAGGGGAGAGGAACGCCAGGCAATTTTCTTGTTTGTTGGTAGGTATTATCGGCACCAGCCCTGGCGGGTGACATTTTCAAATAATGTTATTAGTATTTTTAATAGCTGCAATCTCCCTAAATAGCCGAGACACGGCGAGAATTATGCAAGACTCATGAGCAGGACGGCTGTCGCGAAAATGAGGTATGTTCGGAACGTGCCAACATGTGGGGGTGGGGGGTGGGGGGTGGAAGTGGACTGGCAATCAAGACAAACACGAAGAATGGCATCAAAAGGCAGCGGCGAACTTTGAGGAACTCGCAATACATGTGCACAGTACTGAGGCCGGAAACAGACCCACCTCCTTTTGTTTCCATGAGAAACAAGAACAAAACAGAGCTGCTCCAGCAACAGGAAGGAGGGGGCCGCTCAGCTAAGCTTTGATCGGCGCCGTGCGCCTCTCTGCAGACTCCCCCTGGATTCCAGAGAGGCGCGCAACGCGATCCGGTCTGCCATGCCATGCTGTGGAGACAGGACCTGGCCGCGCGCACAACATTATCCTATGGGGAAACGCTGCGCGCGGCCAGGTCTTGTCTCCCTTCGTCGTTCTCAGACTGCTGAGACGTCGACTATAGTTCTCGCTGCGAGAACGCGCTTTCAGCGCGTTCGTCGTAGGCGAGACCTAAAAAGGAGACAAAGAAAGTCAGGATACAAATGCCTCCATCTGGAACTGATGAAAACGATGAAAATGTACACAGGCTGCCTCTCCCTTGGAAACCGTTGGACGTGCTGCTTCGCTTATTTCGCGGCAACTGATTGGATGCCCCAGAGCACCCGTGACCGGAGGATTCTTTATGAGCCTCCGGCTGCCCGTTATGCTAATACCCTCATCTTAGGGACTTTCTGTGATCGTGCCCTTCATCCATTGTGCCTTGACTACCTGATTTCTTTTTGGCTTCTGTGACCAGTTGCCTCCAGTCGAGCTTACCGCCATTTGTCATCCATTGGGAATACTGTGTTTATCTGTCCCGGATATTCCACATTCTTTTGAATGACAACCCTGGACGCTCCGGTTATTTCTGAACTGCGTACTTCCCGCCCTGTAGCTCTCTGCATGCCATTTTTTTGGTAAAAGATACTTTGTGCTGTCAATCTACCTTGTTTGGCCATGTCCATCTCATGTTAGCCAGTATCTATTATCCAGATACTCCCACTACTGTCTCTACAGAGACACGTGCCCTGAGGAAGGTGGGACCTGTCATAGGTCACGCACCGAAACGTAAGTCGGCACCATTACAGAAAGAACCTGGCAAAGCTAACTACATAGTGTCCTTCTTTGCTATTGATTGTCTTTGTTTGCCTATTCTCTTAAATCTCTATTTGACAGTTTTGATTGTATTTTTTCCATTATATAATTGTTGCTACATTTTTTTAATTTCGAATTTTTTGTCTACTTTTAGACAAAACAAATTGTTTTCAGGAAGGCCATTTGCCTCCTAGGCCTACCATTGAGAATTGTGGTCCTTCGTCTTGTGTAGCTTTAAGAATTTAATTGAACCTGAATGACTGAATCCCTTAGGATCAAGACGAATGAGATTGAGCGAATGAGGAATATGAGTTGGAGTGAGTGTTTGAATTATCGTGTTGTGGGGTTGTGTATCTTCGTTTCAAAAGTTTCTTTTGTGATACTGCATTTATAGATACCCATTTATTGTACATATATGAATATTGATTAGAATGTATTTACAGATATGTTTAAAAAAATCTTGTTTATTGATTGTTTCTTTCAGGAGGGAGATTGTACCTTTGGTGACCTTATCAGCACTCTTTTGATTTAACAGGTGGAGACATCTTTGTATATTATATTGCCTGTATTCCCCAGCGTCTCCACCTATATTTAAACTCAGGGGCCCCCTTGTTTCAGTGGAAATACCCATTAGAGATGTCACTGGTGGGGGGTATGTACGCATATCATGGAGTAGGGCTGATCTTAAATCCTTCACAAATGACTTCCTGAATTTGAGAGACAATCCAGTAGAATAGTATAGGCAGGTTGAGAGATTTGTGAAAGTATCAAAGATTATATGGAAGGATTTAGATACCTTTTTTGAGATTGTGGTTCCGAGTGACATATCGATTAAATGCAAAGTTGCTGTTGATTGACCTGATGTGGGGCTGATGAAACTCCCTCATTCACAAGCTCCGACCCTATTAGTCATGAAAAAGTATCAACAGGTGATTACCCATTTGGAAAATGGAAATATCTCCAAAAGAGGTAGATTGGGTCAAAATCAGCATGACGACCTAGGAATCTAAAGAGCCAATTCATGCTTACTATGAAGGATTATTGTAGGCATTCAAGCAGTTCGGTGGGACTGAGAATATTTCAAACAAAGAGATGGGACATTTTGTTTACAGATTTGTGCATGTATTGAGACCTAAGGTTAGTTCTGTGATTCAACAACATTTGATCTGTTGGCAGAGTAAACTGATTGATGAGATCCTGCGATATGCAGAATATTGCAGTGACACATTGGAAATGAAAAACAAAAGGTTAAAGGTTAAGTTGATAATTGCACAAATGAAAGCAGAATAAAGAGGTCAGAATCTGCTGTTTATTGAGAATCCAGATCCTGTGCAGGGAGGATATCAGCAAGTCCCAGAGGCAAGATATTAATGGTTTTCAGTAGCAAGGGTTTCCGTCACAGAGTAGAAGAAGAGGTGTGCCTATTGATCCGAGAACAGGTGTTGATGTACTTACTTTGAAGAAAGCTAAGCCTTGCCATGTTTGCGGCAGATTGGGGTATTAGCAGCATGAATGTCAATTTCATACTGGAAACATGATAAATGGAAAACAGGTTTTCATTCCTTGTTTACACTGCTGCACCCGGCTCTACTGTGAGAACTGCAGCGGCTCCCAACCTATCCCTCTCAGGAGAAAGAATGTGGGTGTTGGAGTTGCTAATAAACAAATGAGGAGCCCAGTTTCAGAAGTGGTACCTGTCAAAATCCGGTCTTTTTAGGACCATCACTGATTTGAGGTGTGTGATTCGAGTCCAATCAATCTACTTTAACAAGACAATTTAGGTAAACTAAATTATTCCATTTACTGTACCTCAAATGGTATAGAATTTCACACTCACGATGGGAACATTGTCTTGAAGCTTGCTAGACAGAGATCAAACAATGGAATGTACCCTTTATTGACCAAAGATGATTTACTCCTTGAATTGGGAGATACAGTACTGCCTGAAGTCTGGGACCTTTCAGGTAAAAATATTGGACTAATCAAAGGTGTCGAACCAGTCCAAATCACTGTGAAGCCAAATGCTGACTATCCAAGAATCCCACAATAAAATTTGACCCCCAAAACTATTGCTGGGATTACTCCTGTGATTGACTCAACGATTGAACAAGGCATTCGTAACCCCTTCGGTGCTGATGACGAGCTGGACTTGTCATGGCACACAGTAGCTGTGTGCTCATGACGAGTCCAGCTCATCATGTTGCCCATCCACGAGGAAAGCACTGGTGCTCCCCCCGTGGGTGGCCGTTCCGGGTCTTTTTACCGGGAAAGGCAGGGGAAGACCTTCCCCTGCCTCTACCCACCCCCCTCCGCGTCATCAATGATGTCAGCACGCCAGGCGCGCTGATGCCTTTGTTCCATGACACGCAGGTAGCCATGTGCTTCCAGTGCGTCGGGGAACAAAGAGGTACGTTTTGGGCCTGGGGATGGTGGATTTAACCAAAAGAGGCATCGGGGGAAAGGAAATGGTTTTTCTTTCCCTCGATGATTCTTTTGTGCATTCCTGCTGCACGATCGTGCGATCGTGCTGCAGGAATGCCCACTAGCGCCAGGGATTTATTTTTGTAAAGTCGAGTGTGTTTTGTTCTTTGGGGGAGCGGCCTTTCATGCAAGGGTCGCTCCCCTTATGGGGGCATTCATTTTGGCTTCATCTGCCCCCATGGGGGGGGGGCAGATTTTTAAATTATTTAAAATAAAACCGGCCCACTGGGCCACTAGAATAAATGTAGTCGGAAGTGGCCCCTTGGGCAAGGGTCACTCCCCTTTGGGGGCCATTTATTTGATATCTATTCATGCAAGTTTTGTTTGGGGGAGCGGTCCCTTAGGCAAGGGTCACTCCCATGTATATTTTAGGCTTTGTCTGCCCCACTGGGGGGACAGATTTTCTATATATAAAAAAAGTGCCCACTGGACCACCAGGGAGTGAGGGCTATGTTTTTAGCTGTCTGCCCCCATGGGGGGCAGATTTTGCCATTTTTTAATGTAAGGCCCACTATACTACCAGGGAGGTATTTGTGGAGAGTGACCCCTTGGGCAAGGGTCACTCTATTTTGGGGTCAATATTTGTGGCTGTGTCTGGCCCCCAGGGGGCCAGATCACCATGTGTTTTTTTTTTAATTAGGCCCATTAGACCACCAGGGATTTGTTTATGGGGAGTGGCCCTTAGGAAGGGTTGCTCCCTTTTGGGGAGCATTAAGTTGCCTGTTTCTGCCACCCTGAGGGGCAGATCGGCTGATTTGTGTTTTTTGTAGTGCCATTAGGCTACCAGGGTTTTTTAAATGTTGTGGAGTGGCCCCTTGAATATGGGTCGCTCCCCTTTAAGGGAGGAGGATTGTGGCCATTTCTGCCGTCTTTAAGTGGCAGAATAGCAGTATGTTTTTTGACCCATCTGCCCCCAAAGGGGGCAGAAGCCACAAGACACCAGATGTTTTAAAAATTTTGTTTTAGGGAGTGGCCTCAAGGGCAAGGGTTGCTCCCATTTTACGGGGGTGAATATTTAATTTATACTCAGGCCCACCTACCCCTTAGCTTGGCTGGTGGACTGTGTGTGGACTGGTGCATTTTTTGCATATGTGATTGTAATGTTTTTTCTCCTTTTTAATCTAGTGTGAAGCTTTTGATTCCTGTTTGCGGTTTCGACAGTAGTTGTTCTGCAGTTTTTCATAGTTGCATTTTTTTGGTAAGAAATATTTTTGTGATATTTACTCCAAATGAGTAATATTGTAATGTATGAATTAATTCTTTTGTAAGTGGTGTCATAATGGCAGCATGTTTAGTTAGTGTTTTGATCATGAAATTCTTTGCGATGTGTTTTCATTGTCTTATGTGTAATTTTCTTTTCTCTTTCTTTTTTAGTGGAATATTATTGATCCATACTATGTCTGTGCAGAGTAGGTGGTGGTGAGTTTAGCTGCTTCTGGCAAGTGAGTGGTATTGTTTTGGAGTTTATAGGTATTTCTGATAAAGGTGCATTCTGTTTATTACTTATTTTACAAAGTGGTTGTTGTTGACTTGTTTGACAAGTTACCTTTATTAGTAAGCATTAGGGCTAGCCGTAGAATGACTGCTCAGCAGGTGGTTTGTATGCTTCTTGAATCTTCCTCTGAGCAGGAGCAGTGAGTTTTCTCTCCACGTGGAATCATTGGAGGATGACGGTTGCTCTCAGTGCAGATGAAGTGCCTGTTTTAGAGGAGGATACTGCTCTGCCTATGGTGCAAGATGCATCTGGATTGCAGCCTGAGGCTGCTAGGCCTCCTACTAGAAGTGCTGGACTCTGGGTTGATACAAACATGGTGCAGCCGGTGTTGCCTGCCTTTAGTGGTGATGCAGGGTGTAAAGTGGATTGTGAAAATGTTTTGCCTATACAGTTTTTCAGTTGTTTATGGATGATGTATTTTTGGGTGAGACTAATTTGTATGCTGAACAGTTGTTGAGGGACAGCAGTGACAAACCTAGGCTCCACTCTAGAGCTACCAAGTGGACTCCCACACATCTGGAAGAGATTAAGAAGTTTTTGGGTTTGACTTTATTGATGGGTTTGATAAGGAAGCCATCCCTGGCTTCATATTGGTCTACCAGTCCCTTGATGGCAACAGTCATATTTCCTGCAGTTATGGCTCGTGATCGGTATTTACTTTTGCTACGTATGCTGCATTTTGTTGATATTCTTTGGCGTTGCCACGTATTCACCCTGACTGTGACCGTCTTTTTAAGATTCGACCTGTTCTTGATCACTTTGTAGATCGATTCTCAGAGATCTATACTCCAGGGAAAGAAATATCTAGTGATGAGTCTTTGGTCTTGTTCAAGGCCGTTTGGTTTTTAGGCAGTATATCCCTAACAAGAGGGCACGCTATAGAATTAAGCTGTATATGTTGACTGAGAGTACGACAGGATATGTTTTTAATTTCCGTGTGTACACTGGTAGAGATTCCACTATTGACCCCCCTGGTTGCCCGTCCACTTTTGGAGTTTCAGAGAAAATTGTGTGAGATCTTGCTAGAAGACTGTTTATCAGAAGTGACCATTTGTACCTTGATAACTTCTACACTGCTGTACAATTGTTTAAGGAATTGTTTAAAGTGGACACTTTTGCATGTGGCACAATCCGCTCTAACCGTAAAGGTTATCCAAAAGAGCTTGCTTGCAAAAAAACTTCAGAGGGGACAGTGTAGTTCCTTGCCTAGTGAAGAACTACTAGCTGTGAAATTTGTGGACAGGAGGGATGTATACATGCTGACTACCATCCATGATGAGAGTACTTTACCTATGCCTGTTTGAGGTCAGGTTGCTGAAGTGCGCAAACCTGTGTGCATTCTAGACTACAATAAGCACATGGGTGGTGTTGACAGAGTAGATCAGAGGTTGTAACCTTACACTACTATTTGGAAGGCTTATGTTTGGTATGAGAAGTTGGCCATTCATCTCTTTAACTTAGCAACTTTCAATGCTTTTGTTGTGTTCAAGGAGTGTTCTCCTGCATCAAACTTGACATTTGTTCAGTTTCAGCACTCTGTGATAGGCAGCCTTGCTGTTGTGGAACAGGCAACTGTTCCTAGAGTTGGAGTGGTGGAGGATGTGGCTCGATTGATAGATCGCCACTTTCCTGATTACATTCCTCCCACATCTTCAAAAGACTTTCCCACTAGGAGATGTAGAGTCTGTTGGCGAAGAGGTTTGCGGAAGGAGACTCATATTTACTGCCCGAGTGTTCTTTTTATCCTGGGCTGTGTGTGCCGGCTAGTTTTAGCGAAAAACAAAAGAGAGTTTTCCTTAATAAACCCAGAAAGGACTGGGAAAAGGTATAGCAAAAAGGGGGGTTCCTTTCTGTGGTTATTTCATTATCATTATTCAATAAATCAGACCAGTAGAGCTAGACACCTATTATGAAACAAACTTAAATCTCCTCAGTAACACATATGCCAACAAACCATAGATTGTATCAAAATATCACATTTATTAAAAAAGAAGAAAAAGGTTTTTATATCAAATGATTCAAATTTCACATAAACATTTTCTTATCATAGAAATACATACATGTTCTCTTTCTTCCAAACATTACAATATAAAAAACATATAAAAAGCCAGTGTTGTCGATGCGTTTCGGTGCTTAGTTGGGTAGAACACCTTCTTCAGGACTATGGTTAAAAACTTCATAAATCTAGAAAAGCATATGTGGCAAAACATTAGTAAATAGTACATGAGGATTTTTAAAAAAAACACTTTTTTCTAAAATTATACAGGGTCATAGCTACTAGTGGTCAAATTGTCTTACTCTTAAAGCATTTTCAATTTGCCGTGCCAGTCTTGATCCTGGAGTGGAATAATCCTTATCTTGTTTATTCACCTCAGCTTGACCATTTAGAGGATCTTAAGTATAAAGATAACAATAATACTCAGGTTTACAAGTGATTCTCTTTATAATACAAATATTATTTCTTTGTAGACACCAATGCTTACTTGATGGTGGTTTACAGATTATATGCGGTATTAGGCGGAGACTGATCCAAGCGCCTGTGGTATATCAAGGTTGCCTTAAAATATTTGTGTACCTTCTTCCAAGTTGTTTAGAGCTACTTCCAATAGATCGCTTCTTAAATAGGGATTTAGGCGTGCTTCTCACCTGTGTGCGTAATTAAACAAGGAAGTTCGGTTTCTGTGCCTAGTTTATAATCAATTTATGTGCATAAAGTCACATTGGTACAAAAGGCGCCTAGAAGTATGGCTGGTGCTACATTTTATAATCATGGAGAAACCTTAGCGTGCTTTGCTCTTAGCTACAAATTTTATCACATGAATGTGACATAACCAGTGGGCACGTATTAACTAGAGTGTCCTGGTTAAGTATAAAGTGCACATATGATAATAGCCGGATCGTTTATGCTTAGCCATATTGATAGTGGTTCATGTTACAATCACAAAAAACCTCCGCGTGCTATGCTAGTGGTTTAAAGTTTTAGCTCACAGAAGTTATGAGACCGTAGGGCACACATGTCTTTTACGTGCAAGCAGCACATTTCGATATGAGTAGGGTTAGTTCTACAAATAGAAAAACGGCTAGTGCATGCTACAATTAAAGTTTGGGAGTTTAACAGCGAAAGTTAGCTAAAACGAAAAGAGTACACTTTGGCTCGATAGCCAGAAAGTTTGCTATCGAGACACGGGTAGAGAACTCTGTGTTCGTAGGCACATTCTTACCTGGATGGGTTTCTTTTAGCAGCCGTCCGCCTGGTCTCCCCGGTCTCCAGAGTCGGTGTGGAGACCGGGGTGTGAGGGTTCTTTTTATACGCGGTTGGAATGTGGTCAATTTAAAAATTAGCTACACCTGATGTTAATTCCAGTAAAGTTATCTAACAACCGCGCCATTTTAGTAGTTTTCCAAATGATCAACTTTTGTCCGAAAATGAAGACGGACTAAACTGATACGGCATGGGTGTCAAGGGAACGCGTTAGATCTATTAGTGTCCGAGACTAAAGACGGACTTAGATCGGGCCTGAATATACCGCGGGCGCCATTATTTTTGTAAAACGCTGCTGAAGGGCGTAAATAAAGAAAACGGACTCCGTTGGGTTACAATTTGGGGGCATATACATTAATTTTAAGCGAATAAAGTATCATTTGAAGTAGAATCATTGTGATGGACTGATGGTGTATATGTATTTATACACCCGGATTTCTAATTGCATTTTCAGTTCATATATATGGCATTTCAAAATCTGTGTTTGTAATCTACATTTGTACAAACATTTGGTACTCCTCGAAAATGAATAAATTAATTATTGTTTGGAGTACAATTATTATGGTAAATTGGTGGTGTATATGTATTTGTACCCCAACATTCCATTTTACATGCTTTATTCACATTTTTGGCATTTACACATCTGTGTTCATAATCTTCTTTCATAGAACATTTGGTTCTCAGATATATCGGTACATTAAGAACGTTCCTATTATCTAGCTTTTAATCTAGAATATAAACAGGACCCGTTACAAACAAAATACATGGCAATTAATAAGGGACACCCAAAAGATACAGAGGGTATTTACCCATAATGAAAACCTTATTTCAGTATGTATGTAGATTCCATACATATAGCTATTAATAACGGAACGTTCTTGTACATTGATAGGACCATTATCTCGAACCTTTTAGACAGTTTTACATCAATAACATCAAGTATATCATATTTTTCCCGCAGGAATTATTATCTTTCCTAGGTATACACCATAGTCATATTTTTCAATAGATCATTATGCAATACAAGCATGTTTTCATATGCCCCAAATATCTTGTAATTTCATAACATAATTATGTGTTATATTTATCCACTATATATGTCTGCTGTTTTAAGATGGAACAATGTGCATATACATATATGTTTTGTATTTCGACATTATATTTATCATTATCAACTGTCTTGAGGTGGAACAGTGTGCACACAGTGTTAGATGCAGTTGGAAACATTATTTGATAATGAATGTCAGCACATACAGTTACAGAATATTAATTCAATTATACTAGTGTGATGACTTTATCTAACCAGTCTCTCCCACTCTTCTCTGCTGTTAAGACCATGATTGTAAGTACGGAACTTCGACATGAAAAACTGTTCCCTTTGTTTACGTTTCAGGTCTATGTCACCTCCTCTAGCTGATATCTTGATTTTTTCTACTATGAACCATTTGACTTCGTCCTCTTTGTGCTTTTCTGTTATCCAATGATCAACCAGAGGGGCATTCTTCTTATTATTCTTGAGAGCTGATCTATGCTCATTTAGACGCAATCTCATTTCGCGGCCTGTTTCGCCGATGTACCCCTTCTGGCAAGGACAGATTAAAAGGTATACCACATTGGAAGTTCTGCAGTTAACATGATCATTCATCCAATGTGATGTACCGTTTAATTCTACTTTTTCTGATTGGACAATTGATTTGCAGTGAGAGCATGACCCACAGGGTTGATTACCTCTAACGGGTCTCCCTTGATCTATGCTCAATTGCCTGCCCTTTTTTGGTTCTTTGTAGGTATGGACCAGGCAATTGCGTATTGTCCTGTTCCTCCTGTAGGAGAAGATAGGTTTTGGGAGTGCAATTTTGCCTTGTTTGTTAAGAATAGACCAGTTTTTGTTAATAAGATTCTTAATTTTGAAGCTGAGACCATTGTAATTAGAAACCATTACTATGGTGTTTTCTGGTTCCTGGTTTTTATTGTTGGGTTCAAAAAGGGACGCTCTATTTTGATATTTGGCTCTTTTGTAGCTATCTCTTATCAGCCTTTTTGGATATCCTCGCTGGAGCAATTTAATTTTTAAATTCTCTGCATGTTTCTCAAAGGAATTTTTATCAGTACAATTCCGTCTTATCCTTATGAATTGGCTATAAGGGATGCCTTCTTTTTGGTTTTTAGGGTGATAGCTATTGTGGTGGAGCAGAGTGTTACGGTCGGATGGTTTGACAAAGAGCTCAACACATAACTTCCCTTTTTCTGCTTTAATTTTTATATCAAGGAAGTCAACTGCCACTTGACTTTTGTTACTAGTAAATTTGAGATTGTCATCCCCATAGTTTAGCCACTCAATGAAAGTTGTGAGGTCGGTTTCACTGCCTTCCCACACAAAGAAAACATCGTCTATGAATCTAGACCAATGTTTTACATTTTCATAAAATGGACTCAGTTCATTATAAATATGATGTTTTTCGAAATTGCCTACATATAAGCAAGCTAGGCTCGGCGCACAGGTAGCGCCCATGCTTGTACCTTTTATTTGGCAGAAAAAGTCATTGTTAAACAAAAAGATATTATTCAGTAGGACAATTTCTGTGCAGTCAACAATGAATGTATTTTGAGCAGAGAGATAACCTTCCTCATCACTCAAAATCTCTCTCATCATCTTGATGGTATCCTGTTGAGGTATGTTGGTGTACAAGGACTCAATGTCCAAGCACACCAACCATTGAGTTTCATTATTGAAACTGATACCTTCCACCTTTGAGATCATGTCTTTGGTATCTTTTATGTAGGGTGGTAATGTCTCTACTCAGGGGCGGATAAAACAATCAGCATATTTGCTGAGTGGCTCCGTGATAGAATCTATACCTGAAACTATTGGTCGCATGGGAGGGTCCTCGATGTTCTTATGGACTTTGGGGAGTCCATAGAGAGCTGGTATTTTGGGATGATTGTTAATTAGAAATTTGTATTCATCTTCGCAGATAATACAATCCTCTTTTGCTAAAGTCACTACACTTTTCACTTTCTTTTTAACCTCTTAAGTGCTGCGCCTATACCAGCGGCCGACGGCACCACTACCTCGGGAGTGCTGCCGTCGGCCGTTGGACGTTCCAGCTGCACCTGCGCAATGGAACGTTCAGCACTGGAGCTGGACGTTCCAAAGCAGCTAAGGTGCTAAGACTGTTCCACTCACCAATATTGGATTTTCTATAGTGGGATTTATTGTTAAGTAGGGCATACATTTTCTGATTATAGTCCTGGGTATTAAGGATCACAATACTTCCACCCTTATCCCCAGGTTTGATGGTGATATCGTCATATGTTTGAAGATTGGTCAAAGCCGCCCTTTCAGCTTTGGAGAGATTGTTGGTGGTCCATATCTTTTCATCCAACAATTTTTCGAGGCCAATGGTAATGACTTTTTCAAACGTATCTACTTCTTGGCTCACCAAAGAAATCTCAGGGGTCCAGGTCGAAGGAGGTTTCAACCCAGATTTGTTGTTCTTAGGTCTATTCTCCTTATTTTCAAAGAATCGTTTTATCCTAATTTTGCGGAATAGATCCCTTATGTCTTTCTCTATTGAGTATCTACAGATACCTCGACTGGGGGTAAAACCTAAGCCTTTCTCAAGGATATTAATCTCTTCTACTGTTAAGTTCTTATTAGAGAGATTAATAATTGGTGCCTTTTGGGTATGGCTGTCTATTCCCAGTCCTTGTGGCTGCGGGTCCTCATGTATGGTCTCCTTATTGTTCCCTCCTTTTGGCGGAAGCCCTGACGGCCCCTCCCCCGGGTCCTGAAGCCACAGGTCTGTCTCTTTTGGTGTTGGCCTAAAAAATTCTTTTGATAATCATGGAACTCATCTCCGCTTTCTTCTCTGGATTCGTTGCGTTTACTATTTTCTTGTGCCCTTTCAGCCTCAGAATCACTGGTGTTATATGAAGTGTCTGAAAAGGTCACATTTTTCTTATAGAATTTATTTTTGTTGTACTTATATGGACGATTGTTAAACTCATTGGGGATAGGTTGGTCAAAGTAATCCTTCTGCAGATATGGGTATACCTGTTCCAAATTAAAGTTAGCTATATCTTA
Organism: Lissotriton vulgaris; assembly: GCF_964263255.1. Taxonomy (NCBI): domain Eukaryota; kingdom Metazoa; phylum Chordata; class Amphibia; order Caudata; family Salamandridae; genus Lissotriton; species Lissotriton vulgaris. The sequence continues at coordinate 1,762,538,618 of NC_141691.1, read as the reverse complement.
CGTAATTTATTTGTTTTTTTGTTTATCATGTACTCTTGGTATCCTGTAATATCTTCTTTTATCTCTGCTAGTTTTTTGGTTGCATCATCTAATGCAGTAGACTCATTCAGTTCCTTCTCCAACTTATCTATTTCCTCTTTTTCTATTATCAAAAGTCCCTGCGCTGTGTCTATAATAAGCAACATCCAGTCGCGACTGCATCTGTTCGCTATTAGTGTCCAACTATCTTTGAATTTTTCATCTGTAACAAATAACCCGGGTTCATTGATAATTTGTAGACCCTTTGGTATGACTCCCTTTTTGCAGTATTGGATGATAAATTCTACATGGAGCTCAGTGCGAATCATTTTTTTCTTTAGATTCCAAAGTTTGTTCCATTTATCTTCATCACTACTAGATAGTGTGACGGTACTAATACTTTTAGAAGACCCTCCTAGGAGCTTTTTACATTGGTCTTCTGAGAACCCAAAGGTTCGTAAGGTATCCATATTGTGAGTTAGGACTCTCTGGCTACTGGAGCCTGAGTAAAGCGAAAAACAAAAGAGGGTTTTCCCTAATAAACCCAGAAAGGACTGGGAAAAGGTATAGCAAAAAGGGGGGTTCCTTTCTGTGGTTATTGCATTATCATTATTCAATAAATCAGACCAGTAGAGCTAGACACCTATTATGAAACAAACTTAAATCTCCTCAGTAACACATATGCCAACAAACCATAGATTGTATCAAAATATCACATTTATTAAAAAAGAAGAAAAAGGTTTTTATATCAAATGATTCAAATTTCACATAAACGTTTTCTTATCATAGAAATACATACATGTTCTCTTTCTTCCAAACATTACAATATAAAAAACATATAAAAAGCCAGTGTTGTCAACGCGTTTCGGTGCTTAGGTGGGTAGAACACCTTCTTCAGGACTATGGTTAAAAACTTCATAAATCTAGAAAAGCATATGTGGCAAAACATTAGTAAATAGTACATGAGGATTTTTTAAAAAAACACTTTTTTCTAAAATCATACAGGGTCATAGCTACTAGTGGTCAAATTGTCTTACTCTTAAAGCATTTTCAATTTGCCGTGCCAGTCTTGATCCTGGAGTGGAATAATCCTTATCTTGTTTATTCACCTCAGCTTGACCATTTAGAGGATCTTAAGTATAAAGATAACAATAATACTCAGGTTTACAAGTGATTCTCTTTATAATACAAATATTATTTCTTTGTAGACACCAATGCTTACTTGATGGTGGTTTGCAGATTATATGCGGTATTAGGCGGAGACTGATCCAAGCGCCTGTGGTATATCAAGGTCGCCTTAAAATATTCGTGTACCTTCTTCCAAGTTGTTTAGAGCTACTTCCAATAGATCGCTTCTTAAATAGGGATTTAGGCGTGCTTCTCACCTGTGTGCGTAATTAAACAAGGAAGTTCGGTTTCTGTGCCTAGTTTATAATCAATTTATGTGCATAAAGTCACATTGGTACAAAAGGCGCCTAGAAGTATGGCTGGTGCTACATTTTATAATCATGGAGAAACCTTAGCGTGCTTTGCTTTTAGCTACAAATGTTATCACATGAATGTGACATAACCAGTGGGCACGTTTTAATAATAATAATAATAAAGGGGTTTATAAAGCGCATGGTGACGCCATCCCGGCGTGTCCCCGCGCTGAATTATTAACTAGAGTGTCCTGGTTAAGTATAAAGTGCACATATGATAATAGCCGGATCGTTTATGCTTAGCCATATTGATAGTGGTTCATGTTACAATCACAAAAAACCTCCGCGTGCTATGCTAGTGGTTTAAAGTTTTAGCTCACAGAAGTTATGAGACCGTAGGGCACACATGTCTTTTACGTGCAAGCAGCACATTTCGATATGAGTAGGGTGCAATTAAAGTTTAGGAGTTTAACAGCGAAAGTTAGGTTTTCATTATGGGTAAATACCCTCTGTATCTTTTGGGTGTCCCTTATTAATTGCCATGTATTTTGTTTGTAACGGGTCCTGTTTATATTCTAGATTAAAAGCTAGATAATAGGAACGTTCTTAATGTACCGATATATCTGAGAACCAAATGTTCTATGAAAGAAGATTATGAACACAGATGTGTAAATGCCAAAAATGTGTACAAAGCATGTAAAATGGAATGTTGGGGTACAAATACATATACACCACCAATTTACCATAATGATTGTACTCCAAACAATAATTAATTTACTCATTTTCGAGGAGTACCAAATTATTGTACAAATGTAGATTACAAACACAGATTTCGAAATGCCATATATATGAACTGAAAATGCAATTAGAAATCCGGGTGTATAAATACATATACACCATCAGTCCATCACAATGATTCTACTTCAAATGATACTTTATTCGCTTAAAATTAATGTATATGCCCCCAAATTGTAACCCAACGGAGTCCGTTTTCTTTATTTACGCCCTTCAGCAGCGTTTTACAAAAATAATGGCGCCCGCAGTATATTCAGGCCCGATCTAAGTCCGTCTTTAGTCTCGGACACTAATAGATCTAACGCGTTCCCTTGACACCCATGCCGTATCAGTTTAGTCCGTCTTCATTTTCGGACAAAAGTTGATCATTTGGAAAACTACTAAAATGGCGCGGTTGTTAGATAACTTTACTGGAATTAACATCAGGTGTAGCTAATTTTTAAATTGACCACATTCAAACCGCGTATAAAAAGAACCCTCCCACCCCGGTCTCCACACCGACTCTGGAGACCGGGGAGACCAGGCGGACGGCTGCTAAAAGAAACCCATCCAGTTAAGAATGTGCCTACGAACACGGAGTTCTCTACCCGTGTCTCGATAGCAAACTTTCTGGCTATCGAGCCAAAGTGTACTCTTTTCGTTTTAGCTAACTTTCGCTGTTAAACTCCTAAACTTTAATTGCAGCATGCACTAGCCGTTTTTCTATTTGTAGAACTAACCCTACTCATATCGATATGTGCTGCTTGCACGTAAAAGACATGTGTGCCCTACGGTCTCATAACTTCTGTGAGCTAAAACTTTAAACCACTAACATAGCACGCGGAGGTTTTTTGTGATTGTAACATGAACCACTATCAATATGGCTAAGCATAAACGATCCGGCTATTATCATATGTGCCCTTTATACTTAACCAGGACACTCTAGTTAATACGTGCCCACTGGTTATGTCACATTCATGTGATAAAATTTGTAGCTAAGAGCAAAGCACGCTAAGGTTTCTCCATGATTATAAAATGTAGCACCAGCCATACTTCTAGGCGCCTTTTGTACCAATGTGACTTTATGCACATACATTGATTATAAACTAGGCACAGAAACCGAACTTCCTTGTTTAATTACGCACACAGGTGAGAAGCACGCCTAAATCCCTATTTAAGAAGCGATCTATTGAAAGTAGCTCTAAACAACTTGGAAGAAGGTACACAAATATTTTAAGGCGACCTTGATATACCACAGGCGCTTGGATCAGTCTCCGCCTAATACCGCATATAATCTGCAAACCACCATCAAGTAAGCATTGGTGTCTACAAAGAAATAATATTTGTATTATAAAGAGAATCACTTGTAAACCTGAGTATTATTGTTATCTTTATACTTAAGATCCTCTAAATGGTCAAGCTGAGGTGAATAAACAAGATAAGGATTATTCCACTCCAGGATCAAGACTGGCACGGCAAATTGAAAATGCTTTAAGAGTAAGACAATTTGACCACTAGTAGCTATGACCCTGTATGATTTTAGAAAAAAGTGTTTTTTTAAAAAATCCTCATGTACTATTTACTAATGTTTTGCCACATATGCTTTTCTAGATTTATGAAGTTTTTAACCATAGTCCTGAAGAAGGTGTTCTACCCAACTAAGCACCGAAACGCGTCGACAACACTGGCTTTTTATATGTTTTTTATATTGTAATGTTTGGAAGAAAGAGAACATGTATGTATTTCTATGATAAGAAAATGTTTATGTGAAATTTGAATCATTTGATATAAAAACCTTTTTCTTCTTTTTTAATAAATGTGATATTTTGATACAATCTATGGTTTGTTGGCATATGTGTTACTGAGGAGATTTAAGTTTGTTTCATAATAGGTGTCTAGCTCTACTGGTCTGATTTATTGAATAATGATAATGAAATAACCACAGAAAGGAACCCCCCTTCCTGCTAGTTTTAGAGCGTACCACACGCAAAATAATTTTTGGGAGCATCCATGAGTGGTAAAGTGAACTGCCTGGCCTGTATTGTTTAAAAAAAAATTATTCTGTTTCAATGTTGGCATTAGTGCAACGTATTTAGTTGCAGATTTTGTGTTAGTAGATTTGTATCTATTTGCAATTTGTTTGTGTTTTTTTTGTATAAAAAAATCCTAGGTGTGATGGTGGTGTGTGTAGGCTGGCGCTTGGCTGGCGGTGTGCGTGGACTGGCGCTTGGCTGGCGGTGTGCGTGGACTGGCGCTTGGGTGGCGGTGTGTGTGGACTGGTGCTTGTCTGGTGAAGTGCGTGGATTGGCGCTTGTCTGGCGGTGTGCGTGGATTGGCGTTTGCTGGCGGTGTGCCTGGACTGGCACTTGGCTGGCGGTGTGCATGGACTGACGCTTGGCTGGCGTTGTGGGTGGATTGGTGCTTGGCTGGCGTGCGTGGATCTGCGCTTGGCTGGCGGTGTGAGTGGACTGGCTCTTGGCTGGCGTTCTGCATGGACTGGCGCTTAGCTCGTGGTGTGCGTGGACTGGTGCTTGGCTGGCGGTGTGTGTGGACTGGCGCTTGGCTCGTGGTGTGCGTGGACTGGAGCTTGGCTGGTGGTGTGCGTGGACTGGCACTTGGCTGGCGGTGTGCGTGGACTGGTGCTCGGCTGCCCAGTGTGTGAGTAGTGACTTGCTGCTGGCCACCACGCACACTGCTAGCTGAGTGCCACTCCACACAATCCATCAGTTTGTGTAGTTGCTGTGTCAGGAATGTGGGCGTGTGAAAGTGATGGGCCCTTGAATGGCGCTGTCTGCTGGTGTGAGTGTTGTAATGTGGTGGGTCCACGGCTGGCGGCATGAATGTTTTGTATGTGTCACACGTATGAAAGGTGTATGAATGGCCTGTAAAGAGGTTGGTGCCTTGTCTTGGCTTTACAGCTCACGAGCTGTGAGTCAATGGTTCCGTTTCTCGTCCTTTCAATTAATAACAGTGCATTTCATTTTTGTGAAATCACTTGCTAATACAATTGTATATGCTGAATCATCACTACCCCTCGTGCCAAATCCAACCAGTATGTATGTGTGCTTGAGGATTAGATGGCTGTGCAGTAATATTTGTCTTTTTTGTCTTTCTGAAGCAGGTTGTACCTTGTCCCTTTTTGAGAATGTTGTGATGGGTTGGTTTCGTGCCTGGTCGTGGGATGGTCATGTGTGCATCACGTATGAAAGGTGTGTGAATGGCCTGTAAAGCGGTTGGTGCCTTTCCATTGCATTACAGCTAACGAGCTGCGAGTCACTGGTTCAGTTTTTTGTCTATTTAATTATTGCAAGTGCATTTCATTTTTGGGAAATATCTTGTAAATAACATTTTATATACTGAACAATCACTCGCCCTCGCGCCAAATCTAACCAGTATGTATGTGTGTGTTTGTGGAATAGATGGCTGTGCAGGAATCTTTGTCTATTTAGTCTCTCTGCCAAGGTGTACATTCCATCTAAGAATAACCTATCAACTGTAGATATTGTTGTAAACCCATGGGAGTACATGGTGATGTCTGTCTTGTGAATTCCAACAAGTTACTTTATCCCCAATGTCCTGCAAACCTAAAAATGTCTGTCACATTTTCCTTGCAATATTGTACCAAAATTCTCACGCTGCGGAAATAAACAACTAATTATGTCAAAACGATTTAGTTTTGCAAGGGGGGTCACCTGGATATTTGGTCCTGTGCTCGGTGGCCATCTAAGGAAACCTACCAAACCCACACATTTCTGAAAACTAGACACCCGGGGGCTTCCAGGGAGGTATGGCTTGTATGAATCCCCCAACGTTTCCCTATTCGGAATCCCCTGCAAACCTCAATGGTAGCTAAAATAAATCACCTTTTTTACACATTTTTGTGTGGGAAAGTGTGGCATCAATGGGCTCACACAAATTTCCTACCACCCAGCGTTCCCCCAGGTCTCCCGATAAAAATGGTGCCTCACTTGTATGGGAGGTCCAAGTACCTGCTACTTAGGAAACAAGGGACCCCTATCAGCAATCTAGCTATAACATAGGGAATAAAACTAGTATAAGAAGGTTATAGCTAGAAAACATTTTAAACCATTTCTATACCAAAGAATACCCTTCTGTGTCTAAGATATAGACATGTGTATGACAAGCACCCTACAAAAACATGATATGCATATACAAAAAATTTTAATAGAATCAATCCACTCATAGACAGGCTATGAGAATAGCTATTTAGGAAACAAGGGACCCCTATCAGCAATCTAGCTATAACATAGGGAATAAAACTAGTATAAGGCTATAGCTAGAAAACATTTTAAACCATTTCTGTACCAAAGAATACCCTTCTGTGTCTAAGATATAGACATGTGTATGACAAGCACCCTACAAAAACATGATATGCATATACAAAACTTTTAATAGAATCAATCCCCTCATAGACAGGCTATGAGAATAGCTCCAAGTCCAAGTACCTGCGACAGGCAGGGGCCCAAAACGTAGTGGGGCGACATCAATATTGCCTATCCCAAAACCACCTGGTTTTGCAAGGGGGTCACCTGCGTCTTTGACCCCGTGCTCGGCGGCCATCTAGGGAAACCTACCAAGCCCACACATTTCTGAAAACTAGACACCCGGGGACTTCCAGGGAGGTATGGCTTGCGTGGATCCCCCAACGTTTCCTTACCCAGAATCACCTACAAACCTCAATTTTTACTGAAGAAAACCCACTTTTTCACACATTTTTGTGTGGGAAAGTGTGGCATCACCGGGCTCACACATTTCCTACCACCAAGCGTTCCCCCAGGCCCCCCGATAAAAATGGTGTCTCACTTGTTTCGGAGGCCCAAGTACCCGCGACAGGCAAGGGCCCAAAACGTAGTGAGGCGACATCAAAATTGCTTATCTCAAAACCACCTGGTTTTGCAAGGGGGGTCACCTGGGTTTTCGGCCCCATGCTCGTCGGCCATCTAAGAAAACCTACCAAACCTACACATTTCTGAAAACTAGACACCCGGGGGCTTCCAGGGAGGTATGGCTTGCATGGATCCCCCAACGTTTCCTTACCCAGAATCACTTGCAAACCTCAATTTTTTACTAAAACCCCCCCTCTTTTTTCACACATTTTTGTGTGGGATAGTGTGGCATCACCGGGCTCACTCAAATTTCTTACCACCAAGCGTTCCCCCAGGTCTCCCAATTAAAATGGTGCCTCACTTGTGTGGGAGGATCAAAGTACCCGCAACAGGCAAGGGCCCAAAACGTAGTGAGGCGACATCAAAATTGCCAATCTCAAGCCCACCTGGTTTTGCAAGGGGGTCACCTGGGTTTTTGGCCCCATGCCTGGCGGCCATCCAGGGAAACCTACCAAACCCACACATTTCTGAAAGCTAGACACCTTGGGGCTTCCAGAGAGGTATGGCGTGTATGGATCACCCAACGTTTCCTTACCCAGAATCCCCCGCAAACCTCAATTTTAGCTGAATAAATCGCTTATTTCACTCATTTTTGTGTGGGAAAGTTGTGGCATCACTGAGCTCACACGAATTTCCTACCACCCAGTGTTCCCCCATGGTCTCCCAATAAAAATGGTGCCTCACTTGTGTGGGAGGCCCAAATACCTGCGACAGGCAAGGGCCCAAAACGTAGTGAGGCGACATCAAAATTGCTTCTCTCAAAACCACCTGGTTTTGCAAGGGGGGTCACCTGGGTTTTTGGCCCCGTGCTCGGCGGCCATCTAGGGAAACCTATCAAACCTACACATGTCTGAAAACTAGACACTCGGGGGCTTCCAGGGAGGTATGGCATGAGTGGATCCCCCAACTTTTCCTTACCCAGAATCACCTCCGAACCTCAATTTTAGCTGAAAAAACCCTACTTTTTTTCACACATTTTTGTGTGGGAAAGTGTTGCATCACCGGGCTCACACACATTTCCTACCACCAAGCATTTCCCCAGGTCTCCCAATAAAAATGGTGCCTCACTTGTGTGGGAGGCCCAAGTACCAGCGACAGACAAGGGCCCAAAACGTAGTGAGGCGACATCAAAATTGCCTATCTCAAAACCACCTGGTTTTGCAAGGGGGGTCACCTGGGTTTTTGGCCCCATGCTCGGCGGACATCTTGGGAAACCTACCAAACCCACACATTTCTGAAAAGTAGACACCCGGGGGCTTCCAGGGAGGTATGGCTTGCGTGGATCCCCCAACGTTTCCTTACCCAGAATCACCTGCAAACCTCCATTTTAGCTGAAAAAATCACTTATTTCACACATTTTTGTGTGGGAAAGTTGTGGCATCACTGGGCTCACACAAATTTCCCACCACCCAGCGATCCCCGGCTCTCACTCGTGTGGGAAGCCCAAGTAACCGCAACAGGGACGGGCCCAAACATTTTTTTGTTAGGCAATGTTGATGTTGCCTCAATACGTTTTCAGAAATACATAGGTGTCTTTCATACCGATTTTTCCATGCATACATTTTTGCACAATAATTGCTATATATACCCGGTACATAATAAAAAGCCATTACAAATTGCTGCTCAGTTTTTGACTCTGGGTTCGTCGTGCTCTTGGTGAACCTACAAGTCCTATATATCCCCACAACCAGGAAAGTCCAGCGGATGTAACGTTATATTGTTTTTAAAGAGCTGTCATAATTAGAAGAAGTTACAGGTAAAAACGTTGACACACGTTTTTTTCAACTAATTTTCAATTTTTCCTATATTTAACTGTTAGTTTCGAAACCTTGATGGATCTACACAAATGACCGCTTGCTGAATTCAGAACTGTGTCTACTTTTCTAAAATGTATAGCTGTCCAGGATCCATTATTACTTTCACACCCATTTCTACCATTAACTGGAAGGAGGTTGAAAGCACAAAAAATAGCAAAAATAGGCTATGTCCCAGAAAAATGCCAAAACTTTGTAAACAATGTTGGTTTTCTGACAAAAATCTGTCATTGCCTGAAAGCTGGGAAAATGTTGATTTCAGTCCCACAAACCCTTTTTTGATAACATTTGGAGGGAAAAACCCAGACGCTTTCATTTGCAGCCAGTTTTTCCCATTTTTCCCTCCCAAAAAAGAAATGTTACTGGATTTTGGCTAATTTCTGGGACCCCTCCTGGGGAATCCACAAACCCTGGGTACCTTTAGAATCCCCATGATGTTGTAAGAAAAGGACGCGAATTTGGTGTGGATACCTTATGTGGTCAAACAATTACAGGGGCCTAAGCGCGCACTACTCTAAATAGCCAAATAAAAGGCTTAGCACAGGGGAAAAGGCCTATCAGCGAAGGGGTTAAGGAGATTATGGGGGGTCCATGTAACTTGCCCATCATGGTTTTGCATAAACCCAATGACCAAGTACCGCATAGTGCAGGACCTGCAAAAGGTAAACTCCATAGTAGTCCCTTGTTGTCCTGTGGTACCGAATCCCGTTGCGAAACTGTTTCAGATTCTATGTGAGGCAGAGTGTGCCTCCATCATTGATATGTGTCAAGTCTTTTTTTCTATACCATTACATGAGAGCAGTCAGTTCCTCCTAGGTTTACTTTTTGGCAGCCGTTTCTTGCCATGGTGCGGAGTCTTACAAGGGTATAGGGAGAGCTCTTCAATCTTCAATCAGATATTCAAGAAGAATTTAGAATCTTTAGTGATGCCTTAACATTCAGTCCTAGTCCAATTTATCAATGACATATTGGTTGGGCAATATAAGCAAGAGATTTGCAAACGTGACACTATTGCTTTGTTGAGCCACTTGGCTGAGAATGAACATGTATACATCTTTTCATGGTGGGTGGAGGCTTACCAACTAGGAGTAATGACAGGTGCAAAGTGGCCAAGCTCTTTTTGAGAGACATACTACAGCGTTTTGGTTTCCTGACTTCTCTAGAGTCAGACCGAGGAACTCATTTTAACAATGAGGTCCTGAAGATGTTATGTTCAGCATTGCAAGTTGAGCAGAGACTACATTGCAGTTTCTGTCCAGATGCTTCTGGCATAGTGGAGCAAGTAAATGGCACATTGAAATCCAGACTAGCAAAAGTGTGTGCTGCCACATCATTGCCTCTTATGCTGATGACTCTGCAAAACACTCCAGAGAGGATCATTGATTGTCTCCCCATGAAATCATCATGGGAATGGCTATGAGACAACCAGCTGTGCATGTGAATGCACTTGTGATCATTACAAATGACATGATTCTTGATGACTCTAGGACTGGCTGATGTGGTGCATTCTGTGTCTCGCTAGGTTGGAAAGGCAACTGTTGAATTAGCAAGGACCCCCTGAACCACTCATAGGATGATTCCTAGGACAGGGAAAGTTTCATCAATGTTTTATCACTCCTAGGCAATCTTCAATATATAATGGTGTATAAAAAACCAAACCTTTAGTCAGACAACATTTTTATACATTTTCTAAATGCAATGACAACCAATAATAACAAGCACTGGCGTTGCCAATAGGTCTTGCAGTAGGAAAGTTGGAGCTATTAGTTTTGTAAATGACATTGTATATTTATGTTTTGTGATTTACAATGCCAATACTTTTAACTTTAGCAAATGTGACACTTTTAGCATTTGTAATGCCACATGTTTTGTATTGACGTGACTTAGATGTTACAACATCCTCCTCTTCACACTGCCAGGAACGCCTTTCACCAACTACTGGGACGAGATCGGACTCAAGGATCTGCCAGGGCAGGTGAGGCTGACCCCGGGAGCATCGCATTGCGCGTGCGCGCGACATAACTGTGTGTGGGTGTTCTGTGATGTCACAAGGTATGGACGTTAAGGGTGTCCCAGGACATGTGCTCTACAAACAAGTAAGAATCTCTTTTGTATCACCCACTCTCAAAAACCACCCAACACTGTAAGTCTTATTTAAATAAAAATAACCCCCCCCCCCAAACATGGTATACAGTATATTTTAACTTTAAATATGTAAAGATTTACAAATTTTTAATAAACTTGACATTTTTATATTAAACAGTGTCCAGTGTCAAGACTGTGGGGTGCATGGAAGGGAAGGTTGAGATTTTCTTTACTCTAACATGAGTTATACAGTGTCGGATGGTTTTTGACAGAGAGTGAGTGATACAAAAGGGATCCGATCCGTTCTTGTTTCAAAATATAAATACCATCTATCTACCTCACCACACCTGACTGTCTATATACGGTTCAGTGACCATTCATCCTCTAATTCATCTAGGGAGCCTCGAGGACAGGGAACGTGGAAACAAGTTCCATCAGTCACGTGGGTTAGTTTGGAGGGCCGCAAGTTCTGCAGATAGGGAGCATTGCCTTCAGAGAGTACCATTGCCCTAGAATGCACATCACCCACACCTTCTCCTGCCAGGTGCCACAGAAACCCCTCTTTGGATTACCTGACAGAGACCTCTCTCTGCCCCCAAGATCTGAATGCACCAAGGCCTGTGGATTGATCGTGCACGGCAACAGCACCGAGGGAAACGTGTTTGTTGAGGCAGATTGTGGCTTCCGGCCAGTTCCATGAGTACTTCAGAGAAGGGAATGTTTGTTCAGGTTTCACCCCCCTCTGGCCTGGGCGTTCCTGTGAAGTCTTGAGAGAAGAAGGGGACGGAAGTTGGGCGGGAGTTGGCGTTTTGAGAAGGAAATTAACAGGCTGAAGCTGGCGAAAATATACAGCGGGGTGTAGTTGCCATTTGTAAAGTATGGAAATGCCTGCTGGGCAGTGGCGGGCGGGTGCAGCGCAGGCCAGCAACAAACGACAGGGGAAAAAGCTGATGACCCAAAATAGTGGTCAAGGTATTGAAAACGCAGCCCCCCTGCTACCACCCGGGAACAATGGGCCTAACCGAGAGCACGGCTTGCAGTCATTTAGCGTATACGGCCTTCCTTTCCACCACCCAAAATTTTAATTTTATAAATTATTCCGACTCTCACCTTTGTCACACAACTTTCACGTAGATCCTGCCTGTTTAGGGCTCATTTTACTTGGGCAGACCTCGTCCAAATGACAAGGGGAAACATTACTTTACCCACTGGTATTTATATTGCGCTGCTATAGGTACCCGACAAATCACTTTCCATTACAAGAGCGCCAGGAGAAGTTAAAAAAAAAAAAAACGTACAAGTGGGGATTTACATTACACAATCATTACATTTTACTTAAGTACAATGGCATTTTACTTATTAAGGCACAGGGAGGGTTATATACCTAGAATCACGCGAATTTTCACACAAGTGCCAACAAGGCTGGGATTGGATCCTAAATCCTCGTGTTCCAAATTAAGCAGTTTAGCTGCGATAGCAGCAGGAGTTTCACAATTGTGCTTTGTGTGATGTCTGCCTGTGACCTTGTCCACTTTATCACTGCTTTAAGAAAAGAGTTATTTTCCACTCTTTTGACGACAAAGTGAGCCTGAGAGTGCATTTTATTGAGTAGTTTTACAAAGTGTTAAACTTCACCTCGGAGTGATGGAAGAGAAACAAATTAAAAATTAAGTCATGAAAGTTGGAACCGCAATGAGAGTTCAGCCTGGTGGTTAGGATGGGCCCAGATCCTAAATGCTTCTGTCGCTTCCTCGATAGTTTTAGGAAAGTGTTAGACCTAATTAAAAGCTTGTGTTAAAAGCTGAAAAGAAAGGGGGAGATGTGGCCAGAGCTGCCTTCTTGCGACTTGGGGAGCGAGGTTCGAGTCCTAGCGTCATATTAACATTATGTGATCCTGGGCACATCCCGATGCCTAACAAAACAAGACGGAGGGAAGGCAGAGAAGGGGAGGGGGGAGGAGAAATGCGACACGCCGGGCAGGGGAGGGGGCCGAGCGGGGAGAGCGGCGATGAGGGTGTGAAGCAGCAGGGGCCTATGAAGTGAAGCTAAGCTTCACTTCAAAGGTGTGGGAGGAGTGCTGCTACGGCCTAGGGGAAGCTGGCTGGGGAGGGGGAGTTTATGGCCCAAAAGCGCATGCCTGTGGCCACGTGAACTCGAAGAAAACTGCATGGAAAAAAAACTGTGGTTTCACGAGTATTTTGAGCACTTGAATTCTCGCCATTTCCCATTCCTTCGGAATGGAAAAGGCGAGCCCTAAAAAATGAAGAGTAAAAAATCAGAATGAATTGTTTTTATTCTTATAAAAAGTTACTTAAAAAATCCTCACATAAGGATTAAAGACAAAACATACATTAACTAATTGTATACATCAGAAAAACATTGCAGTAAAAAACAATACAATACTGTGAATCATAAAATCAAAATGTGGCAGAAATGTATTCTTTTCGACGCGCGTTTCGGCGTAGAGGAGACGCCTTCTTCAGGAAGCCACGTTTAAAATCTATTAAACAAAATTATACAGAAAGATCAATATTAACATTTCTATATTAGTGATTATGTCACAGCAATTTTTATTTACATTTTTTTAAAAAAACAATAAATACTATCCATTCATGTAATATTAAATACGTTTATCTATGCACATAACTCTAATGATAGTCTGACCTCTCTAAGTTGGACGACACTCAAAAACAAATATCTATCGATAATGGCCGACAACAAACAATTCATTCTGATTTTTTACTCTTTATTTTTTATTATTGGTTGTCATTGCATTTAGAAAATGTATAAAAATGTTGTCTGACTAAAGGTTTGGTTTTTTATACACCATTATATATTGAAGATTGCCTAGTAGTGATAAAACTTTGGTGGAAAGGCAACTGTCCCACCTCATAAGTAGCAGTGCCATGACCTCAATCCCAGTGACTAGGTTATGGTGAAGAAGCATGTTCACATGTCATGCTTCGAGTCTCGGTGGCGTAGGCCATACCAGGTGATTCTGGTGCTGTAAAGTATGGAAGTCTCCCAAACGGAGCACATGCCGCTCATACTCACTTGATGATATAACAGCAGCTGTTCCTGATGTGCCGGTGGTTACAGTGAGACAGAGGGAACAGCGTAGTCAATCTGTTGGGATCAGAAAGCTTCTGGAACAGCACTTGTTTTGCCTGAGGTTGGTTCCAGAGAGTTAACTCTTGTCGGTACAGAAGGGTTTGATTCCGCAGAGTTGACTACATGAGGTACTAACCTTAGCGAAGGCCTAGTGGAATAGTAACATGAGTTTTACCTGGAGACTGATGGCCCAGAAGATAGGAGAGAGGAAGAAGCTATCTGACTGAAGGGCAGGTGCCCCAGACCATCCCAGAGGGTGCACACAAATCTGGAAGAGGAAGTGAGGAAGAAGCAGTGCTTAATTTGTGCCTGTGGTTTCCGGGGCTTAGCACCAGCACTTATTTATCATGGTCAGGTCTTGAGTGCCAACTCACACTAACAATTACACAATGTGTGTCACATAATAATATAATCAACTGTTGACACTTTGTATCCCTGGTGAAGAGCTGAGCCAATAATAAATTCATGCTTTCAGTCAGTGTTGTCAGGGGGCGCACCACTGATTGGGCTGGATTTGACGCCTTGTGGCTGCTGCCGCCGCAGCAGTGTGCGTAACTTTTCTAAAATTCCTCTCCACCGGCCCGCCTTATTATGAGGCACACACGCAAAATGCACTGGCAATCTGGCACTATTATTTGAAGCAGTGTGTTGTGCAGTGTTCAGCCGCAGGCTTCCTAATGAAGGCAGTAACCGTAACTGCAGTAACATAACCCAATAAGTAACCAACACTGGGTTTTTTCTTGAGCTTGGTTGGTAAGAACGTGAGTGGCGGCTCCAAGCAATCATGCCGACGGCACCGTTTGCAATCTCCTGGGCCGGGAGGCTTGAAGAGCGGGGTTGGCAGGTTTTGAAACCAGGGGCTGGCTGCGGCCCCCGCAGCAGTGTCCGTAACTTTTTGAAAATCGCACCCCACCAGCCCGCCTTATCATGAGGCACTTACACACAACGCACTGGCAATCTGGCACTATTAGTTGAAGCAGTGTGTCCTGCAGCATGCAGCAGCAGACCTCTTAATAAAGGCATTAACCGTCATTGCAGTAACATAACACAGTTTTTTTTTCTTGAGCTTGGTTGGTATGAACATGAGTGGCGGCTCCAAGCATTCACGCCACCGGGTACCGTGTGCAATCTCCCGGGCCGGGAGGCTTGAAGTGCGGGGGCTGGCTGGTTTTGAAACTGGAGCTAGTTTTGTTACTGGGGTCCTATGTTTTAGCAAAAGCAGCCTACAGTAACAAAATCAGAAGGCCACCGTCACTGTGACAGCCGTTGCCCAGGCAAGCACACTTTTAATGTAACATTTTGGTTTGATCCAATGAAAGTCAGTCTGTGCTGATGTAATGATCATGTGCGCTGGTGATGCCGTGACCTTTAAAAGTCACGTTTCCACCTCACCTGGGCAACAGTTCAAAGCAGCAGATGAAAGAAACAAAAAAAAACTTCAGGAACAATAGCTGCATTGAGCCCTTGTTTACCGAAAATGCTAACGTGCAACATACCCAAATCAGCATACAAAGTCTAGGATATAGTCAGGGCGCAGTTTACCTGCTATCAAAACACCCCATGTCTGTTCTCAAGCAGCACATCAACTCTTACATCCAGGGCCGTAACACAGCCCCCCGCAGCCCATGCGGTGCCCCAACCTCCAGGGGGCATCCTCAGCACTGCACTTCTGCCAGAGAGCTCCAGATTGAGGCTGGAGGGCGGCCTCCACGTAGCCTGCAGTAGCACGGTTCATGCTGCTGGGCACTCAGACCCTAGGAAAGGGCGCCAGTAACCTTATGTTTATGGGAAAAATGTTAGTGTGTTGATGAAATAAAAGGCAAAAAAACTTAAATAATTTTTTCGTTGTAACATGTGGTTATTAGTTATCATTGCCTAATGCCCCCTCATCGACCGCTGGACACCTCCTGTGCTTGTCATTAAATCTGTATTCCTACTCCTGAAGATTATAAATCACGACCATTATTATTACGAAGAGGGAATTTTTACTGCAGTTGAAGAAGCACACTTCACCCTTGGGATCTTTCTCCATGCCTGTTCTCTCACCTTTCCCCATTGTCTGCATCCCTCTGGCTCTCTAACTCTTTGAGGTCATATGGCCAGTTTTGAATAGCCAGGCCGAAAAATGAATGTATCTTGGGCCTTGACATGGTGTGCAGATTTCTTCTGTAGAGTCTATCAGTTTTAAAAGTTAACTAATGAAATATCATATACAATCTAAGGAACTTTCATTTAAATTGAGAAATGTACAAAGAGTACACATCATATATGTCATCCAGTCAGAAGTGATTGA
Organism: Lissotriton vulgaris; assembly: GCF_964263255.1. Lineage (NCBI taxonomy): Eukaryota > Metazoa > Chordata > Amphibia > Caudata > Salamandridae > Lissotriton > Lissotriton vulgaris. The sequence continues at coordinate 1,762,522,195 of NC_141691.1, read as the reverse complement.
AATAAATATTGCAATTAAAGTAGGAATCTAAAATCACTGTAAAGATATTTTTACAATGTCATTTGTCACAAGTACCTACCTGTGCTAACTAGAAACCCCCCAAATCTAACATTGGTGGTCAGCTGTGAGGATTCTGGACTTGCATTTGTGACTCAAATGCATCCACATACTTTTTGGTAGATTCCTTTTTGGGATTTTCTATTTATGAAAGATGCCAAATTCAATTTCCATAGAGAAAGCAGCATCTATAGCCTCTGTTGATCTGGAATGGGAAGAAGAGAGACTAGAATGCTACACCTTTAAACAGCTCAAGCATTTCTGCAGAAGATTCAAAGTTTCTACCACTGGTATCTCCAGGAGGGAGGACCTACAAAGGGCGCTGAGGGCCTGGTTTGAAGCAAGGAATACCCCTGAGTAAGGGGCTGAGAATGCAGATGAGCAGCTTCAAGGGCTATTGGGTCCAGGGGGGAAGAAGGTAGTCTCCCCAGCAGGTAGCAGTGTTTCTGCCAGAGGACTGTCTCCAGAAGAGCTGGAGGACAGGAAAGAGAGCAGGATGCATAAAATAGAGCTGACCAAGCTCAAGTTGAATGGGCAATTGGAATTTGAAATGCAAACTAGAAAGTTAGCCATAGTGGAAAAGAAAATGCAGTTTGAACATGAAAAAGTTTTGAGGGAGTTGGAATTGAAGCCCAAGAGCTTAGAGATTACTCGATCTGGTGGCAGCACACCGTCAGTGCCTGTGGAAACTAGAGTGTATATTCCCAAAGATGTGGTGAAAAAGTTTTATCAAAATGATGATATTGGGCTCTGGTTCAGAGCCTATGAGGTAGCATGTCTTCCCACTGGGTCCCTGAGAGAGATTGGGGAGCAGGGTTGTGTGGGAGGTTCCTTAGTGAGGGAGGGGATACATCGCTAGACTTGCCTTCTTAAGTCCGCAATTCCTACAGCCACATGAAGGATGCATTAATGTCTAGGTATGATTTGACCCCTGAACTCTATAGGCAGAGGTTCAGGTCTTGTAAATAGATAGAGAACAGTACCTGGGTGGAATATGTCACTTCCTTTTGCAGAGCACTGGATGGTTGGGTAAAAGGCAGCAAGGTTAATGATTTTCAAGGTCCCTTTGATTTGATTGCATGGGAGCACTTGTTTAATAATTGTTTTCCTGAGCTGCGCCAGCGCCTGATTGATAGCAAGCTGACTAACCCTAGGAAGCTTGCTGAGGAGGGGGACCTTTTGGTAAGCACCCGGGTCCAAAAGGGTCACATGGGAGACTCAGCCAAGGGTGGGCAGGGTCCCCAGCAGAAGAGTGGTGGGGACAAGGGTAAACCGAAGGAGTTCCGCAAAGGGCCCCAAAGTAGTCCCCAGGGGAACCAAGGGAAAGGTGCCCAGCCTCCCCTGAGAGAAAGCAAGGGGTCCCAACATGTAGTCCTGTTCCACAGGGGCCCCTGAAATGTTACAAACGTGGGGACCTGGGTCACAAGGCAAGTGATCCCATGTGCCGCCTATTTAGAAAAGCAGCACCCACTGGTGCTCTGCCCCGACAGATGGCTAGTGTAGACTTTGGCGAGGAGATTGATGTCTAAGATGGGTAGGGTCCCGCACAGATGACCCTTGTCTCTTTAGGAGACTATGAGGTGGTCTCAGAAACTCAGCTGCCCAGGAACACTAAGAAATATGAGCAGTGGGTGACCATCAATAATTGGTGATTCCATGTTTGACTGTTTGGTTTACTTATCAGACCCTAGTACAATGCACCAGGGGTGCCGAGGGCTTGTAATCCAAATGCTGCTAGTGGGCCTGCAGCACTGGTTGTGCCACCCACAGAAGTAGCCTTGTAAAATGTGTCTAAGGCCTGTATTTGCAGAGCCTGCGTGCAGTCTGGTACTGTCATGCTGACTGGGCAAGTGCACCCACTTGCCAGTCCCTAAACTATCCCTTTTCTTCATATCAGTCACCCCTATGGTAGGCCCAAGGGCAGGGTGCATTGTAAGTATAAGGTAGGACATGCCCTGGTGTGTATGGCATGTCCTAATAGTAAATTACAGCCATTTTCATTTTTCACTATTGCAAGGCTACCTGTTCTCCATAGGCAAGAATGGGCTGTTAGAATTATTACATGTTATAATCCTAACTGACTCAGAGAATATGGTAGATATTCGAGTTTAGTATGCCTGAACTAAAAATAATAAAATAATTCTTTTAGTAAAGTTGGTTTTAAGATTCTGTGTTTGAAAATGCCACTTTTACAAAGTAGGTATTTTCTTACCTAAACCTTTCAAGCCTGCCTCAGCTAGGTTGTGTAATCCTTTGTCTGGAGTTTGTGAGTGACAGGGCTGGGGGATTCCAGGAAACAGGCTGGGGCAGCCCAGTGGTGAATAGAGAGATCTGCATCTAGATGGGAGGGAGAAATTGCACTTGGGACCTGAATAGGGCTGGGCCTTCCCTCTACAATGCTGGCTCCACCTACTGTGGCGTGTCTGATGTCTCTGCCCTGCACACTGAGAGAAGAGAAGGAATCCTGTCAACAGAGTGCTCCAGGGCTGTGCCTTCCCTCCCTTGTGCTGGCTCCACCTCCTGTGGGGCGGCTGATGTCTCTGTCCTGCACAGCGAATAGAAGGAAGGAGTCCTGTAAACAAAGTGCTCAGGAACTGGTTTGGACTGGGCAAAAACCCCTCTGCCCTCAGAGGACAAAGGATTTTGGGGTATAAATATTGGGACCCTGATCCCAAGAAATTAGATCACTTTTGGACCTTTGCTGAGGAGAGGAACCTGAAGAAACTGAGGAGAGACTATCCCTAAATTGAAGTGCTGCTTGGGGGATTGGCCTGCAGTGGTTGCCTGACTGCCAAAGAAAGGAGAAAGATCTTTATGTGCTTTACTTTCAACTTGTGAAGGATCTCCAAGGGCTTGGAACAGAGCTTGCCTCCTGCTGAAGTCCCAGGGACAACAGACTTCACCCGCCAGCCAGCTCCTCAAAAGTCTTCCTGAAGTGCCTGCAGCTGTGCTGGACTTTGTGGGGGATTTGCGTGTCGCAAGGAGCTGGAAGCGCGACTCAAGTTCAAGAAGCGTGTCGCAGAACAACTGCTGCCGCTTCAAAACACGAAGCGCCCCGCATCACCGGAGAAGAGAATCGACGTCGCCGCAGATGCCGATGCATCCCTGGGAAGCGTGTTGCAGAAGAGAAGGATCGACGTCGCATCACAGGCCGCCGCATCTCTGAGAAGCATGTCGCAGGGCCTGTCGTGGCTTATCACCGGAGAAGAGGATCGATGTCGCCGCAGACGCCGTCGCATCACCGGGAAGAGTGTTGCAGGGCCTGTCGCGGCTCGCATCGTTGTGGAATCAACTCGCATCACCAGTAGAGAGGATCGACATCGCCGCACATGCCGCCGCATCGCTGGGAAGCTTGTCGCAGGGCCAGTCGCAGCTCGCATCTTGTAAAGTATCTTGCATCGCCGGAGAAGAGGATCGACGACACTGCAGATTCCACCGCATCACCGGGAAGCGTGTCGCATCAAGGAGAGAGCGTCATCTTTATTTCTTTGCACCAGAACTTTGCCGCATTTCCCTCGCTGCGACATTGCTTGTCGTGGAACCGCAACGCATCGTAAGGTACATTGACGCAAAGTGTTGCATCTTAAGAACTGAACTAAACTAAGCTAAATCTACCATCTTAAAGTAACAGTATTGTGTATTTTTGTAATTTATGGTCTTGTGGTAACTCTATATAAAGTATACTTAATTTTGATATAAAACCTTGTGTGGTGTCCATCTGTAGTGTTGTCACTGGGGTAATGTATGTAAGGGAAACCTTTTAGGATTGTGCCGGTCCTTGCTGCCAGTCGTCTCTGCATTAAGAGGAACCTGTGAGACCTTTGCCCTTTGCTGCTCGCCCTCCCGCCTCCCGCAGCCGACTCGTTTGCCATCCTCGAGTCAGGTTGCCGAGTGGAGCGCGGCGCGAGGGGGGACACTGAACCACAATCCCCAGCATCCCGAGCGGCGCACGCCGCGTCATCAGGCGCCAGGAGGCGCTGAAATAGCGCGTTTCCCCGGTCGAGAGGGGGAAACCTTTTAGGATTGTGCCGGTCCTTGCTGCCAGTCGTCTCTGCATTAAGAGGAACCTGTGAGACCTTTGCCCTTTGCTGCTCGCCCTCCCGCCTCCCGCAGCCGACTCGTTTGCCATCCTCGAGTCAGGTTGCCGAGTGGAGCGCGGCGCGAGGGGGGACACTGAACCACAATCCCCAGCATCCCGAGCGGCGCACGCCGCGTCATCAGGCGCCAGGAGGCGCTGAAATAGCGCGTTTCCCCGGTCGAGAGGGGGAAACCTTTTAGGATTGTGCCGGTCCTTGCTGCCAGTCGTCTCTGCATTAAGAGGAACCTGTGAGACCTTTGCCCTTTGCTGCTCGCCCTCCCGCCTCCCGCAGCCGACTCGTTTGCCATCCTCGAGTCAGGTTGCCGAGTGGAGCGCGGCGCGAGGGGGGACACTGAACCACAATCCCCAGCATCCCGAGCGGCGCACGCCGCGTCATCAGGCGCCAGGAGGCGCTGAAATAGCGCGTTTCCCCGGTCGAGAGGGGGAAACCTTTTAGGATTGTGCCGGTCCTTGCTGCCAGTCGTCTCTGCATTAAGAGGAACCTGTGAGACCTTTGCCCTTTGCTGCTCGCCCTCCCGCCTCCCGCAGCCGACTCGTTTGCCATCCTCGAGTCAGGTTGCCGAGTGGAGCGCGGCGCGAGGGGGGACACTGAACCACAATCCCCAGCATCCCGAGCGGCGCACGCCGCGTCATCAGGCGCCAGGAGGCGCTGAAATAGCGCGTTTCCCCGGTCGAGAGGGGGAAACCTTTTAGGATTGTGCCGGTCCTTGCTGCCAGTCGTCTCTGCATTAAGAGGAACCTGTGAGACCTTTGCCCTTTGCTGCTCGCCCTCCCGCCTCCCGCAGCCGACTCGTTTGCCATCCTCGAGTCAGGTTGCCGAGTGGAGCGCGGCGCGAGGGGGGACACTGAACCACAATCCCCAGCATCCCGAGCGGCGCACGCCGCGTCATCAGGCGCCAGGAGGCGCTGAAATAGCGCGTTTCCCCGGTCGAGAGGGGGAAACCTTTTAGGATTGTGCCGGTCCTTGCTGCCAGTCGTCTCTGCATTAAGAGGAACCTGTGAGACCTTTGCCCTTTGCTGCTCGCCCTCCCGCCTCCCGCAGCCGACTCGTTTGCCATCCTCGAGTCAGGTTGCCGAGTGGAGCGCGGCGCGAGGGGGGACACTGAACCACAATCCCCAGCATCCCGAGCGGCGCACGCCGCGTCATCAGGCGCCAGGAGGCGCTGAAATAGCGCGTTTCCCCGGTCGAGAGGGGGAAACCTTTTAGGATTGTGCCGGTCCTTGCTGCCAGTCGTCTCTGCATTAAGAGGAACCTGTGAGACCTTTGCCCTTTGCTGCTCGCCCTCCCGCCTCCCGCAGCCGACTCGTTTGCCATCCTCGAGTCAGGTTGCCGAGTGGAGCGCGGCGCGAGGGGGGACACTGAACCACAATCCCCAGCATCCCGAGCGGCGCACGCCGCGTCATCAGGCGCCAGGAGGCGCTGAAATAGCGCGCTTCCCCCGTCTCGCGGGACGCGAGCGGGACGCCCGGGGCGAAGCCCGGGCAAAGGGCGGGCCGTCTGAGGCCGTCCGAGGTTGGCCAAGGTTGGGTTGGGCCAGGACCCCTGCCTATTCAGACACAGGCCTAGTGTCTTACTTCGTGCATCCAGCTCTCTGTCTGACAGGTAACCAGCTTTTTATATACCACGCTGCTTAGTGCTTCTAAGTTATCTGCACACATGCCTGGTTTGCCTGGGAAAAAGCTAATGCCTGCTACCAACACCATGGAGAACTATTTAGTACAGGTAGTTGCGCAAATTAATAGTAACAGAAGGTCCTCTTTAGGTATGGAGTCTTCCACACAATCTCCACTTGCAGATATAGAAACTGAGGATCCTTTTAACCTAACAAACACTAGTCTCTCTGGAGTGACACAAGCTTCCTCACAGGATATAGTCACCATACAACCAAGTGGCATAGTGGCCAGCGTCGTAGACAACAGTGATAGCATCGTTATGCCATTGAGTCCCATGATCTGCGAGCATATCACCCCTTCCATTGTCCCTATTCCAGCGCCAAGGATTGTAGGGGTAAAAAGAAAAGCCACACAAAAACGTCCGGGGCTGAGGTCAGCTAAAAACAGAATTGCAACCCCCCCAAGGAAAACTTCATGTGTGGAGGAGGACGACCTCTTAGGGGAAACATATGAAACCTTCTCTACTACTTTACTCAAGAAATGTTGCACTCTGATGGACACAAAAATCAAAGGCATTGTTAAACCACTGATAAGCAAAATTGATAAGTTATCCGCAGAAGTTACTAAACTGGAAGGTCTCCTTGGTAAAACGTTGGGTGAAGTTGGGAAACTCCCAGAGGTCATTACATCAAATGTACATCCTATGGTTAATGACATCTTGGCAAATAAATTGCCACCATCTTTTATTTCTAACCCCCCTCTGGTCTCTTTGACGACTCTTCCGGAAACTAGTTCTGGTGCTGCTCCCCCCGCCCTCTCAACTGTTGACTTAAACACAGCGAAAAGGTCATTTGAACTGGTGGTGGAAGCCTCGCCATTAGTACTTGTTTTGGCAAACGTACCCCCTCTGGGTGCCGGTGAAGCGGAATCAACAGCATCGCTTATGAATAAATCACTATCTTGGCTTACTAACAACATGGCCATTTCTTCGTGGGGGAAACAACAACTGGCTGAGGAATTGGTAAATGCAAGAAGAGTGGAGTGGATTGGGAATAGAGATAAAAAGTTTAAGGGCGACTGTGTTGTGCTCAATCTATCACATCCAGATGCACTACCAAATATTTTGCCTAACATTTTCCCGCCGCAGAGACGCTCCACTTCTATTGTTCCACTGACTCTTGACTTCTTTTACCCTCGAAAAGACAGAGGTCCCAATCCAAGCACTCTAAGAACAAAATGGAACATTGTAACCAAAAGGGCTAGTAAGAATCATGGTCCCGTTGAGTGGGGTCTAGGTTTAGAAAACAGATTCTCTGCTCTTTCCAATCTTGATGCTTGTGATTGACAAATAACCAACTGTATGCCTCAGCTGCAAATATCGCCATTGCTGTGTATAACAGGGGGGCAGAACGATGCAATTGGCTCCTCAAAGGAGCTATGTTTTCCTGATACTTTAGTAGGTTTAACAAACCAAACTGCTGATGCTAATGTCATTTTTGATGCAAGTATGAATAGGCCTGCTCCTAGCCCTGATTTTTGTGGGGTGGGTGCTCTTGGAAATCTATTATCTTGGAACATAGCTGGACTATGCTCTAAGATGGCTTGTGGAGAGTGGTTAGAATTCATTCGCAAGTATGATGTTTGTATTTTCCAAGAAACTTGGGCCTGTGATCCTGTTTATGCATTGGGCTATCTGAACTACTATGTACCAGCCACCAAAGGTCCAAGGGGGAGACCAATGGGCGGTCTCACCATATGGGTCCATCAGTCCCTAAAAATTCAGGTAAAAAACATAGAGCTAAATCATAAAGACATCCAGCTCATTCGACTAATGAGGGATTCTTCTACCCCCATTGACATTTATAACCTATATGTTAGAGGGGGAAATGTTGGTAAATCTACGGTTTTATCCTCACTGTACAGTTACTTAGATACCCATTCCTCTGGGAACAATATCATACTGGCTGGGGACTTAAACCGCACTTTTGAACCCCTTGATACTGGTGAGGCTTTTTTAGGTGCAGAGGAAGATACTTTGTGGGAAATCCCTGCACTTGAACTAACCCCTTTAACTCGTTGGTCGGAGGATATATTAAGCTTGAATGCTATGTGCCTTGAACATAGTTTAAGGGCTTTGAATGGTCGCACTAAGGCAGACAAAGTAGGAGCCATGACCTTTGACAATGGAAGATCTAAGAGTCGTATTGACTATGTGTTATGTTGTATGGCCCTATGGTCATCTGTTGTCGATATGGAGGTCAAGGAACGGCTCGAGAGCGACCACAATCCTCTTTGCGTCCTTCATAAGTGGTGGCAGTCTGACGAGTTTGTACCTAGTAATGCTATCGATCCTGTGCCCTCGTTGTTGGTACCTACTAATGATCTACGCAGGCTGAAGTGGACTAGTGTCAAAACAGATGCGCTGGTTATGGAAAAAATCAACACGGCAACTGATAAGGCTATTTTGGCCTTTGAGGGTGAAACCGGGCATCTTTCCAGTGTAAACCATGCTACCAAGGTACATGAAGCCCTTTTCACAGAAATTAGAGGCCATTTCATGAAACCTGCAAATAAAAAGAAGCATGCCCACAGACCTGCACGTTGGTACAATCATGAGTGTAGGCTGGCAAGAACCTCTTTGGGTAATGCAATCAAGAATAAGAACCTAGAGGTAATTAGATCAGCCAGGAAACATTATAAACAATGTTTATTAAAAGCGAAAAAAGATTGGGATGAGGCTCACTGGAATAATCTGAAAAATGCTAGTGATCGTAAAGATTCTAGGTTATTCTGGCATATAGTTAAATGGGGACACGATAGGATAGAGGAAGCATGCACTAATAACGTCCCCCAGGACGCCTGGGTTAAGTTCTTTAGTGAGCAGTATGCCTCTAGAGATCAGGCAACGGATAGAAGGTGTATGTTGGGCCTACATAGCGGGGATGACGTTTTCACCAAGAATGAAATACTCATAGCCTTAAAATCTGTCCATGGTGGGCGGGCCCCTGGCATTGACGGGGTGCCGGCAGATGTCTTCTTGAGTGACATTGATAGATGGTGCAGATACATACTCTTGTTGATGAATTTGATTATAAGAGGGGTGGATATCCCAGCGAGTTGGAGGGGTGCTGAAATTATTCCTATTTATAAAAAGGGAGATCGGGCCCAGCCGGGAAACTACCGCCCCATTAGTTTAATAGACACCATCCAGAAAATAGTGGGCCGAGTAGTTGTCAACAGGTTACTGGATTGGGTTGATGATCACAATATCTTATCCCCTTTCCAGGCTGGATTCCGTAGGGCAACCAGCACTGTTGATCAAGTCTTCCGCTTTTGCCTAATACAGTGGAAGACCGTGGTGCTGGGGAGAGGCAGCCTGTATGCAGCTTTTGTTGATTTGCGGGCTGCCTTTGACCTAGTGCCGAGGGCAAAGCTGTGGGAAGTGCTTGAGACTTTAGGGGTTCCGGGAGATCTCTTGTTTTTAATTAAGCGATTGCACGAGGGCAACTACGCCAAAATTAGATGGGGAGGTTTCGGGAACAACACTGTCGAATTTCCTGTTGAGCGTGGGGTTCGGCAGGGATGTTCAATGGCCCCAACCCTGTTTACCCTATTTATTAATGGTGTTGTTTCCCGCATGCAATCCCAGTCTGTGGATGCACCTTCTCTCGCTGGGGAGAAGGTCCCCATTTTAATGTTTGCCGACGATACTTTAATTTTATCGAAAACGCCCAGAGGTTTACAAAAAGCATTGGCAATATTTGATGGGTTTTGCGCTGACCACGGTCTTGAGGTAAATGCAAACAAGACAAAACTCATGGTTTTTAACCCACACAGAAATTTTACATCGAATATCACCATGAGTGGCCGTACCTTAGAAGTCGTAAATTCCTTTACTTACTTGGGGATCATGATCTCCAACGACAATAAGTGGCAGCGACACCTTAACATCGCCACATTAAGGCATAAGCAGCTATCTGGGGTAATAATTAAGGAGCAAAAGAAGTCATTGTTTAAACCAATCAAACCACCATTGATAATTTATGAGGCTAAAGCTATTGCCTCCGCCCTGTATGGTGCAGAGCTATGGGGGTACGAAAACCTCCATGATCTCCAACTCTCTGAAAATAAATTTCTGAGGTCATTGACGGGTACCCCACAGAGCAGCCCACTATTACCCCTACGTTATGAGTTAGGTCGAAGAGAGCTCATGGAAAAGGCCAAACTGCGCCCGTTATTATACTGGCGTAGGCTTTGGACCACACCTGAACTCTCGCATTATGCGCAGGGGTTTTCTGATGTTATTAAGGCTGATTTCTATAACAAAATCAGGTGGTTTAGAACATTAAAGACTGAATTATTCAATTTAGGACTTCAGGCCTTATGGACAGATCCTGCTGGGGCTCCATTTCCCTCCAAAAAAGTGTTAAAGGACATATATTGGGAACATGTAGCTAACAGTAGCCTAATTAATAACAACAGTGGGACTATGACCTCTGGATACTTAGAGACCAAAATGTTCCCTTCTTATGAAATGTACTGGGACTATATAACGAACCCCCTGGACAGGAAATTGCTATTTCAAATGAGGGTAGGCTCGCTCCCACTGTGTACCCTAACAGCCAAATGGAAATCAGGGGGAGCTGTAGTATGCCCTGCCTGCGGGGTTGGTAATGAAACATTAGGTCATTTCCTGTTCTGTTGCCCAGTATATGTTGCCCCAAGACAAGCCTGGTTGGCTCCCATGTGCAGGAATTTAGGCACTAAAAGTAGCAAGGTGGCATTGCGTATAGCAAAATCTACCACTGATGAATGGATCAATATCGCAATTGCAAAGTACCTGGGTTGGGCGTGGGTTTTAAGGATGAGACTGCTGGCATGTTAAATAGCGCCAGTGGTCACCCAGAGACTGCTAGACATTTGTCTATTCTCTGTAATTTTACGAGTCAGAGACTGCTAAACCAATGTTTGTTTATTCTCTGAAAAATTTTATTTGATCAAAGATTGCTAGACATTTCGTCTATTCTTTGTTTATGGAATTTTGTCGTTGGCTTTAAACTGATTTTTTTAATGTAATGAATTACTTTTTTAACGAATAATCTTCTGGGATGCTTAACATTGTTATTATAACCACTTTCCTCTGATCTATATTTATCGACGGTTATGTTTCCCTGCACCTGTATAAACGATGTCTCACTGCTCTTAACTTGTAAAAATAAGTATGTGCTTGTTCGATTGTTCATGTAAATTTAATGGTTTTTTAATTATATGTATGTATGTCTGCTTTTATGAGTAAAAAACTCGAATAAAGCATTTTGAAATGAAATGTATGTGGTCACAAATGCTTTACACACTGCCTATGAGATAAGCCTGTCTGCTCGTGCTAAGCTACCAAGGGGGTGAGCAGGGGTTATTTAGGTGTGTAATCCCCTCATCCTGAATAGAGGCAAGGGTCCCTATTTGTCACAAGTACCTACCTGTGCCAACTAGAGACCCCCAAATCTAACAAGTACAATAAGCACACTGCCAATAAAATAATAGTAAAACAATACAACATGATACTTTATTATTTACTATTTACAGTGCTACTGAACAGAGCTCTGGAAAAACATAACATATTATTAGTTTGGCATTCCAGCCGTTACCACTTTTAACTTCTAACAAATAATGCATGTTGACTTTATTGGCCCATGCCCTCGCCATCACAATGGCACACATTTGCATACTATTTAATGCTTATGCTCCGTTCATGAAGCATAAGCATTAAATAAAATCCCCGTAAGAGGAATGAGCAGGTGGGGGGAGAGGCAGTGTAATCAAAAACAAGAGAACCTCCCCTAGAACAGAACATATAATTAGGTAATCACTCTAATTTCTTTCAAAACATCATCATTGTCCCACACAGAGAGAAATTATTTGAAAAACATATATCTATTTATTGATTTTTTTCTTGAAGTATTCTTTCATAAATCCAAAAACAATTAAGACATCAATATATATACATTGTATTTACATTAAAAAAAATATGTGAAACCGCCCTCTCATAGCTCCAATACCTCCAACACTATCACTCCCATCCAGACCATCAACAATCATACCACTAGACAATATATACAAAAGACAAATAATTACAAATAATTAACATTCATATATATACAAAAAGCAAACAAACAAAAAGCAAGGAAAAAAGGCGCCGACGCGCGTTTCGGAGAAGGACCGATATCCACCAATCCTTCGTCAGGGCGCAATTGAATATATATAATTTCTTCAGTATCTTCTCTTAAACATTCGAAGTATATTGTTGCATTCAAATTTGGAAAATTATTTTTATCTTTAAAATAAAATAACGAAGTGAACTCAGGGCTGTATCTTCACATCTTTACTTTGAGTCTTTAAATCCCTACATCCATCCAGGATCCAAGGTAGGTAGTACGTGAGCTGAATGTGATATTTACAAGAACCTTGGCTCAGAATCGTGAATAGATAAGTCACGGAACATGGAGGAGGACCAGAGCAGTTGTATCAACCTGCAGAGTTAGTAAAAGAGCAATGCTCCTGGGATGTGTTACAGCAGTTTCAAATCCGTAACGTGAGAATGAAATTCTCGGAGAAGGTCACAAAATCAAATAAAGGTTCAGCCAACGGCATAGAGACAGCGGGGCCCGAGTTAATAAGTAGTCCCCCGACGATTAAACCTCCCGTAGCGAGTATAGATAGGGTGCCCTCCTTGAAACACGTCGCAGGTGGGTCCCGCAGTAAAGGATAACGCGAACCAGGGGGGAGAGGCAGGCCAGTTATCTATAAAAAACACAGACATTCAACAAATTATTGAAATGACGAGAGAAAAAGTGTCCAGTTCGGCATGAAAAAACATGGCCAAGGCGGCTTGGCAGACAGGCTTATTTCTGCCATATCACATTTTACTGAAAGGGGTGTAAATTTATTAGGAGGTATCTTGGGACGTCATAGGAGCTAGGTTACAAAAAAAACAACGAGTGCTGAAGGCTAGGCACATGTTTGAAAATGAAGAAGCGAGATGAATACTTCATGGTCAGATGGGTTTATAGTCATAATCTGATACACACCCAGACTGATCCTTAAATCGTGTTTATGCAAATGACTAGTTTTATGAATGGAATCAGCGTTAGGGATCTTGGTGGGGATGCAGTGAGGTAAGCTATTTATCACATCTAAAACATTTAAAGTGCAATTGCACAAATATTTGGTACTTACGCATAAGTAAATATACGCTTTGTGCAATTAAATCTTTGAAATTGCCTCCACCACTTGGAATTCACATGAAAATTCCAGTACTGCTGGCAAAATGCACCTATCAAAGATTCCCAAGACTAGCCTTGGAATCATATGCACGTTTTAAAAAGAAGTTGGAAGTTATTGTTTATGTTTATGTTTAGGGAATTTGTTAAGCACACGTACACCGAAAGGTCTCTTGGCGCTAATTGGAGGTTGGAAGCCGTCCCGAGGTTATTTCAAATGCAGGTATAATTTACAGGAGGAAATTTCCAGCTTTCTCTGAAAATCAGGCAACCACTTTGGCTGAGGTGCAAAAACATTTTTACAGTGGGACATCTCACAATAAGGGGGCCAGATTCTAGTTGATTCAACTGTATCATCGGGTCTGATTTTCAAAAGAATTTAGGAGTACGGGATGTAGTATTAAAGGAGTACTGTTTTATGTACTTCTACTAGCCTTTCTGAATCAACCCAAATTGTCTCCAACTCGGCAACTCCCTATTGGTAAAAGATCAAAGAGGCCATGATCCATTCTGTTCACACCAACTGTATATGAATATTTTTGTTTTGTTCCCTTTTTGGGTGTAAATAGACTGCGTAAACATGTACTACAGAAGTACTTCTTAACGAATACCATAAGGCCTTTGTGAATATGCTCCTGTGTGTCCATTATTTCCAGAGCTTGACTCGCACCTCCTGTCTCTGTCATATCCCATTGCGAGCATGGTCAAACTAGTGAAGGCAATGGGAGACTATTACATCTGGCTTTCAGCAGTACCAGTTGAGGATGTGGGTGGAGCTAATAGACTGAATAGGTGGAGCTAGTGGAGTAAGTGGATGGCACTAGGCAAGTAGGTGTGGCATCCAACAAACATTTGAGCACCTGGACTTCATATTTTAAAAATTAAGCACTGGTAAGAAGGGCCAACAGTGAGAAAATCAAAGCAAGCAAGAGTACCCTGACAGATGTACTCCTCACCTAAATGGACGTATTTAGCAGCCAATGAATGGGAGAGAGCTTTTCGCACCATTTGCTATAACAATTCATATCCACCTGAACATCATTGAAGTGAACTTTGTGGCTGATTTGAGATTTAAACTTGCATTGCCTGTAGACAGACTGACTCAGCTTGTTCTGGGCGTTATTATCAGCTAATATGAATTGCATGTTTACTAAGTTGCACTTTACTTATCCATAGATGCTTCTAGAGGAGATTACTCACGGAATGTATATACAAAGCTGCCATACAAATATGTCAACACTATGGATGCTAGGGATTGCTATGTATGCATTCTATTACCTGCATTAGTTGCCAAAGGAATCATCTATCACCACCTTCCATTGAGATATGGAGTTACTGGTAGTTTTGTTTCTATGCCTATTCTATGGGAAAGGTCATTTCCAATATTATTATTATTTTTTTTAATTTAATTTTATTAAATACAAACTTCCAATCATCACAAGTAGTAATTCGCAGACAGTTTGATCTGATACCATCAAATACGAATTATTTCACACAGACATATTTTCATTCAAGCATTGCAAGTGTATAATGATTATTCCTAGCCATTTCCATTTCTACAATCGGAGATATACATAAGTCCCCTCGATATGCATTCCACCCACTCCACTTTTTGTCCCTTTTCTTGGGGTATCCTCTAAATGTAAACACTTCTTTTTCTGCAATCATGCATTTATCCTGTTCAGCCGCCCAGGTATTTGTTGATGGTTGACCCGCTACTCCCCACTTCATTGCTATTGCTCTTTTAACCAGTGTGTAACCCAGAGTGACCAACTGCTGTTCCACTTCTGTAATGTCAGTCGCATCCCAAATGTTGAGAAGCCCCAATGGTGGAGTGAGGCTGATCTTTTTACCAAGTGCGTCTTGCTTGTGTGTAGTTGCCCCCTCCCATATGGGTCACGGGAATGAACAGTCCTATACAGTATGGTAAAAAGTTGCTTGTTGTTGACCCCTCTCAAGCAAAATGCGTCCTGTCTAGTCCCTATTCTAGTCAGTGTAACCCTGGTGAGGTAAGTTCTATGTAGGATTTTTGATTGGATCAAACGGAAGCATAGCAAAATAGCTACCTCCCTCGGTAACATCAGAGTTATTTGCCAATCTTCGTCGTCGGTGTCTCCTATGTCGGCTTGCCACCGGCTGCGGAGAGCTTGGAAAGGGTCCAGAAAATTATTACACAACTTACGGTTGCTTTGTCTGGGAGTGATTCAGAGAGCAATCGGTCTTCTAATGGAAGCGATTCCGGGAGGCTACCCATGTCCGGAAGGGTGGTCGTTAGGGCATGTCGGATGTGCAGTTATCGAAACGCCTCCCCCTGAGCCATTTCAGATTTCTCCTGCAGTTCAGGGAACAATAAAATTCTACCCTTTTTCACAAGATGGCCTATATTGCAGAGTCCGATCGCGTCTCATTTGTGAAACCCTGGTTGATAGCACAAAAGTCCTAACTTTTGGGTGTACCACAACGAAGTGGATTGAGTCAGTACGTCAGTCCAGCCCAAGCGTTTGGTCGCCTGGTGCCAGAGTTTTACTATGCAAGCCGTAGGGCCCAGAAATCTCCCTTTCCAGACCTTTGTTTAATGAGCACCTAGATATCCCTCCCTCCCCATTTGGTACCTGCCCAGCATGTAGGCAGGGTCCAATGGAGAGCGTATTAACCAATGGTTTACCACTCACTAACTGCAACGCCCAATAATAAAGTTGAATGTCCGGAAGGGCAATCCCCCCATCATACCACCCTTTAGTTAATTTATGCAGTTCAATACCCGGCGCCCTTCTGCTCCACAACAGTGATCTAAACTCACTGTCGATCCTTTGGAAATATGAGTCAGGAATTAAGTATGGGCAGTTCTGAAGGACATATAAAAACAGCGGGAGAGCCAGCATCTTAAATAAGGCAGCTCGGCCCAGTAAAGAGAGGGGTAAGGACCTCCAGTGATTGACGTTATTTCTGAGCCTATCCAATGGGGTGACTAAGTTCTTGTCATGGAAGAGGTGGGGGTCGAGGGTGATAAAGAGCCCTAGATAGCGAAAACCGTCAAGGGCCACTTCAAGTTCTCGATTCCCAATCTTATTACCCAAATCAAGATTTAGTTCTTTCTGAAGTTCCCGTACTTGATAGACAGCCTGAAGCCAAAAATGCTGAAATAATGGGACATTTCTTTATACCCATTAAGTCACTGGACACTACCTATGCACACAGATACAATTTAACCTGTTCTTTACCCAATGTAGTAAAGGCATTTATGGACTCTACAGAAGATTGAAGAAGAGCTAAAACTACTAATCATTTGAAAGTTCCACCCTGGGCAAAGGAATACAGTGGACATAGGGTGGTGGTAATAAGGCTGTACTTGATCTGAATTGGCAATATAAAGGGAGATTTTGTTTTTTCATTAGAAATCCACTACTGATACATATTTTGTAGGAACTAGTGAATTTGAACATACATTTGAAGTAAGAGGAGACTGGGGATTATATTTGGATCTTGCTGTCTATTACATTTCTGTCAAAAATGCATTTTACAGGTTACCGAAGAGATGGTATGGAACATACGGTTTAGTAGTAGTATTTCCAAATATTTACCATGCTGAAAAAATTGAGGACTCAACAAGGGGAAAACATGTGAGAACCAAGAGGAGAATTAGTGATATTGAAATCGCCCGTGAATTCTTTGGTGGTTTGATCTCAACTCACACAAGATCGGAAAAATGTCTTCTGTAGTTGATAAGTTGACTACTAGCACAGTTGGAGGATTTATGGTTATTAACATGGAAATAGTTGCCATCAGATCCATGGTTTTGCAGAATAGACTTGCTCTAGATGTCCATCTCGCGAAGGAGGTCAGAGTCTGTTGGATATTAAAAGTTCAACAATGTTGCACTTATATCCCAGACTAGAGTAAAGACCTGGAGAAATATAATAGCAACATTACTGATATAAAGAAAGATTTGAAAGGGTTGACTGTGACAGGTGTTTGGGAAGACATAGGGAATGGATTTTCCACTATCGACATATTTTTGGATAGTCTAGGGAGTAGAATAATTAGAAGTATCTTGAGACCTTAGGTGATAATCACTCATTGTAGATTATTGTTGGTTGTGATTGTTAAGGTACACAGAAATGCACAAGTGAGAAATGGGGTGAAAAGGAACCGAGCAGATGTAGAACTAGAAATGAGACAGAGTAAACTTAATGATGGCATAACATTTCTAGAGGATTCCAGAAGGAAAATCATGAAGACAACAAAACTGTAATTTGAACATCTGATAAGAGATTGATGTGATGGCTTGGTGCACTATTAGAAGGGAGATTGTTGCAGCACAGAATTGCCCACTGTATGCATATTACTAAAACCTAAATGCAAATGAAACCAGACATAAAATGAACGTGCTCTTTGTGCATGAGTTCTACATGTCATGATTTATGCACATTGCGTTTAACACTGCTATTGCAAAATAATTTTTACTGTAGAATTTATAGTTCTCATATAGAATGTTTACTAATGTCAGAAAATAAATACTTTTGAATGTTTAACTTGGGAGTTGTCTTTACTAATGAGAGATATATTTAATGAAATTATCTAGAAATTATCCTCAGTGTTGATAAATATACTGACTGGCATGCAAAAGCATAACATATATGCTTCATTTTAACTAAATGGATTTACAGTTTAATGTATACTACCATGCAAAGATGAAAATAAGCAATGTGTGCTTGTTCCCAAAACCATTCTCTTCACTTCATTGCTGAAACCTTACAACGCGATTCATGAATGTGTAACATGATGCCTGAGTAAATGTTAGGAATGTCGCTCTTAGCTTTAAAGGATTCTTATGAACGTAGGATATTGGTATTGGCTAAACAATAATAATTATTCAATGTATGCAATAAAGTTACATGTATGTACTTTTAGTATGGTTCCTGGGCATAAATGCGATTGTGAAGTTTCATTGCTCATTGTGTGACCAATGCAATATGAACCAAAGGCACTAAAGAAATATTATATTCATATATGTTTAAATGTGCACATGCATATTAAATGCGCGTCATTGATTAATGTCTTAAGTTAGCATTGTTCTCAGCGGCCTGTTCTTCACTGCCTAATTCACTGTGTTCTCGTGAGTAAGTATTCTCATGCATTGATAGTTTGAATAGATACATTTCTTGTAACAGCAATAGATACATTCCTGGGAAAGGAATACAACAACGAGCCCATGAGAAACCTGTGGCTAAATAAGAGACTATTGTGCTCAAGTCAGAGCGTGTGACTAAGACGGTGTTCCCGTGTCCAGTGTGGAATTCTTCTCTGCTGTTGTAGCCTGCAATGCATAGCTACTATGGGCAATGGACTTCTATCGATGATGCAACCAAAAGAGTGTTACCCCATGAACTTGAGGACTATAACATATCAGTCACTTTTTTATATGTGGAGAATCTCTCAGATGTTTGCACTTGGAGCTGTTGTCTCTTTAGACTTTCCCCTAATCCTGCAGATGACTTTAGACTTTACTTGTTGAGCGCTTTTTCTGCATGTGTTATGCAGAACCTTCCTTAGAGTCCTACCCAAACCATGACGCAAATCCCTATTGCCTTTGGTGGACTTTTTAAGACATTTCCCTATGCGCAAGGGTTTCCCATAACTGTGGTTTAGACTGTATTTCCGACTTATTGAAGACTCCTGGCCAAGCTTCTGAATGGCTACTGCTGGTGTTGCTAATACTCATGTGCCTTATCCTTATTGTTTTCTGTAGAGCTATTTGATTCCTAAATTCTGAATGTTTCTGTTCTTTGGTCTGTGTTTGGGAGAATTAGATTGCTAATGCATAAGAAGACAAAATAAGATTGTGTTCTGAGCATCAAATTCTTATTTTATTGTTTTGTATTGCGGCAACAGAACTTCTCATTTGTAAAATTTTAGTTGGCCTCAACTTCCTTAAGATGCTTGGCCTCCTTGTTGCAGTTTTAGACCTGTATAGCATGGTCTTGAGAGTAATCTATCTGAATTTACTAATTTGCAATAAACACCTTTGAACATGGTTGCAGATTCTTGATCCTCATTGTGTAGCCATGTTCTGTTGCATTGTTATTTAAATTGAACATTGATGGGACAAGTGATGCTGACTCTCTTTCCCCTCAGTGTGACATATAAAAGATCCATTAGAGGACATAGGTAGAGAGTAGGTATTAGAATTAGGGGTCACTAGTTGCCAGTGGTATTCACCCTGTCCAAGTGGGGACCCTTCCTTCTAGTCCGGATGAGTAAAGTACACACCCAAGTTTGCCTGTGTTCACCCTCTGGTAGCTTGACACAGAGCAATCAGGCTAAACTACAGAGGCAATGTGTAAAGTGCTTGTATATAACCAACTGTAACACAGTGAAAGCACCCCAAATAGACACCACACCAGTTCAGCAAAAGAAAGTATCTTTATCTAAATCCAACATGCAGTTATCAAAATATGACTTTTAAAAGGTTAAAACAGTTTTGTCCATAGGAAACTATGGATGCATCACTTTTAACACAAAGTACCTAGGATGCGTCAAAATCACAAGCAAAAACAGCCACAGGGAAAGTGATGCTTCAGTTTCTTGCTCCAGGAGAGGTGTTGCATTGATTCCTTACTGCCACACAGGGGAGGTGATGCGTCAGTTATTTACTGGAGAGAAGGTGATGTTTCTTACTGTGTGGACAGGAGATGTGTCAGTTTCTTACTGCAGCCCCAGCATTGTTGTAGATTTAGTGCACAAGCGCGATTTATGAAAACTCCCGAAACGCTGGATGTGATGCGGCAACTGCGAACCAGGTGCTGTGTCAATTTCTCGAGCCACTGACCAGCAATACGTTGATTCTTCCAGCTGCCCAGCAGGACCTGCATCGGAGTCGGTGCTGTGATCTTCGATGTTGGAGATCAGTGCATGGGACTCGGCGTGCAGCAGTTTCTTGGGCCGCTGGCAGAGGCTGCATCGATTTTTCTGTTGCACGGTCTGTGCGTTGGGATATATCTCCTGCGTGGTGGTGCTCCGTCGGAAAAGTCAGCCGAAAGAAGGGCGTAGCTTTGAGTTTTTTCAGATTTTCAGTTCTTGGAAGATTCCTGTAGTGGGAAGAATATCCGGAGGCCCAAAACTGGAATAGGCACCTCCTTGGAGGCCAGAATTCCGAGCAGTGGAGTTCAGGTAAGCAGTGGGTGCAGGCTTTGTGTCTCTGAGACTTACAAACAGGAGGCAAGCACACCCAAGCCCTTGGAGATTCCTCACAGGCAGGTACACAGCAAAGTTCCAGTCTTTGCCCTCTCTTTGGCAGAAGTAGCAACTGCAGGCCAACCACACAAAGCAACACACAGCAAAGGGGCAGTCTCCTCCTCACAGCTCTTCAGCTCTTCTTCTTTGGAAGAGGTTCTTCTTAATTCCAGAAGTAGTCTGTAGTTTTGGTATTTTATGTCTAATTTTCATACTTCATTTTCTCATTGTAGTCTTTGTTTCAAGAGTCTCTGAGCTCAGTAAAAACCACTACATGAGATAGCGACAGCATTGTTCAGAGTAGACAAAGCCTATTCAGGTGCTAGTAAAAACTCCTCCCACCACTCTAAATGCAGAAAGGTCTATTAAGGCCGGCTATGAGTCACCCAGCAGAGGCAAGACTCACCTCGAACCCCCTTGTGACTGTCTAGAGTGAATGCTCATCCCCAGCTCCTGTCACTCCAAAACCAGATGGTGAATACACAACCAGGCATAGGCACACAGGATGGTAAAACAAGAAATGCCAATTTTCTACAAGCTGCATTTTCAAACACACAATTTAAAAACCACCTTTACTAATAGGTGTGTTATTAAATTCTTTCTGAGTTCAGAGAGCCTAACCTCCAACTCTCCAGCTGTTCCCAATCGAAAGTTACACTTGTAAAAGTGTTACAAAGCAGCTCCCATGTTAGCCTATGGGACAGCTAGTCCTTGCAATAGTGAAAAACATTCAGGACATGTAACACACACCAGTACCTTTCCTACCTTTAACCTACACTGCACCCTGCCCATGGGGGTACCTTGGCCCTACCTTAGGGGTGACTTACATGTATAAAAAGGGAAGGTTAGGGCCTGGCAAGTGGGTGCACTTGCAAGGTCAACTTGGCAGGTTAAAAACAGCATGTACAGACTCTGCAGTGGCAGGTCTGAGACACATTTGAAAGGCTACTGGTGTGGGTGGCACAATCAGTGCTGCAGGCCTACTAGTAGCATTTGATTTACAGACCCTGAGCACACACATTGCACTCTACTCGGGACTTACCAGTAAATCAAATATCCCAATGAGGATAACCAATCATAATCACAATTTACACAGAGAGCATATGCACTTTAATTAATCAGCAGTGGTAAAGTGCCCCTAGTTCTAAAGCCAACAAAAACAGGTAAGAAAAAGCAATTGCAATGCAATCAGTATCGCCTTTAGGGCCTTATATGTATTTAGCTATGCAGCACATTAGCCTGGGTGCTGAAACATTTACTGCTCTTTAACATGGAGGGAAAGTAAGCACCAAACGGCATGACACGCCAGGTATGGGAAAACGTGGAGAGAATTATTGCCTTTTAGCAGGAAATGGTATAGTCCAAAGCTCTGTTTTCAATATAAAATCATGGCCTTCAGTGGTCATGTCACTGAAAATACAAGATTTGAAAAAAACATTATTGTCTACTGGAATCTAGAGATTGATAAAGTGAATCTGTTATTTTACTGACCTCTGCTTGTTGTTTTATATCAAGAAATTTAAATAGAGGCAGTTGCCAGAAAAAAATTCAAAAATAAAGTTTCCCGGCAGAAAGCAATTCTGGTACTTTACTGACCTCTACTGGTTGTTTTCTATCAAGGCAGTTACATAGAGGTAGTTCAACAAGCAGAAAGCAATTCTGGTATTTTACTGACCTCTACTGGTTGTTTTCTATTAAGACAGTTAAATAGAGGCAGTTTAACAGCAAAAAAAGTCCCTAAGCGGAAGCAGACAAGTCCTAGGGCTGATCTCCAGAGCCCACAAAGTACATACACATATAAGTATATACTGAAGTATATTCAAGATGTATTGAATGCTCGACCTAAAAATAGGAGGCAAAAGGCAAAAAAGTTTGGGGATAAACCGCCAAAAAGGCCAGGTACAGCAGTAAGCGATTTAGTTGATCCAGAGAGAAGAGAGAGTACCTCTAGGGGATCTAAATCCACCCACTCAAAACCACTGAATGGGTGAAGGGTTATTAGTGCGTATGTGACAAAGTTTACAAATATTTCTCATGAAGTTCAAGCTTCAGAGTAACATGGCTTGTGTTGGACTTGGCCCTTTTTTGGCTAAAGTTCCCTAAACATTTTGCTTTTCCCCAGACCTTTTTTCTGACATGGTGTTGCCAACTTAGATGCTTTGGACCTTTGCAATTGCTTATCAGTGTCAAAGTTCAAGTGTTCCCTGTGTAAAGTGCAATGGTAATTGGTTGTCCATGATTGGTATGTTTGCCTTAATAGTAAAGTCCCTAGTAAAGTGCACTGTGAGTTCCAAGGCTAGTAATGCAAATGCTACTAGTGGGTCTGCAGAACTAATGGTTCCACCCACACAAGTAGCTTTAAAGAGAGAACTCAGGCCTGCCACTAAAGTGCCTGCTCGCAGTTTGTTCAGCCGCCATGTTGTTCTGACAAGTGCACCCACTTGCCAGGACTTACCTTTCCTTTTCTAAGCACATCACATACCCCTATGGTAGGTACAAGGTAACCCATGGGCAGAATGCAGTGCATGTGAAAGGTAGGACATGTGCTGAGGTGTGTACCATTTCCTGACAGTGAAATACTCTCCCTTTTGTTTTCACTGTTGAAAGGCCATCTTGCCAATAGGACAGAATGAGGAGGCTGTGTAATATGTTTTTCAGCCTATCTTCCCAAAGGCTTAAGATGGAGAGGTGAGGTTTAGTATGCCTGAACTCACAATGTAATAACAAATCTTTCTATAAAGGTGGTTTTTGCATTGTGTGTTTTATAAACCACTCTTTTAGAAGTGCCTGGGTGTTTGTGCTCCAACATTTCTGTGTGTCGCTGCCTGGTTGTGGATTGACTGTCTGGATTTGAAAGTGATAGGATCTGGGGAATGTCTTGACTCAGGGGAGGAGGTGAGACAGCAAAAGGCTGACCTGCATCTGGAGTGTAGGGGGGAGGAGTAGCCCCTGGAGGTGAAGGGGCCTGGGTTTCTGCCATAAAACAATGGTCCCATCTTGTGCTGAGTGATTGCGAGTCCCGACCCACACCAATCAAAGGAAGAAGGTGTCACTGACAGGGAGGGACCCAGAAATGGTTTGAACAGGGGTCAGTGCCCCCTTGAACACAAAGACTTCAAAGACATTTAGTGGTATAACTATGAGAGCTGAAGCCCCTGAACTTTGAAGAAATGGATTGATCAAGACTGAAAAGGATTGAACCTCCTTCGTGGTCAAGAGGAACCTCTGCCAAGGAATAAACAGCTAAAGAGACTGAAGGAAATGACTGACCCTTGCTGTGTGTTCTGGGGCTGGCCTGCAGTTTGCTGCTTTAACCAAGGAGAGGCTAAAGGGTCTTTGCTGTGTGCTGTGTCCCCCTGCTTGAAAGGACTTTGCTATGTGCTGTGTCTAAAAGTAACTTATGCCCAAGGGCCCGAGGTGAGATGGCTCTCTGTTGCGGAAACTCAGGAACTCAAAAGTTTCCAGGAGAGTCTCAGATATGCTGTGTGTGTGCTTTTTGGAGCCTGAGACCCTCGTAAGAATTGCCCTTGGATTGTGGGCACCTGGAGTCCAAGCGAGTCTCAGCAACGCTGTGTGCATGTGCTTTTTCCAGCCTGAGCCCTTCGTGCGGATTGTAATGTGATCGTACACACCCATAGTCCAAGTGAGTCTCTGCAACGCTGTCTGCGTGTGCTTTGTACCGCCTGAGACCTGCGTGAGGATTGCACTATTATCGTGCACACCTGGAGTCCAAGTAAGTCTCAGCAACGTTGTGTGCTTTGTGCAGCCTGAGACCTTCGTGAGGATTGCCCTGTAATCGTGCACTCAGAACTCAAGTGAGGCTCAGTGACGCTGTGTGCATGTGCTTCAAGCAGCCTGAGACCTTAGTTAGGAGTTCCCTGTGATCATGCACAACCAAAGCTGAAGTGAGTCTCAGCGATGCTGTGTGTGTGTGCCCTGTTGCAGCCTGAGATCTTCGTAGCACCAGCGGCCCGGACCGGCAGCCCTCGAGGAGTTGAGCCGCCGGCCCGAGACTGCCGTTGCCAGAGCGGGATATTGAACCAACGCTGTCGCGGGAGGGCCCTAGTTAACTGCTCAGAATTCACAAAGTTGCATTGGAGGCCCCAGTCACAGGAAGAGGAGAGGGGAGCGAGCGAGGTCACATCCCCCAGGTAACGTGTGTCCCCGCCTGGGGTGGGGTGCGGGCTCAGAGAAGGACACTCTTGGCCTCTCCATTTCCTGCAGCGTGAGCCTCTGCTTCGGCTCGTATTGCCCCCGTACTTACCAAGGAGTGGCAGTACCAGGGCCGGAATGCGGAGCTGCACCTTGGTTTATATCATACCCGTGTGCATCTGTTGACGGAAGCTGACCGCGAGTCAGTATGAGTGGCGGAGAGACCGCCTACGGCACCTTGATCGGTGCTGGAGTGTATTATGCATTGGAATATTTCTGCATTACGAACTACCTGATTGTGGCATTGCGCATTGCATTGTTTCTGCATTATGAACTACCTGATTAGTGTATTACGCATTGTATTATTTCTGCATTACGAACTACCTGATTGTCGTATTATGCATTGCATTGTTTCTGCATTACGAACTACCTGATTAGTGTATTAGGCATTGCATTATTTCTGGATTACGAACTACCGGTTTGTTGCTTTACGCATTGCATTATTTCTGCATTACGAACCGCCTGATTGTTGCATTAAGCATTGTAATATTTTTGCATAACAAACTACCTGATTGTTGCATTACGACTTGCGTTAGTTTGCATAATGAACTACCTGATTGTTGCGTTATGCATTGCATTATTTTGGCATTACGAACTGCTGGATTGTTGCATAACAAACTGCTTTTTTTCTACATTGTAAAGTGCCTGATCCTTGCATTACAAACTGCATAGCATTGTATTAGGACACTGCAGTGGATCATTTAGAATTGCTCATTAATATTGCCAGAACTTACAATGGCCGGCTGGCCTAATAACCGGCCAGGAGGAATATTACAAATATGCATCAGTTGGATTTATATTGTGTGGTCTCATCGTATATCTTTTCATATAAATGTATACTTGTTTTTATGAAACTCATGTGGAGTCCATTTGTGGTGTCATCATTGGGTTACTGAGAGCGTGGTTGCGAATACTTTACAAACTTGCCTTGAAGATCAGCTTGGCTGCTCCTGCCAAGCTACCAACGGGGTGAGCAGGGACTATCTGAGAAGGTGTCCTTCCTTTTCATGACGTGAAAGCAAGGGTCTTTATTTGGCATAAGGTACCTACCTTAGCCAGCTAGCGACCCCCAGGTCTAACAGCGTGTGTCGAAGAGTAGGCTCCTTGTTCAGTGTGATAGAAAAAGGGCTTATTAAGGTTCGTTTGATACTTTGAGAAGGGAGTATGTTAAGACTTATACTAACCCCAGTAATAATTGTATAGATTTGTGGAATTCTCCTGTTTCCCTTGTTCAAAATTCCAAAGTATTTGTTTTGAAATTGTGAGTGTATGGGCAAAAGAGAATCGTCAAAGAGAAAGTGTCAAGAATTTGAAATGGAGGTGGAGATGATATTTACAATTAGCTGAAAATGATTGACTTGAAAGAAGTAGTAAGTGATTCAGACTATATTACAATTGCTGACTAGTTCGATTAATTGTGGGGTTTTAGTAAAATAATCATGGGAGGAGTTGAACGTTTTCTACATTTGTGTTTTTGAGTAATAATAAAAAAAAAAAATTCTGAACAAAGATTTTTTGATTTTGCAACATACAAAGAAAATGACCACTCTCCCACCCCTGCTCTTTCTCTTGTAACCTATAACATCTTCGCAGTTGGACTGAATTCTAGAATGGCAGAGCAATAGTGTTAAAGAAGGTAATGTAGATACATGTATTATATGCAACAAAGGTTACGCTCACAGTTTGACAAGAAACAGGGAGTCTTCATTTAAACCACAGGATGTAAAGATCTGAGAGACCTGAGGCAGACTTGATGCGGTCTTTTGCCCAACAGATAGTCTACCAAAAGGCTCCATTGCGCATCAAATTAATAATCCATATCTGCAAGGTTCCACATTGGTTTCTCCATAGCTAGCATTATCCACGATTTGCACACTTATTCCTGTGTAGGAGGCACTGTCTGCGTCCGCCACTATAGCATCAAAAGCTGCTTTGCTGCTTACCGACATGCTAGTTATTATTCTCCAGTCTGCCTTTGTTATCACTTTCATATTTGCTGGTAAGAGGCCCACAATTATTAGTTGCTGTATCAGGTGTCAGCTGATATCTGATTACACCTCTGATGTGTCTGAGAACCTCTTTCTAAAACCTTACTTGCTTAGTGCATGACCACCACATGTGTATATAAGCACCTTTCTGAGCACACTCCCTCCAACCCAGACCATCTGATGACCCGTACATCTGCTTCAATTTAACAGGTGTAACATGCCACTTATCATGATCTTGTACATTGTATCTCTGTTTAGCATACTTTTGCACTGTGAGGGGATATCTGCCCAAAGTTGGTACCCCTGGGGTTGGGGTGGCCCAGGGTTCTTTGCCTTTTTTCATGTAATCACATTCCATTTTGATGGGTGTCTTTGTGAGTAGGGCATAAATATTGGAAATTAGACCTTTGGAGCCATAGTACATGGTGAATAATGCCTCCGGTTAGTTGCCATTTTGTGAACCGGGTGTGCAACTCAGTGCCTTAATTGTAGGTATCAAATGCACTCAGTTTCCTCCAGCTGGAATTCCTGTTTACATTGTGCAAAATCCTTAATGCCCCACCCCGGAAAAGATCCCAAAGCCTTCTGCACCCCCCTCTATCCCATTGTGTAGGCATCCCTTTGACATTTCCTGAGGAGAACTCCACACTTCCTGGCAGGGTGTGAATGGAGATGGAAATGTTGTAAGCCCAATGCCTCAGGTGAATTTGTCCCATACATCAAAAGAGGCTTTAAGAATTTCTAAATAATAGCATACCATTGGTCTAGTGCTTTTGGGACGCTATGGTACTGCCCATGGGGTCGTTCTCATAACCTCTGCATCCATATGCACCAAGGGGAGTTCACTTTCATCTAGGAACCATCCAAAAAGACATGCTGTTGTGTGGATTGGTAATATTTTCAGAGGTACGGTAGGCCGAGGCCACTGGACATTCTGGGTGCCCTCATAATCGCCCTAGAAACCCTCACCCTCTTCCCTGCCCAAACGAAGCTGTCTATATCAAACTGTAAAAGCTTTATATCTAATTATGGAAAATGAACCATGAGTGCTTAAAAGAGGTAAAGTAAGCAGGCAGTATATTTTGTTTAAGACCAACACTCTGAGCAACAATGATACATATAGCTGTTTCCTTCTATGGATGTTATTTCTAAAGGAATTGATGGTGTGTGGGGACAGTTAGCCGAGTATAACAAGTGGTGCTGAGTCCTATATAAATGGGGCTAGGGTCAACAATATCAGGTCAGTATTCTTTAGCAAAAACCCACTGTCTCCAGGACCATAGTGAGAAAGAGCCAGCCGACCCTGTCAAATGACTTTTCGGCATCAAGCGGCAGGATCAGAATTGGCTTCCTCCAGTAATAAAGTAGATGTAGTACCCTCCTTATGTTATCGCCCGGCTGTCTGTGGGGATCGATCAGATATGGGAGGTGAGATAAAATTCTGTTTTCAAGAACTTTTGTGAATATTTTGGCACCCAAATTAAGTTCTGGGTTTAGGGATTAGTGTGATGGTAGCTGCAGCCATCAATTGTGATACCATTGTGAGGAAAAGAAGGAATTGAACAGAGCCATTAGGTGCGGAAGTAATGTGGATGTATTGTATTTGTAAAACTGATTTGTAAGGCCATCTGGAACTGGCCATTTTATCTGGATACAGGTCCGAGATAGCTTTTGCGACCTCAGAATCTATTATGGGCATTTCCGTATGGTCCTTGTTACGTTTCGTAAGCCTATGGAGCTTGGCCTCTGCTATAAAGGTCTCCAAATCCTGTATAGGTACCGGGTCTGCCTATAGAATGAGTAGTAGAAATCCCAGCGTGCCCGTAATTTGTCACGGATTTCCTCCAGGGCAGCGCCTACATCTCCCCTTAATGTGTATAGCCTTCTTGAGACAGTTTGGGCTTGGAGTCAAAGGGCTAATAGTAAACCTGTCTTATTGGCTCTTTTGTAAAAATCTTTGCTGCAGGCATAATAACGCTTTTTTAAAAATGTCTTGCGTGCCCACAGATTTAACTTACCACTGAGGGAAACCATGCTCGCAAGTCTCTAAAGGACCCTGATTCCCTATGTCAGTCTACTGCTTGTTTAAGCTCAGTCTCCAGTGCTGCAGATGGGCTTTTACTATTTGTCTATCCGTCACAATGGCACCCTCTCAGCTATGCACTGTCCTATTAGTATTGCCTTAAAGGCGTCCCACAATGTGTCAGTTAGGGTGATGTCCCCGATGTCATTTTCTTGAAAGTACTGGGTAATTGTCCTGCGGAGTTCCTGCCGAGAAACCCTATCTTTCAGTAAGAACTTATCAAAGCACCACACCCAGGTACACAGGAGTCTAGTTTGCTGGGCCCATCCCAAAGAACCATTGCATGGTCTGTCATCGGTATCATACTGTGCGAAATGGACTTTGTGGCTTCCCGCATGTCCTGTGATCCCCAATTGTTCTAAGCTCAATGAAGATATATGTGCGTGTGAGAAATGTTATTTTCCCAATCACCTGGGTGTATACTATTCCAAAAGTTGATCAGACCATAGTTCCAAGACAACGAAGCAGCTCCGTGGACATGGAGCCCTGTAAGAATCTATCCTGGGGGTGTCTGTCCAGTGTCTCATCTGGAAACATAATAAAGTCCCTCACCCAGAACATTTGGTTTTGATTGGGAGCATATAGAGTTAATATTGCATGACTTCCCTCTGTGTAGGCATTTTAAGTAAATATACCTCCCTTCATCTTTGTCTCTATGTACTCAAGTACCTTTATATGTAAAGCCTTTATGTGTTGCAGGCATCATCCTCGTTCATTACTCTTCGTGCATGCAAAGACGTCTGTGGGGAAAAGTCTATGTTTCATAAGGTAAGTGTCTGCAGCTCTCCAGTGAGCCTCCTGTCAGGGTGAGCTTCTCGTACTGCCCTACACACTTTATGACGCTTGGTAGGAGAGGTCAATCTGATAATATTCCAGGTTATTAGTTGTACCATTGTGCTAAGAGATGGACTGTCATACTATGGCCTCCCCGTGCTATGTTGAAGGTGATCCCCCCCCCGGCTGCTAGTCAAAAGTAGCCTACAAAACCAGATCCTTCGTGAAGGTAAAAAAAAATCAACTGCCCCCCTTTGTTCCTCTCCTCTCACCGACTCTCCCTCCTCCCCCCACCCTCCAGTCCCTGCAACCCCATAAAATGTGAGAGGGAAGGGAACCCATACATCTCACATGCGGTGAGGAACCGTGCGGCAACCCGCTGGCCCCACCCCCTCGGCCAATC
Organism: Lissotriton vulgaris; assembly: GCF_964263255.1. Taxonomy (NCBI): domain Eukaryota; kingdom Metazoa; phylum Chordata; class Amphibia; order Caudata; family Salamandridae; genus Lissotriton; species Lissotriton vulgaris. The sequence goes on along the minus strand of NC_141691.1, from coordinate 1,762,492,455 downwards.
CCGCACTCCCCACTGCACGCCCACCACACCCCATAGAAGCAGAGAAAAACATATTACTGATAGGGAGGCTATCGACCAGGACTTCCACTCCCAACCCCCGTCAAGCGTCATCTAACAACAGGTCAATGACTGCATTAAAGCAATCTATGACAACTTACAACGTCAAAATCTCTTACTGATACAAAGGAATCAAACTAACGCAGCGATAGGTAGATGTCCAAACAATGGATTCATACATCTATGACCATCTACTTCAAGTCAGTTCATAAGCCCCCTATCCCATCAATATCAGATCACTTGCCATTTGCTCGGCGTGATGTGTTGACACTCTTTCTCTCTATGTTCTTTAGGTCTCTCCTGTTATCCTATCCTGTCCCAGTATCTTGTACAGGGACTATGAAACTGTTACTGCACATGCTCAATCTTTATACAATGTTATTACATTAGGCTCCCTTTGAACTTTTGCCCAGGAAAATTGTCCATTTGTAACTAAGGTCATTGGCCCACAACTTAAAGAAATTTGCATGTACCTACCTGCCTCAGCATCTGTGTCCACTAACTGGAAGTAGGCTATGAACTCCACCTTACATAGTGGATCTGACACTTTAGTACTGGCTACTTTTAGAAATGTTTCTCTTCATTTCAGGAATAAATCATTTATTAAATAGTAAGCCTACAATGTTTTTTTCTTTACGTTATTAACTATTCTTGACCCCACTCAGGCAGCCTTTCAACTAGGCCTTGCAAGAGAAGTATTATCTATTGTAACTTTGGATGTAAACTGCATGACCCTACAGTTGACTGGTGAAGATGCTTTGATTTTTCTCGACAAATCAGTAATCTTTAATGCAGTCTTCCATCCCATTCTTCTTTAGAGATGGAGGTAGATTGGAGTGGGAGAACCCATTCTTGGCTGTGGTATATATTTTCTAATGGGTATTGAGCATGCTCTTTCTCTTCATCACTCCAAATTTCGGGAACTTCAACGTGGTGTGCTGCAGGGATCACTCGGAGCGCCACTCTTTTCAACATAAATAAAACTCCACGGATGACCCTTATTTCATCTTATATTTGCAGGTTTAATTATTATGCTGATGACACTCAACTCTTTTTGAAAATTCAATCAAGGACTATCCACATGAAAAATATAATTGCATTCTAGCCCTCTCACCTTGAATGTTCTGCAGCCATCTAAAAGTGGACCAGCAATCAAATAGGAGTAGTGATCCTTGGCAACATCAACTCGCTTTGGAATAACTCAACATGAACTACGCATACGGTTGATCTACCTCCTCCAGTTTATCATGCAGGGAATTTGGGCATAATCTTCAAACCTCAGATATCTAAAGTGGCATCAGTTTGTTTCTTGGCCCTGTCGTCTTTGTGTAAATTCTCCCATTACTTTTCATAAAGACGGTTTATTCAGGCTTTTATTTCTTCTTGCATTGCTAGCAGGAATGCAATTTACCTAGGCGTGCATAAATATATTCTCTACAGGCTGCAACTCACACAGAACACGGCACCCAGATTACCTGGAAGGAACACATGCATGGGTATAATGCCAGTCTCAAGTGGCTTGCTGTAAATTGATACTTGTATAGTGCACTACTCTCGAACACGGGTCTCAAGGCGATTGTACCAATACCGCTGTGGAACCCGTCCTGGCTTTCCCTGTGAGGCGCCCACTCCTGGGCACCCCCAAGGTGGAGGCCAGGCATCCTTAGCGTTGTGGGGGCCGTTGTGGAGATTAAGCAAGCTATTGCCCACAGTTGCAGAGTGGGACTCCATGATTGGAATAGGCACCGAGACGAGAATTATCAGGTCCATGGAATTTTGAACCCAAGACCCGCCGATGCAGGGAATTGAACCCTGGTCCCGGGCTAGACCTCTGCATCAGTCTCTGCCGCTCTAACCATTGAGCCACACTTCTCCACCTGCTGTCTCTAAAAGGATAACATTCAAGAGCCTCTGTGTCTGTCACAAGGCAGTTCATGATAATGGCCCCTCTGTTTTTGCCACAGATTATTTAAACATGACCCTTCCAAGACTCTCGTACCTTCATTAAATTTACCTTGTGTTAAAAGAGTCGGAACTAATGGGGGTTTCTTTTTAGGTCTCGCCTGTCGATGCGCATGCGCATCGAGCAAGCAAGACTATGGGGGCTTATCAACTCTTTATCCACACTGCAAGGAATCGTGGCGATTCCTTGCAGTGCCCGTGACTTTTAAGCTCAATGCGCATGCGCATTGAGCTTAAAAGCGCGTGCACGTCCGTCTTTGTTTACCCGCTCCGCCCCCTCCCCTTCCCGCCGTGTCGCATTTCTCCTCCCCCCTCCCCTCTCTTCCCTCCGTCTCGTTTGTTTAATTTAACCCGCTCCGCCCCCTCCCCTTCCCGCCGCCTCTCCCTACGATACATGATGCACCACAGAGTAGCAGTCTGTTTTCTGTGTTTTTTTCTGTCTACTTTCCCACAGACGCTACTCACACAGCGAAGTCACGTTCCTCAGCAACAAGCTACAGCTGCGGTTCGGATCGGCTACTTAAACCCACTCGAGAACACTGCACTTCAACCGCCGAGTTCCTGGCAGGCAGCAGAAAGTGTAGCTACAGGGCTGGACTAAATGCCAAGTAAGTGGGAGACTTGGGGGTTACTGTAGCCCAGGCCCCGTCATCAGGCACAGCCCTGCACTAACCTGAACGGGCTGCTTTACTGCAATCCCTCCTTAACCTTAATCCCTCTACTTGAAACCCCTTATCTACCGTCAGAGTGCAAACCTTTCTCGGATCCCTGCCAGTGAGCTTTTGGAGTTTTCCTTGATCACCTTAAATTTGTTTTTATTCCGCATTTAGCAATAGCACAATTACCTCGCATTTCTCCTCCCCCCTCCCCTCTCTTCCCTCTGTCTCGTTTGTTTAATTTAACCCGCTCCGCCTACTCCCCTTCCCGCCGCCTCTCCCTACCCGTCTTTTTGTTTCTTTTCTTGAGTAGGCCTGTCGGTATGTAGGAAATTATAATGATACATTACTTCTCATGTATTAAAATGTATCGCTTCCTTATTTTACGGTATTGTAAAGACTGCCTGCACTAAAATCGATATATTATCGTTATCAAGTTTTGGGCACTCACTCAGTGGGCTGTCTTGCTGAAATATTATCGTTTGTGCTGCTTTACTGCAATCCCTCCTTAACCTTAATCCCTCTACTTGAAACCCCTTATCTACCGTCAGAGTGCAAACCTTTCTCGGATCCCTGCCAGTGAGCTTTTGGAGTTTTCCTTGTTTTTTTTCTGATCACATGTGCAAAGTTGACTGAAAAGGAGTGCTGTTCATTGCTAGGGCTGGTTTGCGCCACTCCTTAATTTTATATGTTTGGCAGATACCCTTTGCATACTGACTGTTTGCAGATTTTTTTTTTTACCAAGCCAGACCTCTTGGACTTTCTAAAGCGTATTGCAAAGTGCCGCCTTGACTCAGAGAGCCATAAATGTGGGTAATGCCAGGCACGGGCTCAAATAATTGGAAAAAAAACTAAGAAGATCTCACCAGGTCTAACGTATCGAGAGTTGGGGCTTTATAAAGCACACTGGCTTTAAGTGCTAGGCAGTTTATGGCCACGGCATTTGTTTGTTTCAACTTTACTCTAATTCATCATGGAAGTCTTTCTCCTGCTTCAGAGGGCATGGGACAAGGAAGTAATTTAAGGTTGGAAACAAAATTAAAAGTATAATGTTTAAATATCAAAACTGAGAGCAGCACAACGATAATACAATAATTACCAAGGATGAAATGTTCAACAACTGCATGCAATTCCTACACAACGTACATAAAACCCCCTGGCACAATACCCAGCCTGAGCTGCCAGATTTGTAGCCCGGTGTTAACATGGTGCTATTTTAAGGAAAATTCGCGTAGTTTTACTCAAATCACTTCTCCTACTTAATAAGAATAAGAAGACACGCATGAACCTTTTTTATAAAAGTATAACTTACTTTTTGGAACCTAAGCAGTGATGGTAATCACAGGTTTTAAAAGCCCTGATCGGTGTTTATAGACGCGGACTCTCTTGGGTGTAGGTCACATATACATAAAGGCATGGCAAGAGGAACAGTGTATAGATAGCATAGCAGAGATGCCGCCTACCTGGCTGAGATTGTGCCGCAAGCTGCTGCTTTCAGTGACAGGGAGTACTGAAGGAAGAGCTCATCTCATGGGAGGTCGCTGTGCACTATCACCTAAAGGAGGCCGATTGGGCAATGGGAGAGCAAAACCCCGCCTTTCTACGAGGAAATTCAGCAGCCATCTTTGAATTTCGAAATATCCCGACGTGAGACTTCGCGGGCTACTTAAGCAATACCACCTTCTTCATAAGCATTAAAAAAAACTGTGTATTGTTATTTTAAATTACATAACTAAGGAATAGTTTCCAAATACATACTTGTTTTTCTTGCTTCGCAATGCCATTAATAAGCACATGCAGAATGTGCTGCACTTGATTAAGTAAGAAAAAAGTCAGGCGCTCCACCTAACACTAACCTCTAGGTCGAGGGTGAGTCAGGATTCAGGAAGGAGAATCCAGCCAACTGTTGTCTTTTTTCGTGTTTCTACAGACACTTTAGATACTGCTGGCACTGTTCTGGTACAAATGTTTTCTAACAGGCAACGTTTATCCAACTAGTGTTAAAGTTGGCCCTTTACAGTGACATGCTCACATCTGCATTTGTAAGGCTCTCTCTGCCCTCTCAGATAATGAGCGGTTTAACCCTCGATTGCCCACAAGAAAAACAGGCAGAAAGTAAATAAAAGAATGTTATTCTTAACATACCATCGAAGTTTGATCATAGCAAGATGCCCACATCGACGCTCATATTAAAACACACCACGGGTTACTAGATAATCCAGTCGAGGTTTTTGCCTTTGCATTTCGGTAGTGTAGTCTTGATTTAGTAAATGGATAACCAAACCCCGTGCTGCTGTCCAAGTGTAAAGCTCAGCACCTGGCTGGCTGGCTGGCTGCCGCTTAAGTTTCCAGCACCCTCACTCACCCTCACTCACCCTCACTCACCCTCACTCACCCTCAACACCTCACTCACCCTCACTCTCACTCATCCTCACTCACCCTCAACCCCTCACCCTCACCCTCACTCACCCTCAACCCCTCACCCTAACTCACCCTCACCCTCAACCCCTCACTCACCCTCAACCCCTCAACATCAACCCCTCACCCTCACTCACCCTCACCCACCCTCACCCTCACTCACCCTCACCCTCCCTCATCCTCACTCACCCTCACCCTCACTCACCCTCACTCACCCTCACCCACCCTCACCCTCACTCACCCTCACCCTCACTCACCCTCACTCACCCTCACCCTCACTCACCCTCACCCTCACCCTCACTCACTCTCACGCTCACTCACCCTCACTCTCACTCACTCTCACGCTCACTCACCCTCACTCTCACTCACCCTCAACCCCTCACTCACCCTCACTCACCCTCACCCACCCTCACCCTCACTCACCCTCACCCACCCTCACCCTCACTCACCCTCAACCCCTCACCCTCACACAGTGCAATAGGTCTCGGAGCATTTGAGTTAGAGCTTTTAGAAATGTTTATGGCTTTTTTTTTTAATTCTTTAGCATTGGCTACAGGAAACAAAAATGCTAAAGATTTACAAAAAAACCCATAAACAATTCTAAAAGCACTAACTCTAATGCTGCGAGACCTATTGCATTTCCAATGCTTGTTTATATTTAACTTATAAAATATGGAACGCTCTTGCACTTACCATCCATAGTATTAATAATCACCAGAATTTCTGTAAAGATCCTATAACATAGCTAGTTCTCTCATCTTGTCTAACACTCTGTTGTGTCTCTTGTACCAATTGCCTAGCTGATAGCTCCAGGATAATTTTCAAAGTCGCTAAGCGCTTTAGACATAGAGTTGATTCACTTGTAGCTCAAACTTCCCCGTGAGATGGAAGAAACGTGGACTCCTCAATGTATTTTGCTGCCACCGGTTTGCTACAGATTTTGTGCCCTTTTTTGTGCACGCTGCACCAGACCAATGGAGGAGGGCAAAGGCAACCACATACTTGGCCTGTGCATAAACACTAGAGGAGGCGAATACAAGCCCTGATAATGGCCTGAAAGCAGTTAAAGCATAGATATTTACCTGCTAATTGCACGAATCTTATTAGTACCCTAAAACCAACTAGTCTATAACCTAACATAAGGTGCTCAGTCAGCCTGAATCGGCTGTTGGCGTTCAAGTTACTGGGGGCGGAAATACATAGAAAGTGTCTGAAAATATTTCTGAAAAGAAGCAAAGAACAAGTTCCATTCGTAACTTGCTAAACGCTCCCACTCTGCCCACAGAACGACGCCTGAGAGCTGCTGCCGCTTCCTGTGCCTCTGTGAGGAGCATCTCTGAGCAGGCAAGCGAAGCAGAAGGCTTCAGAGGACGAGAGCACGACACAGGCATGTTTTATTTATAAACCACCGCTTTTCAAGGCTCCTTGTTAGCGCGAATAAAGCACCGAACAAGCGGGGCCTTATGCTGGCGGTACATTGTTGCCTTCATATATTCAAACAAGAAATCTTTTTAATTCCATGTTTTAAAAAAAACTATAATGCCAATAATAGCCTTCCTGAGGAAAAGTCAGCTTTACCAGTATTACTAAGACAGCTTTCCACAGTGGGCAAATGTTTCACCCGCTCAGCCTCTGTAATGTCTAATTACCCAAGATTCTAAATGTAAATGTAAAACCGTATTTGTAAAGCACGAACAACTCACCCTTGAGAGAGCGCAAACTGACCAAAATGTAGAAATACATCACACTTACACGTAGTAAGCACAAATCATGAAGAGAAATGCCATGAGTGCTGATAGTATCCAAAGTTATATTCTAAAATGTGTAGTTAATATAGAAGTTTAAATAGAAGTGGAACTAATACAGAAATGTGTGAAGTAATAAGCTTTTATTAAGCGTGATTATTCCTGAATCCATGTTGTGTAGCTGCTAAATGTAAGATGGCATACGGAAACGTTGAAATGTGGTAGGCCTCAGGGCCTGAGCAAGGCGGGAGGGGGAAGGCGATTAAAATGCACAATATGGATTGCACTAATGTTTAGAATAATGAGTAGGCTTTTTGATTTATAGATGTGTTTACCGAAATCAGTAAAATATGAGTACTAACATGCTAATAATTAAAGAAGAAATTGAAGGCTATAAAATGTAGTAGAGCTGGAAAGGTTTAAATGTTGATTTATACGTATTAGTCTGGGTCGGGGAATGTTGCAATGCGGTTGGAAAACCATGAGAATGGGATTAGGCTGCAGAATGTCTGTCTGGAAGAGAAAAGGGGGTATTCAATTATTAATATAATGAATAGAAGCTTGTTCAAGAAATGGACCAGACATGGAGGAGGGTTCCGGAATGTTTAAGGGGTATCAGCGGGCCGGAGACGAGTCTGAGAAGCAAGGTCGACTCTAACCACAAGGCCTCATCATGGAAAAAGCCAGAAGCTACACCACGTGAGGGGCGTCTCGCGAGGGGCGTCCTAAATGTTGTTGTATTTCTGTATTAGGGACAGCACCCCTGGGGGGAGTTAGAGCAGACGCCTGAGGACCCTTTAGAGAGCGGATGGGTAGGCAGAGAGGGGTCATGACTGGAGAACTATAGGTTTTCACCAAGAGTTCGAGAGTGGGTGGCTTCCTTTGGGAGTCATTCACTGCTGACACCTTTGATAGGTTGAGACCTGGTTAAGTAGGGATACCATCTAGAGCAGGGTAGGGAAAGCCTAACCTGTATTTTCCTTCCGCCTGTAAATGAGCGATAGATTTCAATACGTGTCTATGCTAACGGCACTATTGTTTTTAGAACTGGTATTGATAGTTTCCGTTGTTCGTCTGAGGGCTTTCAGAGAACACGTGTACGTAGTTGGGCCCGTGTATTTGGTGAATCTCATCTTGAGATGCTTGTACCTGCAACTTATAATAAATCTTTGAAAGCTAGAAGTTGTTTGTGATCCTTCGAAGCAGAGTCCTTTACTGGGGGAGCTAACTTGGTGACAGATGCACTTTCTTTCCTCAATGACAGGCAATAAAGATTCAGTCGACCTGAACGGGGTTTTAGATCGATGGTGATAAGGTATTGATCAAAATCCCAACCCTTCCAGTTGGTAGCTATAGAGAATGGTTGCCTTCTTGAGGAAGGTGATCTAGGCCAGGTTAGATTACCCCAAGCCCCCTAGAGACCGATGATCGGAAGAACCGCCGGTGGAAGAAGGACCGGATGACGTGAAGCGGAGAAGCAGCAGTATCGGTCGAGAGTGAGTATAAAGGGTCATGCGTGTTAAGATTGCGGTGTTTTGTATTGTATCTATGTTGTAATGTTTGGCGGAGTTGAATGACTGTAGAGAGACTGTGGAACAGGTTGTGAGCGCGCGCAACCGGTGGAAATCTTAGGCTCAAAGAGAGCTTAAGTGGTTCGGGTGTATCGGACACCCAGAAGTAACTATTAACCAGGGTGAAGGGGGTCATGAGGTACCAGTGACCACCCGAGGGACCAGATAGGGGGAGTGAGTGCGCGAGTAACAGACGCTGGTCGGAAGTTACTGTGTGCGTAAAGAACCTATCAGAGTGACGACAGACATCTCGTCAGTTGTGTTGATAATTACAGATAGACTGTGGACGTACAGTCGAGGGAAGTGACCGCTTGGTCGGAAGTAGTCATTTTTCGGAGTATGAATGGGACGCATGCATGACCGCGAGGAGAGCTGAGAAAGGAGGGGTGCTGCTGCGAAGCGGAGACTAGTGACGTCAGACAGTGCCGCGCAGGGATTGGCCGGCCGGTGAAAGACCGCGCTGCGATAGGCCAGCTAGCAAAGCCGCGCTAGGATTGGTGGATTGTCATCGGGAAGTAAACAGAGTATTCAAGCTGGAAATCTTGCGCATAATTATGAAGTGTTTTAAATGGTTAAAAGCGCTGTTTAAAAGAGAACGCAGGGGATCGTATGAAGGGGAAGAAGCCCCGCCGGAGGGTACGCCAGCTCATTACATGGGGGTAAATGTTGGGCTGCACACGATTCTGTGGATCTCAGAGTGGAGTAAGATGACAGATGGAAATGAGGAACTCACGTTCCCGAAGTACGGGACGTATAGACTAGAGGTGCTACACAGATTAAAAGCAATTATGACCTCTACGAGACCCTTGCCTAGACCAACACAGTTTGAAGCCCTTAATGCATGGATTAGGGCAGCGCATGAAAAGAACATGAACAGACGGCAGGAAAGAGTGAAACGCTCGGTAAGAGCAGTGCAGGATGCCAAGTGGGATGAGGATGCCAAAAGATGGAGGGCGCATAACATGGAAGTAAACAAATTGTATCCAGTGTTAGAGATGCCCGGAAATAAAAGCCCCCTAGAAGAGGATGACGAAAGCGAGACAGAGGATAGCCTGATAAACAGATTATTGACAGACAGGCCGCCTCCGTATAACAGAGCAGAAGGAGATGCCGAGAAAGGGGGGGGCAAGGCAGGAGAGCATGGGCCACTTCCCAGTTCCGAATGGGATCCCGCTGCAAAGAAAGAACTGTCCCAGCCTAGCCAGGTGCAGCAGGTGGTCGGGAGGTTTGTGGTGCAAAGAGCGCCAGAAATGGAGTGTGCCACATCCTACGCGTTACCTGATGCACTACAGGTACCTGTTACCATAGGTCCTATAGTATCGATATATGACCCAGAGAGAGCTAGAGGGGAGGAACGGGTACGGAGGGACAGAGAAAGGGCAGAGATGGCAAGGAGGAATGATACGATCAACTCCCCAAGCCAGTTGCCGATACCAAGAGAGTGGAGTACCCCAGTACCCACGGCAGGGGATCTGGGGAACATTAGATACCCAGAGGATATGAGGGGACCAGGACGGAAATCCTTTCAAGAGTTAAACGAGTACATGAAGCAATGGGACGAGGCAGTTGAGGCTCACAAGAGCATCATAGCGGCGGAAGCTGAAAGAGAAAGGCAGGACAGCAGAGCCCGGACTCACTGCGGGGCTGAAGAGAGCAGTCCGGAGTGGAACGGGAGGGAGAAAGACAGTAGGAGAGGCACCCATTGGGCCCGGAGTGGAGGTAGATCAGACCTGGGAAACGGGGGGGTGTCTCGCCCACTATGTAGTGATGAAGATAGAAGGGCTCGGGAGTACAGAGACAGCTTTAAGTGTATCCACTGCGTGCCAGACAATAGAGAGCAGAGCGGGAGTTGCGAAAGGCCGCACCATAGTCCCTGTGATGACGGACATGAGCGCAGCCCAGGGAATATGGGAAACCAAGAAGGATCGTATCAGATACTGAGTGATACGAGGCCAAGAGAGAATGGAGATAGAAGGGAGAATATCAGGGAGTCCTACTGTGAGAAAAGAGGAGAGAACGGACAGAGTAAGATAGGGGGTAACAGGCCGGTGTTCCATCACCTTCCAAGATCGGATGGCCGAGCATGGGATCTGGAGAGATGGGAACAAGAGAGAGCGCTCCCCAACTCCCCCGAACCCAGACGAAGGGCCCGGAGTTGGGATGGGAGAGACACCTGTGAACCTCCCTCGAAGGAGATATTACGAGCAGAAATAAAAGCCAAAAGGCTCGATGTCTCCAGCTTAAAGTCAGATTTGGATGACATGATAGATGGTACCCTGCCCTTAGAAAGAATAGACATGTATGAGCAGGGTGAGGTTCTGTTCATAGCAAAGGACGTAACTCGAAAGGCGAGAGCAACCCATGAGAAATTAGTGGAACTAGCAGGCAAGTACATGGTAGACCTGTCAAGAACCAAAGCCTTACAGGGCAACCACAGGCTACATTACACAGACCGAGACCTAGATGAGAGGCGAACCATCGGATTGAAAACACACATAAGGGAACTGATCACTGGAATAAGGACATGGAGGGCCCTAGATAAGTGGGAAGAGAGGTGGTCCAAGAGAGGGACCGTCAGGAGAAGCACACTTATGATGACACCAGGAGGACAGCAGGGAGTAGAGACATACCCTTTGAGGGAAGTCGCAAATGGGACCTATGTCCACGTCCCTTGGAGTAGGGGGGATTTGGCTGCCTTTACCACCTCTTTCCCCAAATTGCGGGAAAACCCAGTGGAGTGGTATAAGCAAGTTGAGAGATTCGTAAAAATCTCAAAGGTCCTATGGATAGATTTGAACACGCTGTTTGACATAGTAGTGCCAGGAGATTTGTGGACCGCGTGCAAGGTTAGCGCTGAGTGGCCCACCATAGAGCCCGAGAGAGATGCTAAGACTAATGGGCCGTCCGAGAGTGTGATGGCAAAATTCGAGAGGGTAATGACTTGGCTGAAAGATAAAGTGCCAATGCAAGACATAGATTGGGTAAAAATTGACCGAACAAGACAGGAACCCAAAGAGACAGTTCACGAATACTATGAGAGATTGCTGAAGGCGTTCAAACAGTATAGCGGTCTGGATGTAATGGATCCAAAGGACATAGGGCAATTTGTGTCCAAATTCGTCTTGGGTCTGAGACCGGATATTAGTTTAATGATACAGCAACACTTGATTTGTTGGCAAAATAAACCCCTAGATGAAATACTGAGGTATGCCAGGTACTGCTGTGATGAGATAGACTCCAAGGCTAAGAAACTAAAGGAGAAACTGATGGTGGTACAGATGCAGGCAGCAGGGAAAGGGGGACAGCAGCAACAGCAACCAGGTACAGGAACAGGAGGAAAGAAACAGTACAGTCAGAACAAGGGCAATGAGGAGAACTCCACCTTTAGACCCAGGATAGATATAACTGCCTTAAAGAAAACAACTAGGTGCCACCTGTGTAACGAGGTGGGACATTGGAAACGCGAGTGTCCCTATAACGTTGAGATAGGAGACGAAGAGGTAGAAGAGGAAGTGACCCAGAGTGCGCCTGTAAGAGGGGTAACGCAGTACCAGGGGAAGGTGCTCAAAGGGGGGGGGCCACCTCCCCGAGCTCAGTTCCCGCAGCCACCCAGAGTAGGGACTATGGGTAAGACCTATAGACAGATGCCACTATTTGTCGGAGGAGAGGAATGCTATTATGTGGACCCACTAACTGGACAGAGGGTAGAAAGGGATGACTGCACTCTCGGGGCAGCTCTAGAGGTAGATCAGAGGGGACCCTATGTTGAGGCCGAAGTAGCAGGGTTCCCTACGACATTTCTAGTGGACACAGGAGCCACCCGTTCCACGATCAGGTCAGCCGCCGTGCCAGGCCTGCCTATGTCTGGAGAGACCATACAAGTGGTGGGGGTAGCAAACAGGAGAATGACCAGTCCTCTGACGGAACCCGTGCAGGTGAAAATAGGGAAGTACAGTGATGAGCACCAATTTGTGGTTTGCGATTCTAGTCCTGTATGTCTGCTAGGAAGAGACCTTTTGTGCAAGTTAAATTGCACTATATATTGCACACCACAGGGCGTGGAGGTATTGACTAATGATGATGATGCTGACTTCAAAGTCGCCAATTCCAGAATATGTGTGGAACTGTATCCCACTTTGACAGTAGACGAGCTACCCTGGGATCTGAGGGAGACCGTTGCTCCAGAAGTATGGGATTTCACTGGGGAAGAGATTGGGTTGGTGAAGGGAGTAGACCCAGTGAAAATTGTAGTGAAACCACATGCTGAGTTCCCAAGAACCCCTCAGTATAAATTGACACCAGAAACGATTGCAGGCATACAACCCGTGATTGAGTCCATGATTAAGCAGGGAATACTAAAGGAAATCGTGGGTAGTCCATGTAACTCCCCGATTATGGGTCTGCAGAAACCAAATGGGAAATTCCGGATAGTGCAGGACCTTAGAAAGATTAATAATATAGTCGTTTCGTGTTGTCCAGTGGTACCGAATCCATCAGTGATACTGTTTCAGATACCGTTCCAAGCGGAATGGTTCACTGTAATTGATCTTTGTCAGGCTTTCTTTTCGATCCCTTTGGACGAAGAAAGCCATTTTCTTTTCGCATTTAAGCTGGAAGGTCGCGTCCTAACATGGTGTCGTATTCCTCAGGGGTATACAGAGAGCCCATCGATCTTCAACCAGCTCCTGAAGAGAAATCTTGAAAGTTTAGTACTGCCCCAGAGGTCAGTTCTGGTCCAGTACATAGACGACCTCCTTGTGGCGTCAGAGACAGAGGAAGCTTGCAGGGAAGACTCTATTGCTTTGTTAAACCATCTAGCCGAAAATGGGCATAAGGTGTCCCCGGGAAAATTGCAGTACTGCCTGACAGAGGTACAGTACTTGGGACACAGGATTGAGAAAGGGAAACGGAAGGTGTCACCAGACAGGATAGAGGCCATCATGAAAATGAGTGCGCCTAAAACGCAGAGAGAAGTCAGGATGTTTCTAGGAATGGTGGGATATTGCCGACAGTGGATCGCAAACTTTTCACTGAAAGCAAAGCCCTTACAAAAACTGACGCACAAGGAGGTGAGTGATCCGGTACCATGGGACAAAGACTGTTTGATGGCATTCCTGCAGCTGAGAGAGGACTTGTGTCGTGCTCCGGCTCTGGGAATGCCAGATTACGATAAACCATTCTTGCTCTACTGCTGTGAGAGAGAGGGATGTGCGCTGTCTGTGTTAGTCCAAATCCATGGGAATGCCCGTAGACCAGTCGCATATTTCTCGGCTACTCTAGACCCAGTAGCCGCAGCGTTGCCCGGATGTCTCAAATCCGTTGCTGCAACAGGTGTCAGCATTGAGAGGTGTGAGAATATTGTTATGGGGCATCCGTTAGAGGTGCATGTGCCCCATTCTGTTGAATTGTTGATGACCAGGACTAAAACTCAGCATCTGACGAATAGCAGGCTCACGCGCTATGAGCAAGTCATTCTTGCTGCAGAGAACGTGACCCTCAGGAGATGCTCTGTTTTAAATCCTGCTACCCTAATGCCACTTCCAAATGATATTGAGGATGATGAAGAATGTACAGACCATGACTGCCTCGATGTGACTGAACTATGCACCAAACCAAGACCCGACATCGTAGATGAGCCACTGACCGACCCCGATGAAATTTTCTTTGTCGATGGCTCATGTGTAAGAGACGAAGTTGGGCAGTTAAGAGCAGCTTACGCTGTTTGTACAATTACTGGAGTAGTGGAAGCTGGATGCCTGGAAGGAGTACACTCCGCTCAGGTAGCCGAGATTATTGCCCTGACGCGTGCCTGCCTGGCAAGCAGTCAAATCCGAGTCACCATATACACTGACAGTCAATATGGTTACGGGGTAGTTCATGATTACGGGCAGTTGTGGTCTCAAAGAGGGTTCATGACCTCTTCAGGCTCTCCCATTCGCAATGGAGAGTTTGTGCGCCTGTTGTTAGAGGCATTGCAATGTCCAGCAGGTATCGCAGTTGTGAAGTGTACCGCACATACCAGAAATATGGACTTCGTGTCACAAGGCAATAGATATGCCGACGAAGTCGCACGGTATTGCGCGGAAACAGGGTACTCTTTCACCGAGGCGGAAGTGGGTGGAATAAATGTAAGGACTGAATTAGCTATGATATTGGAAACTGTTGATACTTGGGACGAACTGAAGGAGATACAAGAAAATGCTCCTGACTGTGAAAAAGAAACATGGCAAAAGGCAGGATGTGTAGTGGGGGAGGCCCATTTCTGGGTTTCAGCAGATGGCAGAGCCGTGTTGCCCAATGAGATGGTGAGCCCAATGGCCCGACAAATACATGGTCCTGTCCACTTAGGAAGAGATGCTATGCTGAGAGTGTTTAGACAGACCTGGTTCAACCCCAAGTTCAGAGTAGCAGCCGAAGCAGTGTGCCAGCGTTGTGTGACGTGCCAGCAGTTGAATGTAGGGAAAAAGACCCCAGTTGCACTGAGCCACATAGGGAGGTCAGGAGGTCCATTCAACAGAATGCAGATAGATTTTATTGAAATGCCAAGGTGCAGCCGCCTCCGTTATATCCTGGTGGTTGTTTGCGTTTTCTCTAGATGGGTTGAGGCATATCCTACACGCAGGTGCGACACCCTCACAGTAGCTAAGATATTGCTCAGGGAGCTTATCCCGCGCTTCGGGGTGCCGGCCTCTTTGGAATCAGATAGGGGAACGCATTTCAACAGCTCGCTTGTGAAAATGATTTGTGCAGCTTTAAATATAGACCAAAAGCTACATTGCAGTTATCGACCAGAGGCTTCAGGAATTGTGGAGCAGATAAATGGCACCATCAAGGCCAGAATTGCGAAGGTGTGTTCATCAACATCCTTGAGTTGGCCTGATGCGCTGCCATTGGTCCTTATGAGCCTCCGTAGTACCCCGGATAGGAGAACTGGTTTGTCTCCTCATGAGGTACTGATGGGAAGAGCAATGAGGTTACCTTCTGTCCCAACTGCTGCATTGATTAGCATCACAGATGATATGATCCTGGACTATTGTAAGGGGCTGTCTGACGCCATTCATTCTGTGTCCCTTCAGGTGCAGGCTGCCGAGGTACCATCGTGCCAGGACCCGTGTCATGACTTGCTTCCTGGGGACTGGGTCCTGGTGAAGAAGCACGTGAGAAGCAGCTGCTTGGATGTTCGTTGGCGTGGGCCCTTCCAGATCATCCTGACCACAAACACAGCCGTGAAAGTGGGAGGCCTGCCCAATTGGATCCACGCGTCGCATACGCGGAGAGTTCCAGCACCTCTGATAGAAACAGCTCCTCTCTCGGATAGACGTCCAGCAGCGGACCGAGAAGCCATAGAGGGGGCTAGCCAAGCTGTAGAGGTGCCAGCGGAAGCAGGGAACGAGTCTGACCAAGCTGAGGACGGTCAGTACAACAGCGAAACAGACAACGCTACTGAAGGAGAAAGTAGCTGGGAGTACGAATCAGACACTGACAGGTCTGACAGAGAGCGTGAAACAACGAGAAGAAGACGGAGTAGAAGGGTACGCGGAGAAGCTGATTGGCCGCAGAGAAGGAGCTCGAGCCTAAGGTCAACTCTGGAGAGAACCCTTCCTCCAATATCAGAAGACTCGGACCCAGAAGACGGTGCTCAGGGCGCTGGAGCACCAGAGTTGAGGAGGTCAAGAAGAGTGCGTGTGCCTAACAGAAGATACTCCACTCCTGAGTGGACATATCTGGCGACAGATGGCTTCGAAACCAGTGACGGGGAGGATCAGAGCGGTGGTGGTGTCCAGTTCTGAGCCCATCGTAACAGTGGAGATAAGATTGTTAGTGCCCGGTGTCGAACAAGAAGGGTCACTGACATTCATGCTCCCCCGTCCTCCCCGCCTCAGCAAGATAAAGGACATGTTTCTCACAGAATTGCAATTCCCTGATTTTGGTTCAAAGATATCAGCCGCAGAAGAGCACAATCTTCGTCTGGAAATATTGAATTTTGCTGTCGAAGCTGCAGGCGAGCGCCTGATAGTGGATGCTTAAAAAGACTTTGTAAATAAGCGTGAAGAAAAGAAGATTACCTAGCGCCTAGGAAGCAGAGAATCTTAGGGACTTTCCCTGAGTGGATGGAGAAGGGCTAGGGTTGTCTGTATTGAACTGTAAAGAACTTTGGCGGAAAGGGTTGTCAGCTTCCAGTTGCGTGGTTCTCAAGACAAAAGGAGTAAAGAGACTGTAAAGGAAAGAAAGAAAGAAAGGAACTTTGTGCAGAGTTACGAGAGAGCCACACTATCTGACGAAATGGAGGCTGGTACCCAGAATCGCAGAGCAAAATGTATAATAGGTACACTAATAGTAGGAGTGATAATATTAATAGCTTTAGTAGTGACAGTCTCCTATGTAAAGGGACGTGAGGAAGAGGCAAAGGTAACTGATGTGAAATCTGTAGAGGTGCTTGTTCCCACCGTTGCTGGTGGGAAAGGGGAAAACACACAAGAGAAAGCGTTATTAGCTGCAGAAGCCCGCAGGTTACATGTAGATGAGTCCCAAGGTGACTTTAGGTCAAATGCTTATGCAAAATTATTGTATGAATATGTGGATGCCATGGAGGTCAAGGACTGCTATGTCTGCATGCAGTTGCCGGCGTCTGTAGATGAAGGCATTCGTTATCATCACCTCCCGCTGACATATGGTATTACATGTAGCTTGTTGCTTAGTATATTTTATGGGAGAGATAGCTTTGAATACTATTTTTCCAACTATGACGCAGTGTTGCCAGAAGTCCCAAATTATAAACAGATGAATAAATGGGACTACTGGAAGAGCGAAGACAGGTTGGCAAAGTTTTTCATTCCTTAGATTACTTTAGATACTTCACATGCCCGCAGAAATAACCTGACATGCAAGGTGTCAGAAGTCGAGAAAAGGTTCATAGGGCAGGTGGATGATCGGAATAGGAGACAAAAGATTTTGAAAAAATCAGGACAAGGGAAAACAGATTGGACCGATGAAGAAAGGGTGCACAAAAGAAAGGGTAGTAGTGGTCCAATAGCTTTAGATAGAACGCAGAGAGGAAAGTTATGTCTTCACAGAGCCAAAACGTATTATGAAAATGTATACGTGGGAGAAGTTAGCTGTGAACATGCTTTCAATCTAGAGTATTACACCAAGGACTTCCTGAAGGGAATGCAAGTGATTCCAAATGTATATTTCGTATGTGGAAGAAATGCCTACGTGAAGCTGCCCGATAATTGGTATGGCTCATGTTACTTGGCAATTATCTTCCCTAAAATATACCATGCCCAGGACTTAGAGATCATCGAGGGCAAGACATCATCGAGGGGAAGGAGAGATGTAGGAGGTGTAGAAATGGTTGGAGATGTCTTTGGAGCTGTGTTCCCTTTCCTAGGATTAATTCTTAATGATGTTAAAATTAGACGGCTAGCAACAGTCGTAGACAGGTTGTCTGCCAGTACTGCTCAGTCCTTAATGCTGGTAGAAGGAGAGATGCAATCGATAAGGGCTATGGTTCTTCAGAACCGTCTTGCCTTAGATGTCCTATTAGCAAAAGAGGGCGGAGTCTGTAAGGCTTTGAAGGTCCAAGAATGTTGTACTTACATTCCAGACAATTCGAAGCCCCTTGAAAAGGTTATTAGGAACATAACTGATATTCACAAGGAGATCGAAGACTTGAGCAGAGAAAATGTCTGGGAAAAGGTGGGCCAGGGGATAAGTGACGCAGGAGGTTGGCTCACCACCTTAGGCAAAAGCTTTGTGTGGAAAATACTGAAACCTATCATCATAATATTGATCTGTGGGATCGTGTTGTGGGGATTGGTGAGGGTATTCAAATGGTACAGATCAAGAAGGTCAGAGAGGGCTCGAAGAAAACAGCTGCAGAGATTGGCTGCCATACAAGATAGTCAGTACCGGAGTCTGAGGGCTCTGGAAACACAGAAACGAGTTATGCTAGCAATCACTGCAGTTTGAATATTAATGATGACCCCGAGAGGTCATCAAAGGGGGGAACTGAGAGAGCGCAAACTGACCAAAATGTAGAAATACATCACACTTACACGTAGTAAGCACAAATCATGAAGAGAAATGCCATGAGTGCTGATAGTATCCAAAGTTATATTCTAAAATGTGTAGTTAATATAGAAGTTTAAATAGAAGTGGAACTAATACAGAAATGTGTGAAGTAATAAGCTTTTATTAAGCGTGATTATTCCTGAATCCATGTTGTGTAGCTGCTAAATGTAAGATGGCATACGGAAACGTTGAAATGTGGTAGGCCTCAGGGCCTGAGCAAGGCGGGAGGGGGAAGGCGATTAAAATGCACAATATGGATTGCACTAATGTTTAGAATAATGAGTAGGCTTTTTGATTTATAGATGTGTTTACCGAAATCAGTAAAATATGAGTACTAACATGCTAATAATTAAAGAAGAAATTGAAGGCTATAAAATGTAGTAGAGCTGGAAAGGTTTAAATGTTGATTTATACGTATTAGTCTGGGTCGGGGAATGTTGCAATGCGGTTGGAAAACCATGAGAATGGGATTAGGCTGCAGAATGTCTGTCTGGAAGAGAAAAGGGGGTATTCAATTATTAATATAATGAATAGAAGCTTGTTCAAGAAATGGACCAGACATGGAGGAGGGTTCCGGAATGTTTAAGGGGTATCAGCGGGCCGGAGACGAGTCTGAGAAGCAAGGTCGACTCTAACCACAAGGCCTCATCATGGAAAAAGCCAGAAGCTACACCACGTGAGGGGCGTCTCGCGAGGGGCGTCCTAAATGTTGTTGTATTTCTGTATTAGGGACAGCACCCCTGGGGGGAGTTAGAGCAGACGCCTGAGGACCCTTTAGAGAGCGGATGGGTAGGCAGAGAGGGGTCATGACTGGAGAACTATAGGTTTTCACCAAGAGTTCGAGAGTGGGTGGCTTCCTTTGGGAGTCATTCACTGCTGACACCTTTGATAGGTTGAGACCTGGTTAAGTAGGGATACCATCTAGAGCAGGGTAGGGAAAGCCTAACCTGTATTTTCCTTCCGCCTGTAAATGAGCGATAGATTTCAATACGTGTCTATGCTAACGGCACTATTGTTTTTAGAACTGGTATTGATAGTTTCCGTTGTTCGTCTGAGGGCTTTCAGAGAACACGTGTACGTAGTTGGGCCCGTGTATTTGGTGAATCTCATCTTGAGATGCTTGTACCTGCAACTTATAATAAATCTTTGAAAGCTAGAAGTTGTTTGTGATCCTTCGAAGCAGAGTCCTTTACTGGGGGAGCTAACTTGGTGACAGATGCACTTTCTTTCCTCAATGACAGGCAATAAAGATTCAGTCGACCTGAACGGGGTTTTAGATCGATGGTGATAAGGTATTGATCAAAATCCCAACCCTTCCACCCTTACGGGTCTCAAAGCACTGTGGGTCGTTATGGAAATTAGGGGGCATATTACCAAGAAACAGCATTAACATTATCGCCGCTTTAGCGGCAGAAAACTGCCTCTAAAGCGGCGATAATGGGCTTGATAATACGCCCTTATGAATTCCTATGAAGCCCATGTTCTGGTGTGAACATGGGCTTCTATGGGAATTCTCTACGGCGTATTATCAAGCCCATTATAGCCGGTTTAGTGGCAGTTTTCTGCCGCAAAGGCGGCGATATTGTTAACGCCGTGCTTGATAATATACCACCCAAGTGAGTTATTGCCCAGAGTCACATGGTGCTGAGCTGAGCTGCCACCGAAGCCAGGGATCGAACTGTGAACCCGGAGCTCCTCCGCTGCCCTGGCCGCTGCACCACAACTCTCCATTCTGACCTCATCACGTTGTCTTCCTACTCCTTGTATCATGAGGACAGTCTGCACAATGGAGACAAGCCCTCTGCTGCCCACCCAAAGAAAATAAATAAAGTCGAATGCCCCCCCTGCCTATACGAACCTCCTGTTAAGTCAGTCTCCTTCGGGAGGCAGTAGTAGACCTTGGATTTCAGTCTCTGGATGGTAGCTGGATGGACATTTCTGCTTACCTTATAGGCCCTGTTTGGGGCCTTTCTGCTTGGCTCTACTGCTGTCTCTGTTCGCTCAGTATTGCATGCACCCCCTCCGTTGGGGGCTGCTACTCTAGGCGCACTTACTGTACTCCTGCCTTCTGCCTTTAGTGGCTGTGTGTGCTTGCTGGCTTTCTTTGGCACTTAGGGCTATGTTGGCTTTCTGGGTTCAGTTCTCCGTGTCTGTCAGTGTCCATGATGCCAGGTAAGATGTCATCAATTATGTAATTTAGCATGTCATGAGTGATGTAATATGTGAGGTCATAGGCAGTGCATGGCAGGACCGCGAGTTATAGATAGCTCATTGAACTAATAAAACTGGTCAATTTCAGTGTTTTTTGTTTTCTAAATGTTCGTTTTTATCAACACCTAACTATAAGGTCACTTTAAACTTTGCTTTCTTCAGTGAAACTTTGTTTTTATTAACATAGCGAAGATCTTATTATCATATCTAACTCTAATGGAACTTTAAACTCTTTTTTTCAGTTAATGTCTTCGGATTGTTGATCATCTTTAGCCAACTCACCCACTGTGCACAACCTTTGGCCTTGTGCAGCAGGGGGTTGGCTATAGGGCCTGGATTCTAGCCGGCTCTGTGCACAACACCACAGTTCATGGCTTGCAAGGTCTTGGGGCCACTCCCAAACGGGTGACCAACCAGCACTGTACCCAGCCCTGCTGTGTGTGACCAAATCGCTGCTGTGTAGAGCTTTTTGCTATGCACAGCTGGAGGCTGGCCACAGGCGACCAAGCGAATACAGACGCCTATCACTAAAGACACCAAGCCCGCATTTATTTTTTTGAAACTTTTTTCGAGTAGTGCAGTGCCTGCTGCTAAAGTTTCACCCCCATAGTGCCATTTTATAAGGCAAGCTTCATTGGGGAAGTATGTATGGTACAAAGGTACTATGAAAGTGAAGCTTGAGCGGCGGCTTCCAGGGGAGTACCGTGGTACCTCATGAAAAGACTGCACTGGGTCCCCCTGGAGTAAAGTGGTCACTGGCACATATGTTTTTTTTTTACAATTTGGCCCTGGAAAGGGGTGTTCCCCTGAGTCCCCTCCACAAGTGCCTCAGGTATCAGAGTGTCCCTACTCTGCCCCCTTATGCACTACTTTTTTAACATTTTCAGGACACAGAGACCGAGTCCCTGAGTCCTGTAATGGCAGCCACAACATTTTGATTTCAGATCACTCAGCACTGCGAAACAAGTCCCAGTACTGTGGTACCAAAATGTCTGATGGGACAAAAAGCTCCTTCAGCCAGAGGACCCTATTGCTTAAGTTTCTGTACCGCGGGAGACCCACTGGATTAACCATCCAGATATACCTAACTTTTTAACTCCTTCCAGTCTAATCTGAACATTACTTTAAATGCACATTTCCAAAACAGCTGAACAGATTTACACCAAATCACAACAAGCATTGGTAAATGCAGTGATTTCATCTATGGGTTAAGTAATACGTTAAGAGGTGTAGGAGCAGTGTGTGAGTGCTCTCTGTGCAGGGTGAGTGGTGAATGAATGACAGGTGATAAGTGTCTGAGTGCAGGGTGAAAGTGCCTCAATGAATGATGTGGTTTCAGTGCAGAATGAGAATTGTGTGAGTGTGCAGGGTGAGAGATGGTACCCTGAACAAGGTAAGAGGTGTGCGACTATAGGGTGAGCGGTATGTCAATAGTATAAGTGCTGGATGAGCGGTTTGTGTTCAGGGTAAGAGGACTGTGTTGAGGACACAGGGTGATTAGGCATTCACGGGATGTTGAGCCAAGGCTAGATTGGAACGTGTTTCCCAAGTTCCAGAGTCGGCAGCTCTACCCATTAGGGCCACACTTTCTCCTCTAGCAGGCAAGAAATCTGCATTTCAATGCTTCGATCAGAGTGTAATTTATGATTCCCTTAACTCTGGAGAATGAAAATCACGCTTTCACTTGATAACACTCGTGGACTGATGTGTGGTGCATGGACAGAGTCCAAACCTATCACTGCCAAGACTGGTCCTGGGCAAAGTTTATAGTGCTGCAGAGGCATGGATTGCAAGGTGCTGCATTGCATAGGAATAGTATATTGTGACAACTTCGACTGAGACATACTTTAAAATGCCTTAGCCGGGAATTAGAACAAACAGAAGGGATGTTAAATAAGCATATGCCTTAACATTGTGAAAAACAATCTAAACTCTCTTAAATCACTAACACCCCTTGAAATACAGCAAGGCAACTCTGTTAAATTTTGTCAGGATCACTGATGTTGAAGATGCAGCCTTCAGGACCTGTTACAAAGACTGGGTGCCAAGATGATCAGGTAACCAACAGCCACACTGACTCCTTTGCATGCAAAAGAGAGTCAAGGAAAGTGCATGTGTGGTAATCGTAGCGCTCACATGCCCAACTAAGTTTCAAATTGAACAGGGCTGTGGGTGAGAGGGGCTGAGACCAGACTGCCAAAACACATGCTATAGCCAGCAGACAGTGGGATTGATAACATCTGCAAAGGCTCTGATTTTTTTAGCTCGATCTTAGCAGGAGGCAGTTGTTGGGTGGTCAGAACCCAACTGCACAAGGTACCGAGTAGCAGCAGGACACACACTTCAATTACTTAGATTACCAGCAGAGCTTGAATAATGCGCAGTACTCTTTTGGAGGAGGCTGGGACTTAAAACAAGCATTGGAAATGCAATAGGTCTCGCACCATTAGAGTTAGTGCTTTTAGAATTGTTTATGGGTTTTTTTGTAAATGTTTAGCATTTTTGTTTCCTGTAGCCAATGCTAAAGTATTACAAATAAAAAAAGCCATAAACATTTCTAAAAGCTCTAACTGAAATGGTCTGAGAACTATTGCACTGTGTGAGGGTGAGGGTGAGTGAGGGTGAGTGAGGGTGAGTGAGGGTGAGGGGTTGAGGGTGAGTGAGAGTGAGGGTGAGTGAGGGTGAGGGTGAGTGAGGGTGAGGGGTTGAGGGTGAGTGAGAGTGAGGGTGAGTGAGGGTGAGTGAGGGTGAGGGGTTGAGGTTGAGGGTGAGGTGTTGAGGGTGAGTGAGGGTGAGGGTGAGTGAGGGTGAGTGAGGTGTTGAGGGTGAGTGAGGGTGAGGGTGAGTGAGGGTGAGGGGTTTTGGGTGAGTGAGGGTGAGGGGGAGTAGTTGAGGCTGAGTGAGGGTGAGTTAGAGTGAGGGTGAGTGAGGGGTTGAGGGTGAGGGGTTGATGGTGAGTGAGTGAGGGTGAGGGGTTGAGGGTGAGGGTGGGTGAGGGGTTGAGGGTGAGTGAGGATGAGTGAGAGTGAGGGTGAGTGAGGGGTTGAGGGTGAGGGGTTGAGGGTGAGTGAGGGTTTGAGGGTGAGGGGTTGAGGGTGAGTGAGGGTGAGGGTGAGTGAGGGTGAGGGGTTGAGGGTGAGTGAGGGTGAGTGAGGGTGAGGGAGGGTGAGTGAGGATGAGTGAGAGTGAGGGTGAGTGAGGGGTTGAGGGTGAGTGAGGGGTTGGCGGTGAGTGAGGGGTTGAGGGTGAGTGAGGGTGAGTGAGGGTGAGGGTGGGTGAGGGGTTGAGGGTGAGTGAGGGTGAGTTTGAGGGGTTGAGGGTGGGTGAGGGTGAGGGTGAGTGAGGGTGAGGGGTTGAGGGTGAGTGAGGGTGAGGGTGAATGAGGGTGAGGGGTTGAGGGTGAGGGGTTGAGGGTGAGGGGTTGAGGGTGAGTGAGGGTGAGGGGTTGAGGGTGAGTGAGGGTGAGGGGTTGAGGGTGGGTGAGTGAGGGTGAGGGGTTGAGGGTGAGGGGTTGAGGGTGAGTGAGTGAGGGTGAGGGGTTGAGGGTGAGTGAGGGTGAGGGGTTGAGGGTGAGTGAGGTTGAGGGTGGTTGAGTGAGGATGAGTGAGAGTGAGGGTGAGTGAGGGGTTGAGGGTGAGGGGTTGAGGGTGAGTGAGTGAGGGTGAGGGGTTGAGGGTGAGTGAGGGTGAGTGAGGGTGAGGGGTTGAGGGTGAGTGAGGATGAGTGAGAGTGAGGGTGAATGAGGGGTTGAGGGTGAGGGGTTGAGGGTGAGGGGTTGAGGGTGAGTGAGGGTGAGGGGTTGAGGGTGAGTGAGGGTGAGGGGTTGAGGGTGAGTGAGGGTGAGTGAGGGGTTGAGGGTGAGTGAGGATGAGTGAGAGTGAGGGTGAGTGAGGATGAGTGAGAGTGAGGGTGAGTGAGGATGAGTGAGAGTGAGGGTGGGTGAGGGGTTGAGGGTGAGTGAGGGGTTGAGGGTGAGTGATGGTCAGGGTGAGTGAGGGTGAGGGTGGGTGAGGGGTTGAGGGTGAGTGAGGGTGAGTGAGGGTGAGTTTGAGGGGTTGAGGGTGGGTGAGGGTGAGTGAGGGTGAGCGTGAGTGAGGGTGAGGGGTTGAGGGTGAGTGAGGGTGAGTGAGGGTGAGGGGTTGAGGGTGAGGGGTTGAGGGTGAGTGAGGGTGAGGGGTTGAGGGTGAGTGAGGGTGAGGGGTTGAGGGGGAGGGGTTGAGGGTGAGTGAGGGTGAGGGGTTGAGGGTGAGTGAGGGTGAGGGGTTGAGGGTGATACCAGTGACTGCCATACTAGGAATGAAAATATCAGGGAATTGCCTGGTAGACAAACCAACTAACCACGCTAACAGAAAAATGTGTAATCTGAATTTCTCCATCAAAAATCAAAAAAAGTGGGTCTTTGCAAAAAAATCCCATCAATGAACCAGTGGACATTACCCACGCAACTATCATATCTTCCTGCCAAGTCAGGCAAGCTCTTGCCACACTACACATTTCGTTTCCAGGTCCATATCTCTGAAAACAAGTTAGAAAAATCAACAGCCCCCCGGATATACAATACTGTAGGCTAGAAGGTCAAACACGGTGGATTTCAAGAGATTGTACCAACGGCTCATGCAGCGAGACAAGTCGATGAACGAAGGCTTTAAGAGCCAACTTCTTGCTTTACAAAACGTATATGGATATCTACAGCAAGTGGAAAGAGCAAGACGCATGCAGACGACGGGTTCAGTGGACTGCGACTGCTCCATGTGCGGGATGGGCGGTACCTGAAAGAGTCTACACAAAGCAGGGTAACCTGACCCAGGAGGGGGGAGGAGGGAGGAGAAATGCGTCTCGGCCGGAGCAGGGGGCGGAGCAGGGAGAGCGGGCTTCACACGGCCGGCCGGTCGTGAAACTGAAAGCATGGCCGGCCGGCCGTAAGACACAAGCAAGGTGGCGAATGCTTCTATGCAAACTAACCGGCATCCCCGTATAGGTTAAACCACGTTTTAAAGGTAAAACGAACCAAACCACTGAGATCGGCAGAGTGAGGGGAAGGCGGCCAAGATGAAAATGAAGGTCCGGGAGGGCTCGCCAGTGGAAGACCATGGAAATGGTGCGACAGCTGTGACGGGTTCAGTGGACTGCGACTGCTCCATGTGCGGGATGGGCGGTACCTGAAAGAGTCTACGCAAAGCAGGGTAACCTGACCCAGGAGGGGGGAGGAGGGAGGAGAAATGCGTCTCGGCCGGAGCAGGGGGCGGAGCAGGGAGAGCGGGCTTCACACGGCCGGCCGGTCGTGAAACTGAAAGCATGGCCGGCCGTGAAAGCCTTTGATGCCCCAGGGGGTGGAGCGGCACCAGCTGGGAGAGTAGGCAAGGCAGGCGGCTGGGGGCATGTGCACACGCATTTAAGCTCAATGCGCATGCGCATTGAGCTTAAATTTCTCGTGCACTGCAAGGAATCGCCACGATTCCTTGCAAGTTGGGGATAAAGAGTGGATAAGCCACCATAGACTCGCAAGCTCGATGCGCATCGACAGGCGAGACCTAAAAAGCAAAGCCAGGTGCACAGCTGCAGGGGCGCAGCTCACACTTCCTACGTGCTTGATACCTTTGATATGGCCGCAGTGGGGCCTCGGCAAGCGCCGGCCTCTGCAATAGAAGAGAGCACTAGGGAGAGTGCCTGCTTCAACCCAGGGGGATTGGTGAATGTGCTTTGTCCCAGGTGCTGTGCCAGAACAGGGTTCACAAGGTCTCCACTGAGACCAGCACAGCGTGCTGAGCCCATAGCACTCGGGCAGCGCTGTACCTTCAAAGCAAGGGTGTAGATCTTGTAGCGACAGCAGGGGGGGGCTGATACACTTGAAAGAAGTTCCAGCAAAGCAGATTGAAACAGTACTTGGGCCACGGGAGATTCATAAGGGGCACACGAGGAACAACAGGAAACACAAGATGCTGCAGCCAATAGAAACAGAGGAAAAGTGGTAAGCACAGGAACCAACCAACAACAAGGGGGCGGGATGTAAGTCCCTTTTAAGATTTATATTGAATACAGTACATTTCACCTACACAGTGCGAGTGAAACCTAAAAAGGAAGCCCAATTAAATATGCAGATGCACAAACTGAGGCCATGGATGATTAGCAAACACTTTAACCAATGAAGACCTGAATCACAGAATACAAATTGAGAAAGCATACCTTCCAGGTCATCAATGATCTTTTCCAGTTTGGCTACCATCCTCTCAGCAAACACTGCGCTGATCTCAGCCTTGGAAAAGAATGGCAGACCACAAATACCACTAACATTTTACTGTACTGCATGTACAGTCAAACTCTCCCTTTCACAAGGAGGACGATCGTCTGGTTGGAGACAGCGAACAAATCCAGGGGACCATTAACCTTAGTACTTAGCAAATGTCAGCGTGCACCTGGATCGGTTCCAATTAATGGATAGGCAGATTAAAGATCATCACTCACTTCTGTAGATGATTCTCGTAGCTCTCTTAGTGAAACAAGCACCTCCATTAAACCCCCCCGGCCTGCCCCCAAATATACTTTGTGTCCTTGACTCCAAGGCATCAAGACAGATAGATCACTCACCTCCTTCAGCTTGTCGGTCAGGACCTTGATCGCCTCCTCATATTTGTCTTCCTTCTGGGAGTACGGCAGGCCCATAAGATGAAAAGTTGGAAAACCTTGAATCTCAATGGCCAATGACAGGTCATACATTGATGACCAGCTTAGGATTAGGGGCAGACTACTGGGGCACAGAGAGAATCCAGCTAGTGCACCATATGCAGTTAAAAAGCAACTGAATTGGGGGGAAGATTATACTTGGGGAGAACAAGGGTGATCATAAATTCATCTGAAGGCCAAGCTTGTGTGAACTCTTTATCGCATTCTGGAGGCATTACTCATGCACCGGGCCTTATAAAATGTGGCACACACCTTTCTGTTCTCAGAGAGATTACTAACAAGCATTGGCATAGCCAATAGGTCTTGCCTTTGGGACCTTATAAGTGTTTAGTTATCCAGCACAATATCCTTGGTGCAACAACATCAATTGTTTCATGGTTGAACACTGATAAGGTCCCAAAGGCACAACAGATTGCATTGCAAATGCTTGTTACATTTGGGGCCAAGATCAGATAATATATTATTCAAACATGATTTGGAGCATTATGGCTCACCTTTAAGTCAAATATGGCATCATACATGTTTTCTTATTTTAAATCATAAATTCATTTGCCCAGTCTACTTTATCTCAGTATTGTGACTAGGGGGAGGAGGGGGAACATGGTTAAATAGTAATACTGTGTACTCAGAACCCTAATGAGGAAAAAGGGTTCAAATGAAGGGGATTGCCTAATCTTTATGTGTTTGTGTGGATTAGCTAGGAATGAGTGAATGCATTGCACAAACGTTAGAAAAGAGCACTGCACTACATTCACAGATGTCACTTGTGGTGCTTGCATTAAGAAATGTCTCATTTGTGTGGCATTCAGCTTTATACTAAGGCGCAAAGGCCTACCAGGGTTGTTTCGTGTAAGATTTGTACTTAATCTACATCGGCTAGTAGTCAAATTTCTATGTGAACACAAACACACAGGGGGAACTCAGTAGGATGTGTGCCTCATCTTAAATCCCACATTTTACGTGCAGGAAGGATTATCTTTCGATTTACTGTTTGTCCGTTTGCCTGCCTCTGGTTTCACCTGTAGCAAGAATGTGGGGCAAAGCCATGGCCTCCTCCTGAGCTGATCGGGCTTTTATTCTGCTGAAACCTAGCGGTGTTTGAGGTGTTCCGCTCCAGATATGCCCACTTTGCATGTAGTACGAGGGAACTGACACCTCACAACACAAGGCGGATTTGGAGCTGCAAGAGGGTCAACGAATGGTACACTAAAGAACGTGTGCAACAGAAAGTTGATTGCCACCAGAGGTGCAACTAGAGTTAAGGGGTGGGGGGGTGTAGCTAAGAAAAGAAAATCAGGGGTGGAGGGGGCTAATTTTTCCAGTAATTGGCAGAGTAGAGGAGCAGGAGCTCTGGAAGCGGTGAAAGAACAACAAAGCCTCATTAACATGCAAATGGTCTTTTAAAGACCTCTGAAGTACTCTGGTGCAGCTGTGTGTGTGTGCACCCGGGAAGCGTCTCAGACCGGGCTGCCACACACGACGGGGGGCTGCTTTGAGTCCTATGGGTGTTGCATGCCTGATTGCCACCATAATTTGCACCTTTTAGTGTTGCGTCTCTTTGCAAACTGTCGGTTCATCATGTCTTATGAGTTACATGAACTCAAAATATCGAGCATTTCCTGAACCCAAGTCTTAGTTTAGTATTAACATCCATGCAAAGTTGTACAGCAAGAAAAACAACCAGCATTCTTTCCTGTACATCAAAATCAGTTCTTGTTTAGAGCTAACAATGTCCCTGAGAGCAGGGTGCATCGGAGCCAGTCATCAGATCAGGGCCCTGAACAGAAGCAGAACGGCAGGGGGGGTCAGGTGTGGGCTGTGCACAGTGAAACACTGATGTAGGGTGAGACGAGGGTCCGGCCGGAATCTGCGGGTAACTAAAGACCGACTGATAGCAGGACACGACGCATGTCTTGAGGCTGGGTGAGCATCTGTTGTTAGTCAGAGTGTGCACCTTGCACACAACTGATGGTGAAACACCACAAACTGTGCAAGAGCTGCCCAGGAAACATAACCGAGTTAGAACTTTTTCGCCATATTGCCCCCTCAGCAGAAGGCCGGTCATCTGAGCTGCCCCTGCAGATATATAGCATTAGCGCGAGAGGAGGAAGTGCCCGTCCAGATGTACACCTGTGTCCACGTGACACAGAGGCGGCTAAAAACGTCCAGCAGTACAATTTAGTATTCTTTTTTAAAAAAACAATAACTGCATGTTAGTTAGGAAGGTAAGTTACAAAGCTGTCCGCGAATCTTCGTGGGTACTAGGAAGCGCTGTGTACATACAATAACAGTACTATTCGAACACAGTCTATCGCCATCACGGTACATGCATTTGAATACTATTTTTTCTGTCAACTCGTTTTTTGAGACTTCACAAGACTGTAAAAATGTAGTTAAACAAGCAAATGACAACACAGAAAGTAACAATATGTGTTTTATTGAAACTATTTTCTCAACAACGTATTCTAGGGAGATTGACTCAGCCTGTGACATTATTTATAATAAGAAATGTTGCCTTAGAGTTACGGAGCTCAGATACGGGCAGAGCGCTTCGAGGAATGTGAAACATTTCATTCTCAACCGCTTGCAGCATGCCTGACTGGCAAAACTATCCGAGCACTCTGGCAACCTCACTTCTCTGGAATGCCCTGCGCCTCTTCATACATGCAACATATTCTTTCTGGTCAAAGGGGCATTAATGGGAGTGCATGTTAGGAAAACAAGTGCGGCCACGCGGCCGCGATAGGAATGCGAGTTATGCAGCTGGCACCCGGCCATGCTGCTTCTCGCTCACAAGAGATGAAAGCAAGATGGCGCCTGTGCTAGAGGAAAGCCAGATGGTGCCTGTGCGCGTAATTATGCGCGTAACCGGAAGCTTTAGGCCACAAGCAAAAGCGTGTGGTCGGACTTTTTAAAGCCCACTTACTAAATGTCTCGCCAGTCCAGCGCAAGCGTGCCTCAGGCGAGACCTAAAAATTTGCCTAGGGCCCGCTCAGGAGAATTAGTCCTACCAGCTTGCACGTGCCCTTAAAGCACCAGGCCCACTTTTCTAAGAAGACTGGAGAGCAGAGACAGCTCATTTAAAAGCCTGCTCTAGCCTGGCCTCGAATCAACAGCACCTGGTACAATAATTTTTATTCCTGTTGCTGCAAGCGTGAGGAATCGTAATTCTGGGAA
This sequence comes from Lissotriton vulgaris, assembly GCF_964263255.1. NCBI lineage: Eukaryota > Metazoa > Chordata > Amphibia > Caudata > Salamandridae > Lissotriton > Lissotriton vulgaris. The sequence continues at coordinate 1,762,461,903 of NC_141691.1, read as the reverse complement.
TCGGTCAGATCCTAACGCCACCCCTGGGGTGGCGTTAGGGAGATGCAACAAGGAGAAATATCCTTATTTCTCCTCATGTTTTCCCCTTTCTATGTGTGCTGCATTTTGCAGCACACATAGAAAGAGGAAAATACCTCTTTTGATTGCTTTTTGCAGCAAGGTGTACCTTCCTGAACAAAAAAATCACCCCTACAACACAGACACCCTTGCACCACCATGGTGCAATGGAGCCTGTGTTGGTGCATGGCAGCCCATTGTGCACCAGCACAGGGGAAAGGGACAGGAGTGTGCCGTATCTCATAGATATGGCACATTCCTGCCCTTTTCCTTTGACCTGGGCAGCACAGCAGGATTCCTTGTGAAACTGCCCTGCGCCAAAACCTCATAAATGAGGCCCTCAGTTTCTGGACATATATGAAAAGAGGGACAGAGATGATGCCACCCTTCCCTTTGCCACTTTATAGGCTTCCTGTCCTGCTTGGATATTCTATCCTCGGCTGAACCCTGGTCTATCGCCACTTTACGAGAGTCCTCTTAATTTTGTTGGGGACTGTAAAAACTATTTCCAGTCCCATCGGAATTGTGACAAAGTCTTAAGTCAAAATCGGACCCAGAATTACTGATTCACCTGCTAATTCCTCAATTTTAGTAGACTCTCAGGGCCCGAATCATAATGGGTCAGATTTTTCCTGCACAAAGAGGTCCTGATGCTGCCGTTATCTGTAACTCTGATGATGGGGAAGTACCGGCCCAGTTTGCGGGACACTCATTGAAAAGGCCTATGTCTTTCTGCTGTGTCTAGAACAGATTGCGGGATGAATTTATCACCACCTTTGGGCTTGTATTCCAAAGGTGACGTAAACCTGGACAATATTTATTTTGGTATTTATATTTCTGCACAAATCGAGTTCTTCACAGAAAAGGAGATTTAAAGTAATGCAAATTAGCACTTATTGCTAATTTGCCCTAATTTGTGTCAAGGAGGCATACCATGGGTGGTACATGGGCACTCCTGTGAAAGCATCCTTACGTTTTGATGCAAATCCCTATCCCCTGTCATTGGTAGGCAGGAATTTGTGCCAAAAATGTATACTTCCTCTAAGCAGGAGTAATGTTAATGAAAAAAAATTCTTGTTTCAAAACTTTTCAAATTAGGCATATGCGCTGTACTGTACTTCACACATACAATGTTATAAATGTGTTACAAAACCTATGCTTGACATCAAATAGACACCCTTGCACTATGGTGCAAATGTATGTGTAATGGTGCAAGGCAACCTAAAGTGTGCCAGGGCAGGGAGCGAGGGAAACAGCACCATGTTGTAGTGGGAATGGCGCTTTTCTGTTTTCTCCTATTCTTGCAGCAACTCTGGTTGCTGTGTTGCGTTGTGTAAATCATTTATACGTTTGCCATTTGGTTCACAGAGTACACATTACAAATGCTATTAATAAATATGATATGCAGATCAACCTTGTGTTTAAAAGGAGAGACTGCACAAATGCATCCCTAAATTCACAACCTATATTTTCTTAAGATTCTGTTGAAGACTTAGCAAGTTTCTACTTGAAATTTTACGATTCGCCTAATTCCAGTAGTTCACTAACACTTTAGCACCTATGAATCTGTGCAGTGCAACAGGGACTGGAGGTTTTATTTAATATCACTAGCACTGAACTTTACATCCCCTGAAAATACTCTCTTTGTGGAAAGCAAGCCAGCATTTTTCATCATGTATTCACTTGAAATCTATCATTTTTAATGCATAATGTGACATCAGAAGGCAATAATCGTGCATAATAGATGAATGCTCTGGCCCATTTCATAAAGGAGCTATTTTTAAAGCCTCTCCACTTTGTGAGTCACTAGTTTTCCGAAAAAAATGATGAAAGCTCTCTACAAGAATAAATGAATTCTTTAACATATGAATGGAAGCAGCTTTCTTATTGCCTGGTTAAAACTTGCAAACTTAAAACACTTCACCTTCTACAAATGCTGAATGTATTTTCAAGTAAGGTATAATCGTGAACACCATTTTCACACTGCCTTGCTTGGCCTTTCAATTAATAATATGACACATTTTCCCTAGAACTCTAGTTTTGCTGTTGCATGGGGCGGAGGGGGCAGGGTGGTTGTCCATAGGTGCTGACATGACTATCATAGCACGATTGCAGTCTTGTGATACTTATACATGCACATGCATCATTGTTGGCTTTTGTAATTCCTTAATTGCGATTTTTAAGGAATCGCAAAAACCTATACATGAAGAAATCGCTAAAAAAATAGCGATTTCTTAATATTCCTTAATTGCGACCTGCAAATTGCGAATCGCAATTAAGGAACACCTCCCCATTCATTGCTATGAGCCTAGAGGCCCATAGGAATGAATGGGAAGACATTCTCAATTTGCGATTCGCAATTAGCGAATCGCAAATTGAGAATGCAATTTCAAGGGTGCAGGGGTGTCCAAAGGATATCTCTAATAAAAGAGAGAGGGACCCCAAAACCAAAGGGATAGGGTTCCACAGTTGACGCAAGTCAAAGAATAATTCCCTTTGGGCGAATTAACATTAATACATAGGTACTTACAAACATACAGTGAACTTACCAATACCCAACATATAACAAGGAAGCAATGAAAATAGGTGAAAACTTCAATACACGTGAAAACACTCTGGAAGAATAAAGTATTTAAAACAATTTATTAGCATACATTACATAAATTAAAAACAAAAAATTGGGAAACACATACAGGACGGAACAATAATCAATAAAATCAACATTCCAATAAAAAGGAGCTACAGGGAGAAAGGACTACACTCAAACACACAGCAGTTATTTTGAATTTTCCTTAGTTTATCATCCCGGATTAACTCCTTGGGCATCGACGCGTTTCGGCGGTATATTCAATTTAAACCCGCCTTCATCAGGACAGTGTGTATAAATGTTTCCCAATACTTCTCGAGCAAGCAAAGGGTCTAGCAGTGTATCATAAGGGGTATGCTTCCTCCTTATCGTTTGGTAGAGATATTCGTCCAGCGAATTATCTTCTTTAAATACACAGAATTCTGATTTAAAATAGTGGCGAAAACCTTTATCAAAGTTTCAGTATTGATGACACATCCAGCATAATGGCTGGGAGAAAAACGTTAAAATCGCTGCGTCCAATGCACGCGGTAATTCTATTGTCAATATCGACTCCCACCTTTCAATGGAGCGGTTTGCGACATTACAGGGGTTCAGGGTTCCAGTAGAATACCCACGACCCGACACGAGGCGATTTCCTCCGTGTTGGCCCTCTTGTGTTAAGGTCTCGAACGTCCCGCGTGGATGTCTGCTCGTTTTACCGGCTACGGTACGAGCAGACATCCACGCGGGACGTTCGAGACCTTAACACAAGAGGGCCAACACGGAGGAAATCGCCTCGTGTCGGGTCGTGGGTATTCTCCTGGAACCCTGAACCCCTGTAATGTCGCAAACCGCTCCATTGAAAGGTGGGAGTCGATATTGACAATAGAATTACCGCGTGCATTGGACGCAGCGATTTTAACGTTTTTCTCCCAGCCATTATGCTGGATGTGTCATCAATACTGAAACTTTGATAAAGGTTTTCGCCACTATTTTAAATCAGAATTCTGTGTATTTAAAGAAGATAATTCGCTGGACGAATATCTCTACCAAACGATAAGGAGGCAGCATACCCCTTATGATACACTGCTAGACCCTTTGCTTGCTCGAGAAGTATTGGGAAACATTTATACACACTGTCCTGATGAAGGCGGGTTTAAACTGAATATACCGCCGAAACGCGTCGATGCCCAAGGAGTTAATCCGGGATGATAAACTAAGGAAAATTCAAAATAACTGCTGTGTGTTTGAGTTTAGTCCTTTCTCCCTGTAGCTCCTTTTATTTGGAATGTTGATTTTATTGATTATTGTTCCGTCCTGTATGTGTTTCCCAATTTTTAGTTTTTAATTTATGTAATGTATGCTAATAAATTGTTTTAAATACTTTATTCTTCCAGAGTGTTTTCACGTGTATTGAAGTTTTCACCTATTTTCATTGCTTCCTTGTTATATGTTGGGTATTGGTCAGTTCACTGTATGTTTGTAAGTACCTATGTATTAATGTTAATTCGCCCAAAGGGAATTATTATTTGACTTGTGTCCAAAGGATACCCTGTTGCACCCCTGAAATTGATCTGTGCACATATGTTGCGCAAACACATGCCCTTAGGGCATGTGTGTGCGCAACGTGAATCTTTGAAAAATGCACAAAAGTGCACTTTTCAAAGTTTTTGCAAATTACCATGAAGTTGAACTTCATGGTAATGTGCTACTCTTATTAGCGAAATCGCTAATTTTTTTACTTTATGCATTGCATTTAAGGAATCTCAAATTGAGATTCCTTAAATGCAATCGCAATTTAAGGAATCTCAATTTAGAGATTCCTTAAATTGCATTTGGGATGATGCATCCCAAATGCAAAAATACCGGTCGCAAAGGGGTCAGATTCTGAGAATCTGCCCGTTTGCGACCAGTTTTTAGCTTGATGCATGTGGCTGATAGTTCTTATTCTGTGAAACAAGGTATTGTTCAAGAGGGAACAAAAAATAAACATAAAAACAATATTGTCTGTTGGAAGGACATTACAAAATCCCTAGGTGTAAAAAAAATCTAAATATAAATAGCTATTTTGTAATATTAATAAGTATCTCTAAACCACAAACCACAAACCACAAAATGCCTCCTCCATAAACCTACATAACCATGACCATGTGACCACGAAATGTCAATATTAACTTATGCAGCATTAAGTTACTTAGGGCCCGATGTACGTCACCAAATACCGGTCGGTAACGGCCGAATTCCGCCGTTACCGACCGGTATTTGGTGATTGAGATGTAGGGTCTATATTTTAGAGAATCGACCGATTCTGTAAAATACCGAATCAGTAATTTTACCGATTCGGAAAATTCCTGATGTAGGTAGCACTGTTTCCAGTGCTACAGGCCTTTCAGATTCGGTATTTTACCACCCAATCCAATTGGGTGGTAAAATACCGAATCCTGGTGTGCATGCACATGTGTGCATGCACACCTATGTCATGTGACAGACAGACATGCCCTTAGGGCATGTCTGTGTGCTACATGGCACACATGCCTGTATTTGGGGTGCTAGAGGGTGTCAAAGTCACACCCCCTGCACCCTTGCTGAAATCGGTATTTACCGAATCGGTAAATACCGATTCAGTAATGCCCTTTGATTCCTATGGGCTTCAATGCCCATTGGAATTGAGAGAGCGCAAAACTGTGTTAGAAATTATAGGGGTGCATCATATTCATGAGTAATCAGCACCCGCATATATAGAGGATTATAATCATGTTTAAATGGGACACAGAGCTATGAACCCATGTGCTAGAATTTACATAGCTGTAACGTAAAGTGCTTTGAAAATACTAATGTCATGTTAACTTAGAAATGTTGTTCGCAAGGAGATACTAATTCAGTTAAAGGATGCTTGAATAGGCATTGATGTATTTAAATGCATGTTTAGACATTCATTATTGTATTAATGTAACGACATAGAAGTGTTTAGTTAGAAAATGTATTCTTTTTGCTATAATGATGTAGGCCTAATGAACAAAAATGTTTGCCAATGTTAGAGTGTGGTATCCTGAAACGTGCAGAGGCCCAGGTGGGGAGAGAAGGACTGTGTAGGCCGAACTAAGAATGTTTCACTCCGCATTAAATCATGGAATTGCCTTTCCTAGAAGGTTGCTTTAGAAAATTAATTGCAAGTAGCATGGAACTGTGAATCGATTTATGTGCGTGCCTTTGCAGGTGCAAGGTTAACTAGAGATAGTAGAGAAGGACCCATTATGTATGAGCGTCAGGATGGTAGTCCCAGACATGGAGGAGTGGATGCGGAATTTAGGGAAGCAACTTCAAGAGGAGAAGACTCTGGGACCCAAGGCTGTTTTTCAACGAACAAGGATGAAGATGTCGTAATGGAGTTACTTGAAAATTAATACTTTTGATAGGGGCGTACCTTAGGGCGTGTCGTCCATGTTGTGGGGTTTGTATTAGGGACAGCACCCCGGGAAGAGGCAGAGCAGATGCGCATGAGGGCGAAGAAAGATGCTGGGTAGGCAGAGAGTTTTTCTATGCGAGATGGGTTCTTAGGTTAAGTCCGAAACAAGTGAGTGAGCTTCTTTGGAAGTCACCACGGCTGACACCTTTGTTAGGAGGGAACTCTGTTAAGTAGGGATGTCACTTAGTATAGTGTAGGGACAGCTTAATCTGGATGTATTTCTTCTTTTCTTCGATGCCTACTAAAACCCAGATACTAGCAATTCTTGCTAGTCTGGTGGTTTTGGAGATTATACTCAGGTTGTTTCTTAGTCGATTGAGACTTTTCCGTAGGATTATGTTTGTACTAGTGCCTGTTTACCTTCTGAACCTTTTACTGAGGTGTTTATATACACAACTGCTTTTGGCTTTATAATAAATCTTTAAACTTGACTTTTTGTCAGTGGTTCTTTGGGGAGTACAATGGGAATGGTTCGAATTGATACTATTCTGTTGAAAGAGATTGCCTTCCACAATCTATGACAGATAAAAAGGTCTAGTCGACCTGTGGCGGGATTCTAGAAATACTATCCTGATTCTAGAGAACAAAAATCCCACCTTTCCAAAATCAATGAGCATTACCGAATCGGTATTTACAGAATCGGTAAATGCCGAATCTTAACGATTCGGTATTTACCGATTCTGTATTACCTACATCCCCCCCCTCTATTTTACCACTTCCTAAATACCGATTCGGTATCATTCGGTATTTAAGGAGTGGTAAAATAAAATTACCTACATCGGGCCCTTAATATGAAAACATTATGAAAGCCCCAATGTGAGAATCGGCTACAGAATGCAAGACAGAGAGATAGATGTTAAGGAGTGGAAATATAGTATAGCTTTGTCAGGATAGACAAGGGGGTTGTTGAGGGGCTGATGACATGAAGGCCACAGTGAGGTACTTCCCAGTTGGATGGAAATTACTTGAAAGGGACACAAACAGGAATCTATATTTTACTTTATTTTACTATATTAGCTTTTTGTTTATAGAAAGTAAACTTGGTAGATCTCGCAATAGAGGTATGTCTGTCAGAAAGTTTATTTGATTCTGTGTTGATATTAACCTCCGTCGACCACGGATACATTTCTTAAATCTATCAGATAATAATACAGACACAAAAAGTGTAACTTAAAACATTAACACGCGGATCTAAAAATTGATTAAGATGTTTAAAAACCTGCTGTTGTACCCAGGGAAAAGACACATTTTGGGACATGTTTGGCATTACTCACGCCATTCGTAATACGTGTGTCCTCAGAGATCTTTTGAAGGTGGTGGCTAGTGACTTTTGAAAGTGGTGGTCCATAACATCTACCTCGGGTAGTGGTGAGTGAGCAAAGCGAGAAAGCACAACTTTCTCAAGGAGGTTAGGTCCCCTACCCCTAGAGAAAATATCACAAAATGTGCGTTAAATAGGGCATTTTCAGCACATTTTCACATACATTTGCTCAAAAGGAAATGGGCTCTCAAAGGGCACGCATGACTTATTCAAGTACTTTCATATTGGGCTAACACATCCCAAAATTCCACAGTAGTGTTGGACGTTCGACTATCGATAATTTTGGGAAAAAGTTGGTATCGTATATTTTCTGTCCTTATTCTCTAAAAAAGCCCAAAAAGCCTAGGTGACATAGGTGGTCCTGAGAATGCAGTTTCACATGGCCAATCATTTACCATAGCATCAGTCTACACTTCTACGTTTCACTTCCTTTCAATTTTCAATCCTTACCTTTCCAGGTTGATCCACAATAAGATATTTTGGATGAGAATCGTCTTGAATAGGGCCGAGTGGCAAAATAAAAACTGAAAAGTACACAACTTTCTAAACCACTGGCAATAAATATTTATTTCACAGGCTTACCTAGCATTCCTGTTGCACAGGTTATGGACAGCAAATGCTTTCCACTAATTTTAGAGATAATGGCATTCATTATTACCCAAATATATGGTTTCAATTTATATTCAGAAATGTAATAACATTGCCTCCAAACTTAAACTTAGCAATTAATGAAAATGTGGACATTTGTCTTGCGAATCCATGATACACACATTTGTCTAAACAAATGTGATTTCAGAACTAAAAGCTTATTATTATCATAAAACAAACTTGTTTTCGTTTTGTAATACTAATGTCAATATTTTGCATCAAGTACTCACACCTACTACTACCACAGATGAAGATTCAGTCTTGCATGTCCATATATCACCATCCCATGACATGGATGCCAATAGTACGGCACAAATTATGACTTTTATGATAGGCCAGCAGAATACCAATGATGGGCACTATGTTCCTATGGCTGCCCTCAAGAGACCACGAATTACCACATTATGCCTGATCTAGTATTATATGTGGGGTGGCCACACCTTGGCTGTCCGCAGTATGCCAAGAATTACCACCAATATGCCAAGGGCTGCATTTTCCCAAGAGTGTGCACCGTTATACCATGAATGCCTGGCATTAAAAAGCGACGTGGGTGTTCTTGTTCATGTTGTTTTAGTCTTTTCTTGTATCTGCTCAGAAGACACTCTGGTGCAGTTTTTCACACAGCGGCCTCTTCTCGTTTACGTGCCTTTCTGCCCATCAGTCCCTCTTGTTTCTCTCTCTTCCACTTTCCTCTTTTTCTCCCCATCGCGCTCTCTCTCCCACCTCCCTCTCTTCCCCACTCCGCGCCTCTCTTCCATACCTCTATTTCTCTCTAAATCTCGGCTTCTCAACACATACATCTGGAAACATTTTTCCAACCCTTGACTTTTGTTTCATCACAGAGCAACCCTTGTGGAGGATGGTTGGAATGCAAAACTATTCGCTATTTCTTCTATTAACACCACCCTGGTGACACTTTCCCTATTCATACAACATACACCGTACCCTAGGCTTCATGCCCTTTAACCACATGCGTGCAGCGGTTATTTTTGCGCTGTGCAGCTTTTTTCTAAAAGCCGCGTTACATGACGAGCTCAGCTCGTCATCCGCACACGACCACCGTGGCTGAGCTCATCATCAGCAGCGAAGGGGTTAAAGACAATATCAGCCTCAAAACATCCTACGACAGGTGGTTTCCCACTAAAATATTATTTGGGGCTGACATCTATACATCTGCATTTGACTATGGGTAACTTACTGACATTAGCATAGTTAGTTTTAGTACAGGGCGGACAGGAATCAGACCACATATCTAACTCCATCCCTAAATCGTTAACCTTACAATTGCTTCTGTTAAAGTATGTACTCAGTGTTTAGTACTCCTTCCCGCTCACTACTGATCCTTCATCTTTGTCACTGCAGTCACTCACTACCTATTGTGCTGCGTTGACATTTTTTAATTTCCCCACCACCCATCAAACTCGCACACTTGTGAGAAATGTCCTGATTTCCTACACTTGAATTGCCTTACTTTAATCACTGGACACGTACTAATTGCGCCAATGTGTTTTAAAATATTGCGCCCCTAGTATGGGAGGCACATTTCGGAGCACTTTATACAAGTTTGGAATGTGAGGATTCTTTGTGCCTAGGTCCCAACCATGCACGAGAGCTCAGCATGACAGGGACGCATGATCAGATCCTTGGAGGAGCTATGGCCCTCCCGCCAATCCCCGTCCAAGACCCCCTCCACGAGCATCGACTGGTGGGGGCCTCGGGCGTGGGGTTGCGGCTGGACAACCTGGATACTCTCGAGGTGACTCCCCCCAAAATACCAGAGGGTATTACCCAGAAGGAGGTGGAATCTGCTATAGAAAGACTGCCCCCAAACAAAGCTCCGGGCCTTGATAGACTGCCCGGAGACTTGTTGCGCTCCCAGCCAAAAATCTGGGCACCTTACCTTGCTACCCTGTTCAATGCAGTCCTTAGGGGTTCTGACCTACCGGACACCTGGTTGGGAGCTGAGATCGTCCCCATTTATAAGAAGGGTTGTCCGCTAACCCCATCAAATTATAGGCCCATTAGCCTTATAGATACAACTCAAAAACGAATGGGTAGGATCATATTGGACAGGATACAAGGGTGGATGGAGGAACGTGAAATACTGACTACTCTCCAGGCCGGATTTAGATCTGGCATCTCGACCCTGGACCAAATCTTCAGGCTCCAGGTCCTATTTTAGAAAACTGCAAGAGTAGAAGGTGGCAGCCTCTACCTTGTCTTTGTGGACCTGCGGGCCGCTTTCGACCTTGTACCCAGGGAAAGAATGTGGAAAGTGTTGGGAGATTTGGGCCTCCCACCCTATTTACTTAACGTCCTGATTAGATTTCACGCTGGAAACTATGCCCAGGTTAGGCGTGGGAGACATGGGGACCTCTCGGCCCGTTTCCCTGTATCTAGGGGTGTCCGACAGGGGTGCGTACTGGCCCCACGCTCTTTAGTCTTTTTATTAATGGCCTTGTGGACGCTTTAAATGGTGTTAAGGATTAGGATGCCCCCTGGTTGGCTACTGGTAGGGTGCCCGCTCTGATGTTCGCGGATGACACTCTGCTGTTATCCAGAACATCAACGGGCATCCAGCGGGTTTTGGACGGGTTTGTAGCATTCTGTGCCTCGCGGGGATTGGAGGTCAACCGGGAAAAAAACAAGTTTATGATCTTCAGTCCCCCGAGGCACACCCGTCCAAACCCTGCCCTGCACAGCATCCCCCTGAATCGGGTCAAAACTTTTGTCTACCTTGGCGTCACTCTGACAGAAGATTTTGAATGGGGCCACCAAATTTCTAATCTGCCCTTAGACTTTCACAGATAGCAGGTGGTATAGGTAAACTTCACAAATCATCGGATTTCAAACCTGTTGCTCATGTCCTTGAGATCTATGGACTCCAGGCCAGGACAGCAGCTATGTATGGCGCTGAACTCTGGGGGTATAAGAATACATCGAGCCTCCTAAGGGTTGAGCAGTCCTTTATAAGGAACCTGGTGGGCCTACCACAAAGCACACCACTTACACCTTTGCGACTTGATCTGGGCCTCGAGTTCATTAAGGAACTGGTAGCTGCACGGCCCTTGCTCTACTGGAGAAGGTTCTGGTCTGTACCAGAACTGTCAGCCTACAGAGCAGAATTTTTGGAGGTCTGGGGACAAATAAAAAATAAAAACATTCCTTGGTTATCCCACATCAAGGCTCTTTCCATCTACGTAGGTTTACCCCAGCTATGGGAGACTCCTGAGCTGAGCTGCCCGAGGACACCTAGGTCACAGTTGCTACCCTTGGAGAGAGACCAAAACCTTCTTGCTCTACACGCTCAACAACCCTGGGTAGGCTGTCCGCAGAGTTTCTGCTAGTAAAAATTGTTCCTCGGAGGGAGGAATTCTTAGATCTAGTGCAGCCCCCTCTCGCGAGGAAACTATACACTCAACTGAGGCATGGTTGCCTGACTATCATGGCATTTACTTCGAAATGGGCCAAAACAGAAAACGGAACCTGCCCAGCTTGTAATTGCACCAGAGATGATGTTGTCCATGTTATGTTTTTTTGCCCAGCGTATAGTAAAATACGAAAGTGTTGGCTGATCCCATTATGTAGAAATTTGGCGTGTAGAATTTTAACGTACGAAGGAAAGGTTTTCTTTAAGGTTAACGGAAACTTTCAGGATCAATTGCCCTTCTTTTTAAAATACCTTTATCAGATTTGTCTTTTGATAACTTACTGTTTAATAACTTTTTATCCTTAATATCAACTGCTCATATTTATTGTTTTTATTACTGTGCTTTGTATGTATTTTATCTGCACTTTCATGGTCTATGACCGAAATAAAGTTTTCAAATGAATGAATGTTTTAAATTTAGCAGCAGTAACGTGATTTCAGTAGCTCCCACACAGGTGGCACTCACACATGTATGTGCCTATGTGCCACTGTATCGCAGCATCTCCTCTGCCCACTCACGCAGTGCATGGCTACTGCTCGTATACTCTAACCTGCATTTGCCTGGCCTCAGCCCTGTGCCCAATGCAGTGGGTCCCTCCGCCAACCAGCATGCTGTCAAATGCCTACTCGAATTGTGTTACCCCCTACAGACGCAAAGGCAGCAAGCTATCCTGCCCACCTGCTGCCTTGTCCCTGACAGTGGGTGGCCAGGAGGCTGACATTTGATTGAAGTGCATGAGGAAAACAGTCAGTCGTGAGATGGGTGTCCCTGTGGAGGCAGAGGTATTATGCAAAGTATAAGTAAACTATGCTCAGCGTTTGCTCGGGGGGAGGAGTCCTCAGAAGACAATGACTGAACCAATCACTTACCACTAATCTTTATCCCCCTCAAGATAGTCCTCCTTGTATAGTTGTTACACTGTGAGTTTTGGAAATCAAGACCTGCTTGAAATGTCCCACCACTTGTTGGCCCATTTCAGAACCCTGGATGCTAGTTTTATAAGCTCTGATGATGGAGAAATTGCCCATTACAGTTTCCCCATTGTAGATGCCTAACCCCATAGGATGTCATGGCATTAGTTTATGAATGCATACATATTGCTAGGAATTAAATAAGTACCATTCAAGGACTTAGGATTATGGTATTGATAAATCCAACAATATGCCATCGTGGAATTTGTCCTAAAGTATTCAGAAAATTAAGTTATAAGATTTTTTTGTCTGCAAGCCAAAATTCAGCCTTCCTGCCCTCTTCCATGATTGTTCAGAGTTAACAGGATTAGCCAGGGTGTTTTGATGAAGTGATAAGTGGCTCAGCCAGGGGGAAGAGGCTATCTGGTAGACAGAACTCTGCTACACAGAAATGCCAGAGCAGGGGGGAGGTGCCGTAAGGCATGAATTTTCAAAGGGGTATAGGAAAGGCAGGGAAGGCCAGGTCCATCTACCACCAGTCTCTATGACCCAGCCAGATCTCAGGCTTAAGGTTGGAATTTGAAGATGGTAGAGGAAGAAGAGCTATGGAAATGCGCCATAATGGAGATTGGTTTAACGAGTTCTTGCTCCTCTGCTGAAATTTCAGCCATACTGAATTTTGAAGGAATAGTGCTTTCTGGGAAAAGATTATGCTATACTTTGGAGAAAGTGGTCATGCTCTGGGGTGTTGCCCTGCACCTCTTGAACAAGAGTGCTCTCCAAACTGACCCCATAAAACACTGAATAAATATGTGAGAGGAAACTAAGGAAGAAGCTTCCCGACTGCTTCGTAGCCCTTCTGACCGGCTCAGTAGGTTTACGGTCCGACCGCTCAATTAAGATGTTTGTGGTTGGAACGTACACCGGCCGGTCATCCCGACTCAGTTCCGACCATTTGTCGCTGTATTCCTGTTGGTTAGAACTGCACTGTAACACCCTATGGACGGCATTTCTGCCATCAGGATTATGATGTCGGATTCTGACAGCCTGTCCGTGCTGGCCTTTCCCACAAGGAAAGGCTGTCAGATAGCCACTGAAGCCTACGGTTGCTGGCCAAGGGGGTACCCCCCTGTAAAAACCGGCACTCTGTGGCAGGCACCATGGAGTGCCTGCGACAGGACGCAGGGTTTTACACACCCATTTCCTCATAGAATTTTGTATTACGGCCCGTTTACGCCCACAACACAAGCTCCCATAGGCAACAAATGGAAACCGACCGAAACGTGTTTAGTTGCATTGTAATCCAGCGGTCAGAACCGCAGACCGGCTGTCGTCGGTCCCGACCCGAGTCCGAGAAGGTGTTGTTCGGAAGCTTTCTGACCAACATCGTAATGAGCCCCTAAGTGTAGACTGGCAAACCGGAAGAACAACCTCCTGAGTGGAATTAAACATAGATTGGATTTTTGGTCTAAACTTGGGCTCTTGTGAAAGGACAACCTTATCCAGGAAGAAGTTAGGAGCAGGGGAGGAGATGAATAAAGAAACAACTCCTAAATACTCTTCACAGAAGTAATCTCAACGAGGAATGCCCCCTTTGGCTGATACCCAAGACATGTCTATCTGCGCTAAAGGCTCAAAGGGTGCTTTTTGTAACCCTTCCAGAACAGTTGAGGGATCCCAAGATGGAATATGACGGGACTCCATACGCTTTTTTAAATGAAAATAAAGCAAGACTTTCCTAACTCATGGAAGAATAAGCTACAAATCATCCCCAGATTCTCTACAAGATCTTATCACTGCCCACTGGAAAGGAAAAGTTGCTGGGCCTAAACCCATAGGGAACTCATCCCGCAAGAAATGCAGAATTTTGACAGGGTCAACCACAACTGGATCGAAGTGAAAACCCTTTCAATCTCCAGGTTGGCAATTTTATCTGACGTAATTGAGAATTGAAGTGTAAAGGTCTTGGGATGAAGGAGGTATGGGAATGTCCCTAACTCTGTCAATATGGGAAACCATGGCCTTGGCCAAAAGGAATCATTAGAATTAGAGCCCTTGATTCCCTCCGAATCCTCTGAAGTCCTTACTGGAGGTGGGGAAATGTGCATGTCACATTGGCCAGTGTTTTCACTATGGCCAGCTTGAGATGCGCAGGTCAGGTTTCTGCTATCAACAGCTGAAAGGCAGCTAAGAAGCAGCGACAAGGCCCGTAGGTGTCCAATGGAGCACTGCGTTTGCCTGCTCAAGCCAACCCTACCACTGCTGTTAAGCTGTTTAACATTTTAAGCAGAAAGAGAGCAGTGCTTGGATTGGCTCGGATGCTATTGTCCAGCAAGTAGCGGAAGGCAGTAGGAACTGCGTGTGTGCTTGCAGCCGAATACATGCTACAGAAGATCATCAAGAAAGGTAATTTTTTTTTATAATTGATTTATTGGGGTAAGTTTATTTTTAAAGGGTTTAATGTCATTTCTTATGTGCCTCACTTCTTTTTAAACGTATCATCCACCACTAGCTAAAGTGCTTGTGCTCTCTGTTGAAAACATGGTAACTTTGGCTTATACCCAATTTACTTATAAGTAAGGATCCCTGGATTCCATGTTTACTGATTTTTACAGATAAGTACAGACAGAAAACCATTTATTATTCTGTCTGCATTTATTTTTATATGTGGATAAAAATGAAAATGGGACTGCTTTTCAGTGATTCTAAATGCTGTCAGTCAAGACTTCTCGCTGTGCGGATTGACAGGTCAGTGGGTTTAAAGAAGATAATCATTTTAGTAAAGATGCTTTAAACAGAAGACGTGCACAAAGATGATGCAAAGAAAAGCTGCCTTTTATATAAGTGCATTGATTTATCATCTGTGAGTGTTGATATCATTAATACCTGTCAAACATTCAAGCATGAGTGCACATTTATCAGTTAAATAAATGTGAAAATAGACTAGTTTCAGCTCACAAAATCATTAATAAATAAGCATGAATACAAATAAAACTAGCAAAAAATTAATATGGATCAATAAAGGTGAAAATGTCATTAAAATAAATATCATAAAACAAGGAGCCCTGCTTACAAGTCCATAGAAAACTGCACTACATGTGCCCAGGGCCTGTAAATTAAATGCTACTAGTGGGCTTGCAGCACTCAATCAATCAATCAATCAATCAATCAGGGGTTTATAGAGTGCACTACTCAACCGTGAGGGTCTCAAGGCGCTGGGAGGGGGGCGGGGGTAGTTCCGGATCAGTCGAAGAGCCAGGTCTTGACGTCCTACCTGAACGTGTGCAGGGTCGGGAGTGTCTGATGTTCACAGGGAGCTCATTCCAGGTCTTGGCTGCGATGTGGGAGGAGGTTCTCCTGCCTGTTCTTTTTCTGCGGATGCGGGGGACTTCTGCAGGGCGAGGTCGGTGGAGCAGAGGTTTCTCTTGGGTGCATGGAAGGATAATCTCTTGTTGAGGTATTTGGGTCCAATGTTGTTGAGTGATTTGTAGGCGTGGGTGAGGAGTTTGAAGGTGACCCTCTTCTCGAACCGGGAGCCAATGGAGGTCTCGTGGTGTTGGGTCATTTGTTTGTGATGTGGTGTCCTGAGGATGGCTTGCCTAACTGGGGACACTACTGCTGAACTACGACATCTGCGCCGGGATTAGATGGGTATATCACAGCCTTGGAGTTTATACGCGATTGAAAAGACCATCATTTTAGTACTGAATTGTGCGATACAATCGCCAACTATATGGAGTAGGATACGCATACTATGGATAGGTGGCACATATTTACTTTGGGAAGGACAAATGCTGAAACTACCCTTCCGCTCTCTACTTTGCACCTATTATTCGACTGGCTGGTGATCGACCCTAAACAGATGGTCCAATATTTCTGCTACGCTAATTACTGGATATTTGTGCACTTGGAACAACTCGAGATTAAATTGAAACACCCGTTTTGGAGGTATAAGCCTTGAAGAAGTTACAATCGTAACGAAACACGTGTTGGCTGTTTTCATCATTCACAACTGGGAGGCTATACGAATAGGACTTCCGTGGGGCTATTAGTACAAGTTAACACCTTTGTAATATGTTATTTGTCTTTGCCTTGCACTTTGATAATTAGATCTCCACATTTGGATTGTAAAAGTGTTAGCTGGTATTAAATTTGACTCTTTTGCTAATATTTTCCCGTTGGACTACTTTTCCTGAAAGGAGCTATATTGGTGAACCATGAACTGATTACGTTTTTTTGTAAACACAATTTTAAAACTATAGAGTGCTGAGGTATAGCTGTTTTGTTAACGTGTCCCGAGGAAGAGTCTGATTGCAGTGTTCTGGATGGTTTAGAGTTTGTGTAGAAGGGTCCTGTTGATACCGGCGTATAGGGCATTGCCGTATTCCTGTCTGCTGGTTATGAGTGTGTGGGTGACGGTTTTACTGCAGTCGGGGGGATCCATTTCGGAGGATGCATAAGCAGTTGAAACTGGTGGAGGCAACGGAGTTGATCTGATGGTTCATGGAGAGGGGGGGAGGGAGGAGTCGTGGATGATGCTGAGGTTCCGTGCGTGGTCTGTGGGAGTGGGCGGGCTCCCGAGGGTGGCGAGCCACCAGGTGTTGTCCCAGGCGGAGGTGCAGGGTACGAGGATGAGGACCTCGGTATTCTCAGAGTTGAGCTTCAAACAGCTGTCCTTCATTCAGGCTGCCACGTTCTTCATTCTTTCCTGGAAACAGAATCTGGTGTCTTTGAGCTTCTTCATGATTTAGAGAATGAGCTGGGTGTCATCAGCGTAGGATACAATGCTGAGCCCATGCTGTCTGATGATGGCGACGAGGGGTGCCATGTAGTTGTTGAAGAGCGCTGGGCTGAGCAATGATTCTTGTGGTACTCTGCAGTTGATGTCGGTGGGTTCGGAGAGGAAGGGAGGGATCCTCTGGGTTCGGCCGGAGAGAGAGAAAGGATTGAATCCATTCGAGGGTGGTTCCTTGTATCCCTGCGTTGTCAAGTCTGGCTGCAAGCGTGCGGTGTTGAAGGCTGCGGAGAGGTCAAGAAGGATGAGGGCCACTGTGTGTCCCTGGTCGAGTAGCATGCGGATGTTGTCAGTGGCGGCAAGGAGGGCGGTCTTGGTGCTGTGGGTGCTGTGGAATCCCGACTGGGAGGCATCCAGGATGGAGTTCTCTTCGATTAAGGTGGTCAGTTGGGCGTTCACAAGTCTCTCAGTGACTTTGGCCACAAAGGGGAGGAGAGAGATGGGCCGGTAGTTTTTCAGGTCTGTTGGGTCGGCCATAGGTTTCTTGAGGAGGGGTTTAATCTCAGCCCGCTTCCAGTTGTCTGGGAAGATGCCGGACATGAAGGAGGCGCTGATCATCCGTCCTAGTTTGGGTGCGATGGCAGCAGCGGTCTTGTGGAATATGTGCGGTGGGCAGGGGTCCGTTGGCACTCCTCAGTGGGTTTTCTTCATGGCTGTGATGATGTGTTCTGTGGTGACAGGAGTCCAGGTCATGATGAATGGCTTGTCTGTAGTAGGGGGTTGGTGTCTGGCATCTTCGTTGAAGTTGTCGTAGAGGGTCTTGATCTTCATATGGAAGTCGAAGTTGAGCTTGTCGCAGAGTTCTTGGGAAGGTGTGATGTCCGTGGCTTCGCTGGGGGGGGTTTAGCAAATTGCTGTATGATGTTGAACAGTTCCTTGGCGTTGGTTGCATTGGTCTGGACTTTGTCTCTTAAGAAGGTCTGTTTGGTGTCTCTTATGTGCTGGTGTTATTCCTTCAGGGCGCTCATGTGGTTGTTCCATGCTTCTGTGGTTTTCTGGCTTTGCCAGGTTTTCTCTAGGCGTCTGCAGGAGCTTCTGGCTTCTAGTAGTTCTGTGGTGAAACAGGCGGCCTTCAGAGGGTGTTGTTTGGTGGGGCGGTGGAGGTGTGCGAGTTTGTTGGTGCAGCAGGCGATCCAGCGGTGAAACTCCCTGGCTGTGGAGTTGTTGTCGGTCGAGGCGCTGGGGGGGGTGGGCTTGGAGGAAGGTGGTCTTGAGGAGTTACTCTGACACCATGCTCCAGTTCCTTCGTGGCGGGTGCGGGGGCTTCAGTGCAGTGGTGGTGTTGAAGGTGAAGTGGATGCAATGGTGGTTCGTCCAGGGGGGCTGGGTGGGGTGGCTGGAGTGGATGTTTGACCCACCCGCAAAGATCGGGTCGAGAGTGTGGCCAGCTTGATGGCATGGGCGTATTGACCAGCTGCTTCAGTCCGAGGTTGGCGAGGAGAGTGGTGGAGTCGGGGTTGTTGCAGTTGTTGAGGTGAAAGTTCAGGTCCCCGAGGAGGATGTAGTCCATGGAGGTGATGGCAAGGGGTGCGGTGAGCTTGGAGATGGTAGTTGTGGACTGGGTGCAAGGTCCCGGTGGTCTGTAGATGAGGGTGCCGCGTAGTATGGTCCTGGGGCTGGGCTGGATCTGAAAGTGGACGTGTTCTGTGTTGGAGTGGGGGTCTCTAGTGCTGGATGTGGAGAGTCGGAGTGGGGTTTTGTGTGCGATGGCGAGTCCTCCACCTGGGCGGTCTGGGCAGTCCTTCCTCTGGATCTTGTAGCCATCGGGGATGGTAATAGTGATGTCGGGGCCGGAGGTGGTGTTGGTCCAGGTTTCCGTGAAGAAGGTGTCGTTGGGCAAGAGGGTGTGGATCAGGTCCCTGATCTCGGTGTGTCAGTGCAGGGAGTGTACGTTGAGGATGCAGGTTAGGGTTTCGGCAGTGCGTGCGTCAGGGGGGCCTTCGGCGGTTGCAGTGGTTTTGTTGATGGTGAAGGATCTGCGGCAGTGTCTGCATGAGAACTGTCCATGGGTGGTGATGGGCAAGGCTAATTCGCAGTCGATGTGTCTTCCGTGGTGGAGTGCGTGGAGTGCGGCAGAGTTGTATCGGCGGGGTCCCGGTGATCCAGGGTTCCTGGCGCTGGTCGCGGTCGGGTCACGTTCGGGCACAGATGGGCTTGCCTTCGGCGTGCCTTAGGGGTGCAGGCTGCGCACCCACTGCGCGCGTCCGCTGCGCGACCGCACAGCTGGCGCCATTATGTAGGGGAGGAGGGAGGGACGTGCAGCTGGGAGGCGGGAGGTGGGAGCCGGCCGGTAAGGGGAGGGGGTCACGGATCAATAGTGGCGGGAACGGAGGGGGAACAAAGGGGACGAAAAAAACAGCACAAAACAATGGAAAATAAGGGAAGAAACCAAACAACAGTAGTAATGCAAAAAGAACAATTGATGGACAGAATGCAGAACAGTGTCATACATTCACCACAGTGCAGAGACCTGGTCCTAAATCCATCGTATTTTTGCTCACCATGCCATTCCAGTTTGTACCTAGCCATATGCAAATCAGTCTTGACCCTGCACCCAATGGGAACAGTCCAGCCTGAACGGCCAGGCAAGGTCCTCCCTGGACTGGAAACAAGCATCCTAGGACCGGGTTCGGGCTTTTTAGCCCACATCAGCCGGGATAGCTTGACTCCAGTGGCATGGAGTGCACAGGACCCACATCTGGGCATACCTTTTCCACTCGGGGTGACAAATGCAAAAATAACAATTGTTGGACAGAATGCAAAACAATGTCATACATTCACCCCAGTACAAAGATCTGGGCCTAAATCCATCGTTTTTTTGCTCACCATGCCATTCCAGTTTGGACCCAGCAATATGTAAATCAGTCTTGACCCTGCGCCCAATGGGAACAATCCAGCCCAAACTGCCAGGCCAGGTCCTCCCTGGACTGGAAACAAGCATCCTAGGTCTGGTTTCAGGCTTTAAGCCCTCATCAGTCAGGCTAGTTTGAATCCAGTGGCATGGAGAGCACAGTACCACGTCTGACATACCCATCCCACTTGGGGTGACAAATCCAAAAAGAACAATTGATGGACAAAATGCAGAACAAAGTCATACATTCGCCCCAGTATAGAGATCTGGACCTAAATCCATTGTTTTCTTGCACACTATGCCATTCCAGCTTGGACCCGGCCATATGCAAATGAGTCTTGACCCTGGGCCCAATGGGAACAGTCCAGCTGGAACTGCCAGGCCAGGTCCTACCTGGACTGGAAACAAGCATCCTTGGACTGGTTTCGGGCTTTCAGCCCTCATCAGCCAGGATAGCTTGACTCCAGTTGCATGGAGAGCACAGGACCCACATCTGGGCATACCCGTCCCACTCGGGGTGACAAATGCAAAAATGAACAAGTGCTGGACAGAATGCAGAACAATGTCATACATTCACCCCAGTACAGAGGTCTGGGCCTAAATCCATAATTGTTTTGCTCACCATGCCATTCCAGTTTGGACCCAGCCATATGCAAATCAGTCTTGACCCTATGCTCAATGGGAACAGTCCAGCCCGAACTGCCAGGCCTGGTCCTCCCTGGACTGGAAACAAGCATCTTAGGACCGGTTTCGGGCCAACAGCAATAGGCAGAACACATTAAATTACAGAGCCAGAGAGCGCCAAAAGGAAAACCAGAACCAGGGTAGTCTCGAACCCTGCAAAGGTGGGGTTTCCAAGGCAAAGCAGAGCACAGCAGAGCTGTTGGGGAGAGTGTGATCCTAGGACCGAGGTCTGAGGTCCATTCTCTTAATTAGCCCCATTAAACATGTTTCAGGCCTGCCATTACAGAGCCTGTATGTACAGTTTTAACCTTTCATGTTGACCTGCCAAAACAAACCTTTTGCCAGGGCCAAAACCTCCTTTTTTAATACATATAGTCACTACTACGGTAGGCCCTAGGCAACCCCAAGGGCAGGGTGCAGTGTATTTATAAAGTTGGACATGTACTTTTAGTTTTACATGTCCTGGTAGTGAAAAAGTCTTAAGTTTGTTTTCTCTACCACAAGACCTATTTCTCCCATAGGAAAATTTTGGAGTTGCTTTTTTACATTATATAAGTGTAATATCCAAATGGGAAGAGATGACAAGTTCATACTTGGTGCATCTAAAATCCTAATTTAAAATCTTAATTTATGGTGAAGTCGGATTTTAAATTACAATTTAGAAAATGATACTTTTAGAAAGCTGCCATTGTGTTGTCTTCGCCATTTGGTGCCTGCAACCTGTCTCTGGTCAAATGACTGGGTTTTGTTGGCAGTTGGGCTTTGTGTTTTCATCCTAGACAGCCACATAAAATAGGAGCTTAGGTGTGACTGGAAGGGCCATCACTGGCATGAAGGGCTGGAGAAGCTGGTTTCACCTCACTTCCACCTGTGTCCTGGCTCCATACAAAGGGCTACATACCCTGAGTAGTTAGTCTGAAGCCAGGGTAGGGAAGACAGGGCATCTGTGCACTTCAAAATCATGCTTTAAAAAGCTTCTCCCACTTCAAGTGCCCAACTGTGTGTAAAAGGACCTCAGACACCACCACTTCATTACACTCCTGGACCTGTGGATACTCTGCCAAGAAAAAGGACTGCTGTGCTGCATAAAGGATTGCCACTCTGCTAGACTGATGATATGAAGGAACTGCTGCCCAGCTGTGCTGCCCTGTGTCTGAGTGAGAAGGACTGGCCCTGCATCTCTTGAACCCAGCCAGGACTCAGAGTGACTCTGAGTGCTAGTTGACTAGCCTCCTGATTTGAAGCCTCAGGGACATAACAAGCTTCCAACAACCTTGCACCTGGACTCTGCCATCTGCGGGTCTACCCTGCCAAGTGATACCAACCCAATCCTTGACCCTTGAAAGTGGGCATATGTGCTTGCTATCCTCTGTGGATCCAGCGGAACCAACGCATCTCCTCTGCTGTGTGGCACAGTGAACCGAACCGTTGGCAAGACCTGTATCACCGCATAATCACAATTGCCGCTTTGTGCTACTTGATGCTATTTTCAGTGAAATCTTTGATATGTAATATCTCCCGTCCTACTAATTGGATTTTGTTAATTTATTACTTACATCAAGCACTATGTTTCTAGCCTGGTGTCGGATCTTTTTGTGTGGTGTTTTCACTGTTTTACTGTTTGAAGTGTTGCACAAATACTTTACACATTACCTCTAATATAGTCCTGACTGCTCTGAGCCAAGCTACAAGAGGGTGAGCACATGTTAATATGGGGTTTGTTTATGCATTACCCTGGATAGGAACGTGGTTCCTGC
The DNA here is from genome assembly GCF_964263255.1 of Lissotriton vulgaris. Classification (NCBI taxonomy): domain Eukaryota; kingdom Metazoa; phylum Chordata; class Amphibia; order Caudata; family Salamandridae; genus Lissotriton; species Lissotriton vulgaris. The sequence continues at coordinate 1,762,439,413 of NC_141691.1, read as the reverse complement.
TCAACAAGGGCCAACATTCCAGTCAACCAGTAATCCAATTTCTAACAATTACTCACTGTCTGATCTGAACTTGAGTCTCAGAAACAACATTAGTGGGAGTTAAGGTTAACCCACCCCTTTTTTTCTGAGAGTAGGAGATGTTTAATACCTAATTTAGATTTATAAAGTTTCACTCAAAAACCTTAATAACTAAGCTGAGGTAAAACTTGAGTACCTACACCATTATATGCGAGTCAGTAAGTCTGGATGGTGGTTTTTATATATTTGTTATGTTATGTTATGTTATAATTGATTTATAAAGCGCTTGTGCACCGGGTTGGTTTCTTGGCGCTGCTGGGAAAGGGTGCCAGTGATATGTTTTAATTCAAGTTACTCATAAGCCTGTCGGAAGAGCCATGTCTTTTGAAGTCTACGGAATGTCATGAGGCCAGTACAGGACCTAATCTCTAGCGGCATGGAGTTCCAGTATCTTGGGGCCAATGTCGCGAATCTCGATCCTCCAAATCGTTTTTGTTTAAAGGGAGGCGTCATCAGGAGATGAAGGTGAACGGATCTTAAGGTACGGATTGGGTTGTGTCTTTTGATCAGGCTGGTAATGAATTTCGAGCTTTTGACGTTCAAGGAATTGAAAATGATGCACCCCAATTTGAAGGCACATCTCTGAGATATGGGGAGCCAGTGGAGTTTTTCCAGGAGGGGAATGATATGTTGACGTTTGTTTGTTTACCTGTAAGACCAGTCTGGCTGTGTGGTTCTGAACCAGTTGTAGGCGATGAGTGAGGTAAGCTGGGATGCTAAAGTATAGGGAGTTGGCGTAGTCAATGTGAGCGATCACCGTAGTGATGACTGCCAGAAGTTTAACTTCATGGGTGAGGTACCGGCTGATTTTCTTTATTTTTCTTAGATGAAAAAAACAGGATGAAATGACAGACCCGATATGGGATGTCATGATTAGGTCACTGTTGACCAACACTTGTGACTGGCGTGATTGGACGGAGTCGGGGTGACCTAATTCCTTGGGCCAGAACAAAGGGCTCCAGGGGTTACGAGGCCCACCCGTCAGAATTAGTTCTGTTTTATCTGGGATTACTTTTAATTGATTACTATTCATCCAGTCCCGGATGAATAGCATTGTCGATTAAAATTCGGGAATGGAAGTCGGGGAGTCGCTGATCTGAAATGTTAACTGGAAGTTGTCCGCGTAATTGAAGGTTTGAATGTTCCTTTCTTTCAATGCATGGACTAGAGGAAGAAGGTAGAGATTGAATAAGTGAGGTGAGCGCGATGAGCCCTGCAGGACTCCGCTGGTGGTCTTAATCTTGGGGGCCATGAAGCTTCAAAGCTTAACTGATTGGGATCGGGTTGCAAGGAATGATGTTATCCACTCTAAGGCAGAGCCTTCAACCCCCACATCCCTGACACGGTTGAGCAGAATGTTATGATCGACCGTGTCAAAGGCGGCTGAGAGATCCAGGAGCACCAGGGCCTGGGGGAGACCTCTGTCTGCCTTATCCCTCAGATTATCTAATACTGACAGGATCACCGCCTCTGTGGAGTGAGCAGGACGGAAGCCTGCCTGATGATTGTCTAGATATTCTGATTGCTCTAAAAAGGCGGATAGGCATTTAGCTACAATGGCTTCAAGCAGTTTAGCCAGATATGGGAGCAATGAGATTGGCCTAAAATTCGTTAGCGTATTAGGATCAGCCCCTGGTTTTTTTAGTAGGGGATGATTATGGCTTTTTTGAAGGACTCCGGTACCAAACCCTGGCGTAGTGAATCATTAAGGAGAGTCACGGCTGGATTTGGGCATGTCGTGAATGTTTCCTTTGTGATCCTTGGAGGGCAGCAGTCTCTAGGGGATCCAGATTTTACTTTGGCTAGTAGGTCAGTGAAAATTTCTTGGGTTATTGGTGGGAATTGTACCAACTTTTCCGGGTTCTTAGGTTTCATGTGGTATGCCGGGCTCGGGCAATTGGGAAAACTATTTTTAATGGTATTAATTTTTTCGATAAAAAAGTTGTTTAAGGAGTCACATAGGGTTTGAGAGTGGGTGGGTTTCACTGTGATTCTGTCTGGATTTGATAGTTCATTGATGACTGAAAAGATTTCATAGGGATGGGCATAACTAGTGTAATTCTATCTAGCGTAACACCACAAAATTACTCGTAAATATGCATAATTGCGTGAGAATCCTAATTCAGCATTTAGTGTTATTGTCTTAGTGCAAGTTGCACCACTGCACCCAAAAAGAGCCTGAGGATGCATTTTGCGATAAGAAAATAGCACTAAATGCTACAGGACATGAATAGCAATAGCCAGCAGCTGCTCGCTGTCTATTGGTTCATTGTTTCTGTGCTCCTGGAGGAGGATTTTTGCCCCAAATTACTCTTAATTTTCAAGCTGGCCTAATTGCACAATATTGCCAATTTTGTATCACAAGAGTAATACATATTTACTGAAATTACTCCGATTACTCTTGCGTAACTTAATTATTTTGCCCAGGCCTAATATTTCACTCTTATCCCTCTGCATTGGTCTGTGAGATAAAAATTATTTATTGATATTCACCTCATTAGACTTGCGGATGCCCTTGGGATTGGTAAAAACAAACAGTCAACTAATTTCCGGCAGATTTGGTCAAGACTTGGAGAAAGTCTAGCAGATATGCTATTCCAAATCAACACCCATGAAAGGAAGCACGACAAATGAATTAAGTCCTTGGGGTATCACAGTCCAAATTCTGTATGGCAAATAAAAGTAGATAAACCCTGGCGTAAACCAAATTATCATCTAAGAAAGCGATTTTCCTCTATTTTCTAGAAAGTGGCACTTCTGGTACACCAGCCACAAGCACCAAAAGAAACAACAGATACATATTTGGTCTAAGAGATAGTTTGTAGCCATTTAAGTGGTTTTCTACTTATTTTTGCCATACAATTAGTAACTGTACCTAGTAACTTAATGAACTGCAGTCTTCGGGTATATAACAAGTTAGCCCAATGTTTCATATTACCCAAACTAACACCTACATAAGAGAAACAAGGATGATTTTTAAAACATTCCCTATAACAGAAAACATGATTTAAATCGTTGCAGCCCATAAATAATATTTTTTTTATAGATTGCCCATAAAATTATCATAAAAGTGACATAACAGTGCTTTTTTTTCATTGGCTGTCCTGGCATTGAGACTGTATCATTGATATAAAGTAGTGCAGGAAACTTTTATGCTTAAGCCTGTGAACCTCGGACCCCATCACTATTAGCTCAGCCTCCAGACCATTGGTGTATAACATTAACAAAAGTGTGGCAAGTACACACCCCTAACATGCTTTAAAACTGAGAACTATTGGCATTGCCGGTGCTTGTTCTTTTAATACTACATCCGAGGACAAAATACATTCTGTTAGCACATGTTTAACAGTCGTCAACACAGTTCAAGAGTCGAACCTAATAAGGTAATTTGAGCAGCGATCTAATTATTGGAGAATCCATTTGTGTGACATTGAACTGAATCGACATGGATTATGGATTTATAGTGACCTTAGGCCAGTTTCTGTACAGGAACGAAGCAAAAAAAGTGATTATTGATACAAATGTGAATATTAAACATTCATTCAACTTTGGGGTCATTGAGCAGTCTGCAGTAATCAACAATTGGCCAAATACTAGGAGCTTTCAAAATACAGGAAACACAAATGTGCAATTTCACACTGCCAAGTAATTAACGACAAGCACTTGTCCCTTTACTTTCACAAGCATGCCAGAAAACAGGAAAACCCCAATGGACCATCAAATTCGACATCCAAATCAATGATATTATTGAAACTTCTTAATTGTAAGTCAGCAGCATTGAACAGTTAATCAATATGTAGGCCCAGATTTACCCACGCTTTGTGCAGGGGTTCCTTTATGCCAAAGGGGAGTTCCATGGATGGCGCATGGGTGTTCCCATGCAACCACCCATGGGTATTGACTCAAATCCCTATCCACAGAGATTCATAGACAGGGATGTGTGCCAAAATCCTACGCCTCCTTGAAGTAGGCGTGATGAGAAATGTTTTCATTTCTCCTTGTTTTTTCTACTTTACCTGTGTGCTGCACATACATAGTGGGAAAGGCTTAAAGTATAGTTTTTTTACTGGAAGTGACTGTTTCCAGTACAAAACCTATGCTTAGGCGAATGCAGATGCCCTTGCACTATGACAAAAGGATGTCTGCGTTGGCGCCAGAGGCGTTTTAAGGCATGGACGAAGCGGGCTCTGTCCCAGGGCCCCGGCCTTTCAGGGGGCCACTGATAAAGTCAGCTCTGTTCTGCAGAGAGTCTTGCCCTGATGAAGTTGAATAACTATGAAATAGATTATTTTGAATACCGTTTCCCTTTAATTTATTTTAAAAGTGGGTGATGTGTGAGCCTATTACAGATATTTTGCAGAGAAATGTGTTTATTTTTCATGCAACAGCCATAACACGTTTTTTTTAGCTCTCAATAGGACCAAACATATAAGAAATGGGAGGGTGTCAGAGATATTATTTGCAGCAATAATAGTGAACAACTGCTTTGTTACACTACTGAAAACACATGTCACTATCCCTGAATATTAGATATAAACACATTTAGAATTTTAACAATTGCACCCATATACTGTCAGTAACCTGGCCACAGAGGGCACAAAAGAGTTGAAATTGAATCATAAATTCAAACCTGTGCTGAATAGGGCCCCCAAAATAGGTTTGGCCGAGGCCCCCAAAATCCTTAAGATGTCTTTTTATGGCGGCCAAAAATGTACCAGCACAGAGAGAAAGAATAGCGCCATATCTTAAAGGATATGGTGCTTTTCTGCTGGCTACCTTTCATTCTTTAATGCATCGCAGTGCAACAACATTAGTAAACCTAGCCTGTATTATGCTCCTCATTGCCGTGACACTTGCTAGAATTGCGATATAGTAAAAAGACACCACACACTGTGCATTTGAAGAGGAAATTAATATTTAATTTTTATGCAATATGATAATATAAAGTACAATTATTAGTTGAAAAAACATTTGTGTATGTATGACAAATTTAAATATTTTCACAGATCTACTTTCAATGAAATGCCCAGAATGCACAATGTACAATGCAGATTGTACGCAATGGAAGTTCCGGCCATTTAATCCGTCTAGATTTTTTGCATTTTTATCACCTGGCTTTTGACCTTTTTAGGTCTCGGGACCGTTAAGCTGCGAAGCAGCTTCCGGTCAGGAGAATTAATGTCCTCTAGTGGGGCTTCAGAATCCGCCTCTCTGCTCTGTCTCTCCACCATTGGCTGGCTTCCTAAAAGGAGGCCAGCCATTGGAGGAGAGAGCCGTCCCTCCAAATAAGCTCCGTCTTTTTCGGATTCGGGGGCGTGATTTTTTGCATTCTTTAGCCCTGTGACGTCGTCTGTCACTCAGGGCGCAAAAAACACGCCCCCGAATCTGAAAATGGCGGCGCTTTTCTTTAGGCCATTTCTCAACAACAGCCTCCCCAAGAAGTCGCAGCCTCCTCCACCTGGTAGTCTCTGTGTGCCCATTTTCGAGAGAGAATCGAATCGGCAGCCCCTGCACGCGCGCCGTTCCCGCCCCCCCCTCCCGCTGTCCGTGCGCCGTTCCCGCCCCCCCCCCTCCGCCGTGCTTCATGCTTGTTAAGTATGCACGCGAGTCGAGGTCAGAGAGCGGGCTTCGCGTTTCCCTGAGTTAAATGGTACCCCAGCTTTGCTGTTTTCTGCCTCAGAGAAACCCGAATTATACGGCGTCACGTCCTATACCCTCATTAATTGCCTTATCAGCTGCCGAGATTCACGCTAAGCAACTAACGTTTCAAGTGCCATGCCGCGAAGCTTCTGTGTTCGTTCCTGAATAAATGTCCTCTCCTCATAATAACTGCAGTGCGAGGCCACTCTTGATCCGCTAAGAAAGGGGGAGGGAGCGGCGCCTCAAGGAAACCGTTGCATCTTATTCCATTTCTAAACACTGCTTTCTACGCATGACCGTATTTTCTCAGGTGGCCTCCACTTACCGGAGCTTTGTTCGACACAACCACGGGGCCGCCCTGCTACCCTAGCATTCACCACTGGGTGGCTAGAAATTCAGAGCTACTACCTGGCCGGTATTTGCAAAGTAACGAGAATACTTTCGATTTGACGCGCTTTTTCACTCAGCCATTCCAGAATAGCAAATGCTACCTACAAACCGTGCCATTGGTAAGGGGGGGGGGGGTTTGTGCTGCTATAGATGTCTGGCCTTATACTGTCTTCCTGGCACTGGACACTGTGATGTCCTATTCTACCACCGTACCATGCCCCTGTGCGTGCTATCAGAGCTGTTTGGGAAAGATGTGCCAATGCAACTTCTCCCTTGTGGGGTGCTTAGATTATTCCTATCTCAAGACAGTGTTTACCTTTATTGTTTACATTTGTGAGTGGGGTTGGTCTTAAAATGGCACGCATTTGGTGTGAACTATTGTCTTCCTTAGATAAGCAACCTTACTCTGTGTTATTTATATTATGCAATCCCAGCTATAAATCAGCGGAACGCTCTATAACAGAAAGGTCACAAAGGGAGGGCTCACGAGACATGCTTTCAATGCAGATGAGCAACACATTCTACCGATTGCTTTCATAGGCCTAATAAAAATGCCCTGGCTGCTTGAAGTAGTTGCTCTCTGTCGGCACACGCAGTTTCTACAGAATCCACCAGGGGGAGCAAATGCACAGCAATCCGAGCTGTGGGGGCTGACTGCAGGTCACTGGGAGCCAGGACAGCGCCTGGCTTTCGTCTTCTAGCAGGTATGCCGCACCGCAGGATATACCCACCACCCGAACTCATCATTTCAGCTCCTGTACTGATTTACAAACATAGCTCGCGAGATGAGGCCAAAAATGAAACTGCTGCAGCCTGCTGGCGCTTCGGCTTGTTTAGTATCAAATGAACGGCCACGTGTTACGAGTCAACGGGAACATGAAGCAGGCTTCCCATAAATCTCCACTCGCCTTGCCGAGCGGCCACAGTGAAACCGCCTCGTTCGAGTGCTGGGCTGGGTTTAACATTGGGCACACATGGTGAAAGTGCACATTGCGCTCTTCTCCGGATGTTGTGCGCACGCACTTTTCAAATCCAAATGTCAGTTGTGAGCTCTAGTAAACCGCCGAGCGTCCATTGAAGCATACCAAAAAAGCCCAACTGCCATTAATTTCACACAGAAAGGATTTTCTAATCCTATCAGTGACTCCTATAAGATACTCTCAATGTAACACTGTGTAACCCAGTGGTCGAAGTGCATTAATGCAAAGCACCTGGACAGCGCGGTGGGTGAATGCACCTGCTCAGTAACTGTGAAGGTCCAAATCCCAGCACTTAAGTGCATGTGTCTGGAGGAGAGGTACCTGTTCTACGAGTTGATGGTGCAACAACCCTCCTCTTTCGCCTTTTCTTCGTGGGGGAGGGGGGTTGCCTGAGAGCACACCAGAGGTAGGCCAACAAGCAGGGAGTCAGTCAGCACAGAGGCTCATTAGTGCAACAGGTTAATTATACAGTCCCCAGCTGCACCAACGGACTTCGGGAACCACACCTCCCACACAGTTCCGGTACTGGTGCACTACCTCCTAAGTGTCAGTTGTTGCTCGACACCACTGCTGAGCAGAGATGCATAAACATAAGCCACTGGGTGGTGCACCCACAAAAGATCTAATATTCCTTTTGTATGTTAGTTATTTACTTTATTGCAAGTATTAGATTTTCTTCAATCACAGCCCAGGTTGCAGCCAACGCGTTTCGATCAGTTAAACTGAACTTTCTCCTTTTCTCGCAGTTTTGTAAACTATAGGGAAAACTGGTGATTTTAAATAAATAAAGTCGCTTCGCCGTGCGGTCTTGGGAGGTGGGAGGGGTCTGACAGTGCAGTTGATGTTAAATTAATAAAGGTGCTTCGACGTACTGTGTTGGGAGACGGGAAAGATCTGAAAGTGCTGGTTATGGTACATCAATAAAGGCGCTTCACCATGCTTTCGGGAGCCAGGAAGGGTCTGAAAGCGCTGTGTCATTAAATAAATAAAGGCGCATTGCCGTATTGTGTTGGGAGGCGGGAGGGTCTAAAAACGCTGGTGATATTCATTAACTAAAGGGGCTTTAATGTGCTGTGTTGGGAGTGGTCTGAAATCACCAGTGATGTTAAATAAATAAAGGTGCTTTGACATGCTGAGTTTGGAGGTGGGAGGTGTATGAAAGCGCTGGTGATATTAATTAAATAAAGGCGCTTCGCCATGCTGAGTTGGGAGGGGTCCGAAAGCGCTATAATAGTACCTTCAAGAGATGCGTCAGGTGAGAAGGGCATAAAGGGTACAATGAGGATGGGAAAGGAGTAAGTAGAGGGTGAGAGACATTGTGCACCGAATCACTCACCACGTAGGCGGCTCCGCCCTCCCCGTTATGGGTCTTGGACTCTTGGACTCTGGGATGGAGAAGTGCATGTCCCCTGTTCTGCTGCTTTCCAGGCACGGCATGCACACCCTGTAATTGCACAGCATATGGCACGGGGAGAGTGTTGTGCATGCGGGTATTGTGGCTTAATAGCTAGGCACCCGTAAATCCAGGATGGAGACAGCACTCACAGCATAACCAGGGGCACGACCTTCTGTTTAAAAGCAAAACGAGCATGGGTGCTAGTGTTAAAAGTGCGCGCCCTTTATGAAAACTGAAAGCGTGCATTTGAAAAGCAGGAGGCAGAAGTCAATTTACAAATTCCCCGTCCTTTGTTCCCCAAAAAACAGGTTTTAGAAGACATCTGTCGAGTTTTCTTATAATTTTGCCTGATTGAAATGGCAAGTTTCCTCACGTGCTAGTGCTTTCTTGAGGTTTCTCACAGGGTGATTTCCACAGGACTGTGGGGTCTTTACTCATGCTGACCTCAGTAGGGACTCTCTCCACACACTGTCAGCCAGGGGGCTCCCCACTAAAACACAGTGTGAGCGGCCAAAGTGAGGTCAGGACATGGCTTAATGCCATGCACTAATGGTGGGTGTGCTTCAAAAGTGCACTCACTCACCCCTCACATACACTCTGTTTCCAACACACAGTCAGCAAGGGGGCTTCAGAAGTGCACTCACTCGTTGCTTGTGTGCGTGAGCTCCTCAACCCCTACCCCCTCGTTGCTTGTGTGTGCGTGAGCCGCTCCCCCCTTTTGTGCATGAGCTCCTCACCCCCCTCCCCTCCTCGTTGCTTGTGTGCATGAGCTCCTCACCCCCTCCCCCCTCGTTGCTTGTGTGCGTAAGCTCCTCACCGCCCTCCCCCCTCGTGGCTTCTGCATGCGTGAGCTCCTCAACCCCCTCGTGGCTTCTGATGGCGTGAGCTCCTACACCCCCCCTCTTTGCTTGTGTGTGCGTGAGCTCCTCACCCCCCCCTCGTTGCCTTTTCCTTTTGATAAGGTGGCGTAATGATAGTTAGTGCTTGTGCTGCGTTACTACCCCTGGCTGTGCTTGCTCCCCTGCCCCTGGCTGTGCTTGCTCCCCTGCCCCCTAGCTGTGCTTGCTCCCCTGCCCCCTAGCTGTGCTTGCTCCCCTGCCCCCTGGCTGTGCTTGCTCCCCTGCCCCCTGGCTGTGCTTGCTCCCCTGCCCCCTGGCTGTGCTTGCTCCCCTGCCCCCTGGCTGTGCTTGCTCCCCTGCCCCCTGACTGTGCTTGCTCCCTTGCCCCCTGGCTGTGCTTGCTCCCCTGCCCCCTGGCTGTGCTTGCTTCCCTGCCCCCTCGCTGTGCTTCCTCTCCTGTGTGTGTATGTGGCTCTGGGTGTGTGTTTGGGGCTCTGGGTGAGTATGTGGGGCTCTGGGTGAGTATGTGGGGCTCTGGGTGTGTGTGTGGGGCTCTGGGTGTGTGTGTGGGGCTCTGTGTGTGGGGCTCTGTGTGTGTGTGGCTGTGTGTGTGCGTCTGTGGCTCTGTGTGTGTGTGTGTGTGTGGCTCTGTGTGGATAGCTTTTTTTGTAGGTGGCTCTATGTGTGGGTGGCTCTGTCTGTGTGAGGGTAGCTCTGTGAAGGGGGCTCTATGTGAATGACTCTGTGTGAGTGGCTCTGTGTGGGTGGCTCTGTATGTGTGTGTGGGCCGCTTTGTGTGTGTGGCTCTGTGTGGGTGTAAATGCAATAGGTCATGCATTTGCGAGCGATTAAGCTATTGGCATTGTAAATGACAATGCCATTTATTTAACGATTACGCTATTGGCAATGTAAATGACAATGCCATTTATTTATGATTAAAAAAAAAATGTCATGAGCAATGCCAATAGCTCTACCTTTAATGATGCCGAGACCATTGCATTGTAAATGCTTGTTACTTTGGGTGAGCCTGACACCCATTGACTCACCCACTGTAAGCTCACAGTAAATGGATTGTGCATATTTACTGTCAGAGTTCGCCTTTAGAGATAAGGCTGCTGTGATGCAGCAAGGGTAAGGGGTACCTAAATGGTTACACCGACCATGTGTGCACATGTTTAAGGGCTGCATATGGGAGACTCCTGTCATGTGTTGCCCGGTAACTACTCACAAGAAGCCTGGTGAAGAGGGGACTCTGCAGGATTGGATATTGACCATGGCTAAGCCTCATAATGTTAGTGTACATTCCTAGGAAACATCAGTGTGGTGTACTGTCTTGTCTGCAGTGATAACCCATTATACAACTGTTAGAAATGAGATTTCTGGTTGGCTGGGATATAAACCCAGGCCAGGCAGGACCACCACTCTAGTCAGGGTAAGCTAAGTACAAACTAAAAGATAACATGTGCTTACCTTTTGGTAGTTTGAACCAGAGCAGGCAGGCTTGTTTAAAGATGCAATTTGTAAAGTATTTGTGCAACACACACAGTAACACAATGAACACACCACAAAAAGACTCCGCACAGGTTTATAAAAATAGGTCATATATATTATAAACAAAAGAAGACCAAAACAACAAAAAATCCAATGTATAGAAGTTTAGATATTAAACCTTAGAAGAATAAATGCAGTAAAGCGTTTAGAAGCAAGTAGCTAAAAGTTTTGGCTGGACCGCAGCAAAGTAAAAGCTCGGGCCGACCGCGATGGAGCACAAGCTAACTGCAGGACCCACACAGACCCTGGTGAACAAAGTACCTTTTCTGGTCACCAACAGTGAGATGTATTGGTGTTGAGACCCACAGGCACAGGATGCATCAATCTTCTCCACACAGTGAAGGAGATGCAACAGTTCTGGAGACGTGCGCCGGAGTCACAAGACATTAAGAGATACACCAGATTCTGCCACACAGTCGATCTCACCAAGCTGCAGCGGTGACGATACGCTGTCCGTTGCGTCGATGTCTGGAGGCAAAACCCTGGTTCCGAGGCTGTGCACCGATTTTACTCCCCCAACAGTGTCGATGCTCTAGGTTCTGCTACACACAGAGAGAAGATGCATCGAAATCCATGCTGCAAATATCTAGACCTCTTCCAGTGAGCCAGACACAGGAGCAGGGGTAGAGACCTCGCTAGCCCTGAGTCTCAAGCAACTGAAGGCAAACCAACACGCTCTTGGAGATTACTTGGAAGTAATCATAAGCAGAGTCCTTTTCTCCTTCAGCAGAGTCAGAGAGCAGTTGGCAGCAGAGCAACAAACAGACAAGCCGGCCTAGCAGATCAGCAGTCCAACGGAGTCCTTTAAGCAGAACAGCAGTTTTTCTGGCAGAGCTTAGTTACAAGTCCAGTGGTGTCTGATTTTAGGGTGTCAGAGACTCAGTACTTATATCGAAAAAGTGCATTTGATATTGGGGTGACTTCAAAACAGCTCTCTGACGTGCACAAGTATCCCTTTCAACACAGTCCTGTCTGCTAGGCTATATGTGGTAAGTAATAAGTTCTTTGTGTGGGAAAGGGAACTGCCTATTCAAGTAAAGTGTTAACCCCTTTCTTCCATCCGACCCAGGCAAGGCCATCATAATATAGATACATGTAGAAGGGTACTCAGACCCACGTATCCTTCCTGTGCTGTTGCTGTTTATAGGGAATGTACAAAGTGTAGCTTTCACACAGCCCAAACTTGTATTAGAGACAGGCTGCAAAGCACACAGTGTTATAAGCACAGAGAAATGTCCACTTTCTAAAAGTATACAACAGTGAGCAACCCGGTATACCCTTGAGGGCTTGGGTAAATGTATGTAAAGGTAGGAGATTTCAAGGGAATTAGTTCCAAAAAATCGTTTTCAATAATTTGAAAAATATCTCAAAAGGATAAATATATAGTTAGAAATAAATACATTTTTGAACATAAAACACATATGACATGAAACAAAAGACATAAACGGTGTATATGAAAATCTTAGATTTTATCAAAAAAAATTAAGAGGCATTAAGAATTTAAGGTACAAATATACAAACAGGCCTACAGGAGGAACAATAATGCATCAATCTTGTACTCTGTAGGTACTTTGTGGAGAAGTGTGGCTCAGTGGTTAGAGGCGGCAGACCCGGAGGCTGAGAGCGGCCGTGGACCAGGGTTCGATTCCCGACGCGGCAGGGTCTCGGGCTCAAAAAATTCCACGGACTCGTTAATTCTCGCGCCGGTGCCTACTCAACTCACGGGGTCACACTCTGCGACTCTGGGCAATAGCTTGCTTAATCTCCACTACGGCCCCTCGCGGTGGGATGCCTGGCTTTCACCTTGTGGATACCCCGCCGGGGGTATCTCACAAGGGAATACCAGGACGGGTTCCCTAAGCAAGCGCCCTGAGACCTTCGGGTGATTTGTGCGCTATATAAGTCAAATTACATTACATTACTGATCAAGCCTACCCTATTTACAACTATTATCAATTAGGTAGGATAAAGGCGAAGGTCGACGTTTCGGTCTCCTATGTATATATCTCTGAGACCATCTTCAGGACTGTAAATTTTATATTTGTATTGCCCTATTGTAAAATGAAACAAAAATATTTACAATTACTATTAAGTCAATCTGTACAATTAATTTACATCATAATACACCTGTGGGAAACAAAACATACAAAGACAATAGAAAACATACATATACATTTATGCATAGTTACTATACATTAAGAAAAAATCAATAATTTATATACATTTCATTCATTATAAATCGTTAAATTGAATCACTCTCATAGTGACAAAAATGAAAAGACCTAATTTAAAATTGCATGATGTAATGAGCAAGTTTAAATCTTTACTATAATGAGACCCATTTATAGAAACGCTCATTTGGAGTGACTTGGAACATCATGTATCATCTTATAGATAATTGTTCTAAAAGGCCATAGATGTTTGTGGTGACATTTCTTACTGCACTATTAACTGGTTGGATGTGTAATAACTTACATACCTTTAAGTTTACGAGAATTTAATTCAGACTAGTCACTGACGAACAAATACTGGTATTACTTTCAGGACCTGACACAGCTGTAAAAGATATCGATAGGGAGCCAATATTATATATGGCGTTAATGTGTCTCATATATAATTTTGCTAAACAACAAGGGGACAATTCTGTCCAGAGTACCTGCAAGTTCGACTTGTGTCAAAGAATGACGAGGAGCTTGGCGGTAGATGGCAACCGGTATGTGGAATTCTGCAATTGTATGCAAACTAATTAGAAACTCAAGGTTTAATAAAACTGACTATTCCTACAAGTGCTGTTAAAAGTAAAAAATTACCTTAGAACAATCAACGGAGTCAGGCTTATATTTTCAGTTATTTGGAGCCCAGACCTCTCCTGTAGCGATATATTCGTTATTCTAGTATTGGATCAGGATCGAATCAAGCGATCTGAAAGGTATATATATATATAACAGGCCAAATGTTGAAACTAATCGCTATTTTACGGGTTACTTAGTTTTCTTATTATATCATTTGATAACTTTATTTTGGCCAGAAGACCATAAAAGTGCAATAAAATATATACAGGCACAACAGTAAAATCACAAATACAGTTGAATTAAAAAGGTATTAAACAATAAGTTATCAAAGAATAAGTGTATAAGTAAATATGAGACATTATTTCATGCTAAAAAAAAGGGTTCTTCTCCGCCACATGCCATATAAAAAACGGGAAGCAGCAAAAACAATGGGAGGGGCAGTATCATAGGTTAAAACTCTTAAAGCTTGAGCACATTGTCTAAAACCCAGATTTTTACACAGTGGAAGGATCCAGCATTTCCGAATTCCGCTGTATGCGGGGCAGAAGAAAAACATATGTACAATATCTTCCCTCCAATGGTTGCAAGCAGGGCAATTGGCCTCCATCCAGTGTGACCATCTGGATGTTAGTGCCCCTATCGGTAGGGAACCATGCCTCAGTTGAATATACAGTTTTCTTGCGAATGGGGGCTGTACCATGTCCAAAAACACCTCCGTCCTGGGGCTAACTTTCATCAATAAAAACTCTGTGGACAGCCTTCCCAAGGAGGTCGAGCAGTGTAGGGTTTTTAGGTTGTATGACCTTACAGCCGCCACTATTTGAGACCTTTGCGTCCTCACGCAGCTGTCTTCAGGTGCATCCCAAAGTTGTGACATACCAATTTGATGAGAAAAAGCCTTAACTTGGGCCAGCCAAGGTCTGTTCTTAAGCTGTGGCTGACCCCAGATTGCAGTGAACTCTGCCCTAAAGGATGCAAGCTCCGGCACTGACCAAAGCCTTCTCCAATAGAGCAGAGGTCGTGCAGCTGCCAGCTCGTTGATGGATTCCAAGCCTAGGTCTAGGCGTAGTGGTATGAGGGGAGTACTTTGTGGAAGAGCAACCAGGTGGCGCATGAAGGCATGTTCAACCTTCGATAGCTCATGTACTTTCACTTGTCCCCAAAGTTCTGCGGCATGCAAAGCTGCTGGTCTGACCTGTATTTTGTAAATCTCAAGGGCAGGAGTGACAGGTTTAAAAGTCGAAGCACTGTGGAATCTACCTATGCCTCCCATAATCTGGGCCAGTCTCAAGGATGGTTTAGAAATTTGGTGATCCCAAGTAAAATGTTCAGTCAATGTGACCCCCTGGTATACAAAAGTCTTTACACGCTCCAGGGAGGTTCCATTCAGCGTAGGATTTGGGCGGGTATGTCTCGGGGGATTGAAGATCATGAACTTAGTCTTCTCCAAGTTGACCTCCAGCCCCCGTGAGGCACAGAAAGACACAAACCCATCCAAAACCCGCTGGATGCCCGTTGATGTCCGCGATAACAATAGGGTGTCATCCGCGAACATCAAGGCGGGCACCCTACCAGTGGCCAGGCGAGGAGCATCGTTGTCCCTGACGCCAGAAAGTACATCTATCAGACCATTGACATACAGGCTGAAGAGGGTGGGGGCCAGTACACAGCCCTGGCGTACACCCCGGGTAACGGGGAAACGAGCTGATAATTCCCCATTCCTTCCACATCTCACCTGTGCATAATTCCCTGTATGGAGTCTGATGAGGACTTCTAACAAATAGGGAGGGAGACCAAGCTCCTCCAAGACCGTCCAGAGCCTCTCCCTGGGAACAAGATCAAATGCGGCCCGCAGGTCCACAAAAACAAGGTAGAGGCTGCCACCCTCTATTCTTGCAGTTTTCCAATATAGGACCTGGAGTCGGAAGATCTGGTCCATGGTCGAGACCCCTGATCTAAATCTGGCTTGGAGGGTGGTTAAGACTTTATTCTCCTCCATCCAACCCAATAATCTATCGAGTAGGATTCGCCCCATCAGCTTCTGAGTAGTGTCAATTAAGCTAATTGGCCTATAGTTAGATGGAGCAAGTGGACATCCCTTTTTAAAAATTGGAACAATCTCAGCTCCAAGCCAGGTCTCAGGCAATGCCGAACCTTGTAGGACCACATTGAACAAGACCATCAGGTATGGGGCCCAGATTTTAGGTTGGGAACGAAAAAGATCTCCTGGGAGCCTATCAAGACCGGGAGCTTTGTTTGGGGGCAACCTCTCGATTGCCGACTCCACTTCCTTAAGGGAAAAAGAATCGAGATTAGGTATGGTAGTCCTCTCTAGGGCACCCACTTGTCCCATCCTATCGCCAGGGCCCGAGACCCCCGGCAGTCTATACTCATGCGGGGAGTCTGGGGCCACGGAAGCCACAAGGGCTGGCTGGTTGTCCTTGCTCTTACAAATTGGATCCCCGGGATCCCAAGACCCCCGGCAGTCGATACTCATGCGGGGGGTCTGGGGTCGTAGAAGTCCCAAAAACGAGGGTAGTATCTTGATTTTTACAGGGGGGAGCCCCGGAAACCCAGAACCCCGGCAGTATACGCTCGTGCGGGCGGTCTGGGGCCGTAGGAGCCCTAGGGACCAACATAGTGTCCTGGTTATTACAGAGGGAAACCCTGTGCCCCCAGGCCCCCGACAGTCCATGCTCATGCGGGGGGACCATGGCCATACAAATCCGGGGGGATAAAGTCGCTCTAGGCAAGTTGTCCCGCCCTTGGCTATCAGGTATCCCTGACTCAGGACTAGTATAAAGTGACCTAAAATGCGTCTCCCAGACTATGGGAGCGATGTTCGAGACCCCACTATCTCGCTCACCACCCGGAGAGGAGGTAGCAATGGCCCAAAAATTCTTAGAATCTTTTAAGAGAAGTGACTGTCTCATTTCAGCCCATCTAGCTTCCTCCCACTCACTCTTGGCCCTGTTAAGTTCCTTCTTATAAAGCAATCTTGTGGCTTTAATATTAGTGGTGTCCTTGGATTTAATTGCCATGAGGAGGTCTTTCTTGGATTTCTTACAGGCATGGTCATGCCAAGGGTGTGTTTTAGTCCTGCGCGGTTTCATCTTGCTGACAGGATAGAATACATCCCCTGGGCTCACAACTAGCTTCCTGTGAGACTCAATAATTTGCCCATGGGAAGTAGCACTCCCCATATCGCTTATGAGTGGGGTGGCAATCTGATAGATTTCGGCAAGACGACTTGGTGAGTCCACACACGAAGGCCATTTAACCCTTCTCCTATTGTTGGATATAATATAGGAAGGTACTACCATATTATTGCTAGGGACGGGATTGTTAGGCCAAAAGATCCAGGCTTAAGCGTTAGGACCTACGCATTGTGGTCACTGTCGTGCCTTGGGATGACCTTAAAATCTTTAAGCCTGTCCCAATGTTTGGCTTCTAGCAAAAGATAATCAATGATGGAAGTACGGTTGGTCCGGTTGTATGTGAACAAATCCGAGCTATCGTTATTGGTCCTTCCATTGCATGCCCGCAGGGACGTTGCAAGGGTCAAAGATTTAATTTGCAATACTAGCGGGGTCCAGGCCCTTACCGGAGCGTTCCTTGGGGCAGGAATATGCCAAACCAAATCAACCTCATCCTCATCGCATAGCTCGGGTCCACCCAGAGGCTCGAACTGACAATTAAAATCGCCACCAAGGATTATCGAAGTTACCGGGTCAAGTGTTTGGAGGAAATGGGCGAGCGCTTTAATAGTGCTCGATTCCTTCCCATTCGAGGTGGGCCTTGAGTAAATATTTATAATAGCCACGCAAGATTTATCAATGGTCTTTTATACGACACTTTGTATATCGGGTGATTTTGTATCCACACGGGTGACCTGCACACCAAGGTGTGCACCCACCCATATGGATAGGCCGCCAGAAGGACGGCCTTTCCCCCCAAATACTGCATGGATGTCATAGGTGGCAAAACCGGGACTAACACTCTCCTCTAAGGACCAGGTTTCTTGCATCATGCAAATATCACAAGTGGCCATGAAAGAAAGCCACCCTGGATCAGGTAGCTTGCTCTTTAGCCCGGCCACGTTCCATGAAAGGATTCTTATACTTCCTTCCGTGGCCTCTTTTATACATTACGCACCCCCTTGTTCTAAGAAGAACTCCGGGCCTGATCTCTGATCTGCACTTGGCCCCTCCCTTATCGCTACATTGGGAGAGGAATTCTCACCAATAATCATTGGTAAGGTCTTCTCCTTGGTTCCTATCTCCTCCTCTAGATTGGTGCTGTTAGATTGCAGTGAGGCGGTGCCTGTTGAGGTCAGTCAATCAACCTCCTCAAGGACGCTAAACCTATTCCAGTGGGCTAGCAGTGGGTAGGTGGGAATTGTTGGAGAAATACCCTCCGCAAATGACTGCCAGTGGTTAATCCTATTAGGAGGCGGGTAGCAGTTTCTAATGAGTTGGGGTCTCCTGTGAGAAGTCAATTTGCGGGTAGGGGTAGGATAGAAGTAGGATAAGTGTAGAGGAAAAATTTGGGTTTCTCTATAGGAAGGGGTTTTACAGATATAGTCCACAGCGGAAGAGTCCCTAAAGTTAATGGTAACGACATCCCCTGCCACTGTTTTAGGGCCCCTTCCAATCCAATCAATTCTTCTCACTGCTAGTATTTCCCCCGAGACGTTTGGAGGCAGAGGTCTATTTAAGTCCAACCACTGTACACACTTGTTATATAAGTCTGCCTCATGTTCTCTTTTCCTCCCACTAAGGACCGGGACACCCACTAGGGCAACTACATATGGTTGTGCTTCCGGGGGTAGATTTATTGATGGCAATTGCCTAGGTGCTCAATTTTGGAAAAGGTGATGGACAGAGTTTCTGAATGATGCAGAATACTCCTACCCAGTCAAGAGATCAGGGCTTGATCCATCACCGTTTTTTAGCCCACTGCACCATCCCAGCTCAGAACCTGGCTATATGCAAATTAGTCTGTTCCTGTCCCAGTGCATGATGGGAACAGGGCAAACCAAACTACCAAGCCAATTCTTATACTGGGAAGGAAACAAGCTACCGGGGACCGGTTTCTGGCATTTCAGCCGTCGTCGGCCCGGCTTGCTTGAATCCTGATGGTGCAATGAGCTACGGACTCACGTCTGAGTATACCCTCCCACACTTAGTGTGGATAAAATCAATTTTGGAAAAGGTGATGGATAGAGTTTCTGAATGATGCAGAATACTCCTACCCAGTCAAGAGATCAGGGCTTGATCCATCACCGTTTTTTAGCTCACTGCACCATCCCAGCTCAGAACCTGGCTATATGCAAATTAGTCTGTTCCTGTCCCAGTGCATGATGGGAACAGGGCAAACCAAACTACCAAGCCAATTCTTATACTGGGAAGGAGACAAGCTACCGGGGACCGGTTTCTGGCATTTCAGCCGTCGTCGGCCCGGCTTGCTTGAATCCTGATGGTGCAATGAGCTAGGGACTCACGTCTGAGTATACCCTCCCACACTTAGTGTGGATAAAATCAATTTTGGAAAAGGTGATGGACAGAGTTTCTGAATGATGCAGAATACTCCTACCCAGTCAAGAGATCAGGGCTTGATCCATCACCGTTTTTTAGCTCACTGCACCATCCCAGCTCAGAACCTGGCTATATGCAAATTAGTCTGTTCCTGTCCCAGTGCATGATGGGAACAGGGCAAACCAAACTACCAAGCCAATTCTTATACTGGGAAGGAGACAAGCTACCGGGGACCGGTTTCTGGCATTTCAGCCGTCGTCGGCCCGGCTTGCTTGAATCCTGATGGTGCAATGAGCTAGGGACTCACGTCTGAGTATACCCTCCCACACTTAGTGTGGATAAAATCAATTTTGGAAAAGGTGATGGACAGAGTTTCTGAATGATGCAGAATACTCCTACCCAGTCAAGGACAGGAACAGACTAATTTGCATGTAGCCAGGTTCTGAGCTGGGATGGTGCAGTGAGCTAAAAAACGGTGATGGATCAAGCCCTGATCTCTTGACTGGGTAGGAGTATTCTGCATCATTCAGAAACTCTGTCCTTCACCTTTTCCAAATTAATTGCCTAGGTGCTGCCTTTAACACGGGAGGTCTTGGTAATTTTGCTGTGTTATTGTTTCCCACATTTTTGCCCTCTTTGTGGTGGCGTCTAGATTTCCCATCAGGGTCCCCTACGGGAGGAATAGTTTGTCCTAGTGTATTTGTGATTGGTGGGGGGGAGGTGCAGGGTTTACGGATTTTGCGATGATTGGTGCAGGCCCTGAGTTTTGGTTCAGTGCAACTGGGGCAGTGGTCTTAACTACTACAGGGCAAGGTGACTTTATAGAAGCTACAACAGGTGCTGGAGGTGTCAGTTTGCCTTCGGAATTTACTAGCTTCATTGCCCCTAGCATTTTATTATTATATTGTAAATAAGTATTACCTTGATTTAAATCGTGTGTACACCAAGTCGCATTGAGTGAAACAATCGTCTTTGGCAAAAATTCTATTGGTAAAATTAAGCAGATTATCCATTAATATAAATTCAATTATAGATCTTTTTTTAGGGATTAGACTAAGGCTAACTAACAGTTATCTGGAAGCAAAAACGATGCGTGAGAGAACTGCGGCGTCGGGTGTGGTCAGTTTCGAAAAACAACCATTCCCGTGTGACTGGCTGGCTTTTGTACCTCATTTGGAGCGCGAAAGAGGACTACTTAAATTTTACGGGCGCCATCTTTAAGTGTAGTTGAAAAAGTGATTTTCGTAAAGTGGTGCTATTAACTATTTGCGAAGGAAAACTTGAGCATTACTGTATGTGAAGTCTAACTCAAATTATG
The DNA here is from genome assembly GCF_964263255.1 of Lissotriton vulgaris. NCBI lineage: Eukaryota > Metazoa > Chordata > Amphibia > Caudata > Salamandridae > Lissotriton > Lissotriton vulgaris. The sequence continues at coordinate 1,762,418,892 of NC_141691.1, read as the reverse complement.
ATATGGTATTTGAGATCGACAATGGTAAAAGAGATCAATTTAGTCTTATGCCTCTGTCTCACATCTCCGCTTAGTTATCAAGACGCATAGTCCTCGGACACAAAAAACTTTTTTTATAAATCCTCGGAAATCGAAAAAGTGTCGATTATAGTCTGGATAGAGCAACTAAGTATATTATTGTCCCATCTACTGTCTATTTCTGATTGAAAAATTCAAATACAATTAGTACAATTAACATCTTTTATCGTTTTCATAAAAAAGTTCACATAATCATTATAGAGCCAAAACTTGATAAGATGGTCAAACATATGTTCATGTAATCATACATAACATGACTGGTATATTCAACAGTGTGATATCACTTAAACAGTATAGTTGAATTCTAATCTTCACTATAAGTATGATATTTTTTGCTGTGACAAAAACGTTGTAGTAACATTGAGAAAGGCAATATATGAGTGGTACATTTCATTTCTAAAATCTCATTACAAGTATCGTATCTATTCCTATAGTGAGTATGACATAGCAACATGAAGACAAAACAGTGAAAGAATGTTACAAAATGTATGTATACTCATTGAATGATTTCAAAGGGGTAACATATATACATATATACTTTTAACCGCACTTGTAGGAATAGTCAGTTTTATTAAACCTTGAGTTTCTAATTAGTTTGCATACAATTGCAGAATTCCACATACCGGTTGCCATCTACCGCCAAGCTCCTCGTCATTCTTTGACACAAGTCGAACTTGCAGGTACTCTGGACAGAATTGTCCCCTTGTTGTTTAGCAAAATTATATATGAGACACATTAACGCCATATATAATATTGGCTCCCTATCGATATCTTTTACAGCTGTGTCAGGTCCTGAAAGTAATACCAGTATTTGTTCGTCAGTGACTAGTCTGAATTGAATTCTCGTAAACGTAAAGGTATGTAAGTTATTATACATCCAACCAGTTAATAGTGCAGTAAGAAATGTCACCACAAACATCTATGGCCTTTTAGAACCATTATCTATAAGATGGTACCTGATGTTCCAAATCACTCCAAATGAGAGTTTACATAAATGGGTCTCCTTATAGTAAAGATTTAAACTTGCTCATTACATCATGCAATTTTAAATTAGGTCTTTTCATTTTTGTCACTATGAGAGTGATTCAATTTAACGATTTATAATGAATGAAATGTATATAAATTATTGATTTTTTCTTAATCCTTAGTAACTATGCATAAATGTATATGTATGTTTTCTATTGTCTTTGTATGTTTTGTTTCCCACAGGTGTATTATGATGTAAATTAATTGTACAGATTGACTTAATAGTAATTGTAAATATTTTTGTTTCATTTTACAATAGGGCAATACAAATATTAAATTTACAGTCCTGAAGATGGTCTCAGAGATACATACATAGGAGACCGAAACGTCGACCTTCGCCTTTATCCTACCTAATTGATAAAAGTTGTAAATAGGATAGGCTTGATCAGTACCTACGGAGTACAATATAGATGCATTATTGTTCCTCCTGTAGGCCTGTTTGTGTATTTGTACCTTAAATTCTTAATGCCTCCTATTTTTTTTATAAAATCTAAGATTTTCATATTCACCGTTTATGTCTCTTGTTTTATGTCATATGTGTTTTATGTTCAAAAATTTATTTTTTTCTAACTATATTGTATTATCGATTGACTCTTTTAGAGGACCATTGATTTGTCCTTTTGAGATATTTTTCAAATTATTGAAAACGATTTTTAGGAACTAATTCCCTTGGAGGCATCTCCTACCTTTACACACTTTCTAAAAGTGGCATTTCTAAAATAGTCCTGCCAAGTCCAACTTTAACAGTCAGGAGGATTTGCCATCACCAGTTCAAATATATGAAACATGAAAAAGCTATTCTTCTCTGATCAGGAATTACAGCTTAAAAGTATATTAAGGAATTCCCAATGCTAACCTACAAGAGGAGTAGTCCTCACAGTAGGGAACAACGAACTAGCGAACCAGGACGTGCAAAACATATATGAGTACATGCCCTACATTTCTTTTACACATCACCCTGCCCTTTTGGCTACCTAGGACATACTTTAGGGGTGACGTATGGGTAATAAAAGGGGAGTTTTAAGATTGGCAAATAGTTTTAAATGCCAAGTCAAAGTGGCAGTCAACTGCACACACAAGCCCTGCAATTGCAGACCTGAGACAGGTTTGAAAGGCTACTTCTGTGGGTGGCATAATCAGTGCTCCAGGCCCACTAGTAGCATTTAATTTACATGCCCTGGGTTTGTGGTATACTACCTGTTAAGGGACCTACAAGCAAATCATATATGCTAAAAAGGTGTAAACAAACTATACCATGTTTAGAGGAGAGAGCACCTGCATTTAAGCACTAGTCAGCAGTGGTAAAGTACCCAGAGTTCTAAAGCCAACAAAAAGTTCAGAAAAGGAGGAAGAGGAAGGCAAAAGGTTTGGGATAACCCTTCAGAGAGGGCCTTATTCCAACACAATGGGTAAGCCTGCCTTAAAGTGCAGCTTCACTTTCCTTTCGCCTGCTGATACCAGTGATGTGTTGAAATGGGGTGGCATCTATAAGCTAAACCCAAATATGAGATTTCCAAGAATATATATGCCCAGATATATCATCCATGATTGCCATATTTCTCTGGCTCAGCTCAGGATCAGAGCCCAGGCATTTTCCACCCTGCTGTGCCAAGTTAATTACAATTCTATCCAGGAGCAGGAACAAAGAGCTGCTCACACAAAGGGAGCAATTCACAGTGCTTCACTTGGCACCAGAGGTGGAAAGGGGTGGGGTTGAAGGATCTGCTTCAATTAATCAGCTGTCATACTTTACCAGGTATGGGCCAGCTCAGGCCTACTGAACAAATTAGGGGAACCAGACCTATGGAGCCAACACAGGAGAGGGGTTCCTTTGAAGGTTTGGTGGGAACCGCACTGGCAGCAAGGAGCAGAGCTGAGCCCTCAAGAGGAGATGTGACAAGTGACTCCTGGTTAACTCTATTTTGAAATGACCCAGCAGGTTGTGCTTAAGGTTTGGGGCAGGGACTGAGAGGTGATGGGGCACCCCAGAATAGGCCAGAGGTGCCTTGCTTCTAGAACCTTCCACCCCTACTTGAAAGGTCTTGCCCAAGGGAGAGAACTATCTCTTGGTTGTGACTTTCAGCTGGGCACTGGGACTGGGGGTGGCATCCATGGACAACTGGACGGAGGGGCCCCTGATGTCTGTCTGGACTAAAGACTTTAACTACAGGTGCCAGTAGGGCTCTCCCCAGGACAGGGAAAGCTGGTCCCCTGAAATACTCAAAAGGCTAGTTAAGGGAAATACTGGGTTTCTACGCAAGGGGAAGAGAAGCACTAGAGGAAAAAAAAGAGAAAGGCTAGCTCAGGGAGCCAGTGAAACCAGCTTCCTGTAGTGTTTTTCAGCCTTGCAGGCCAGGAGTAAAGTGGTCCAGGTGGCTAGCGCTCACCACACATGAGCCCAAGAACAAGCAAAATGGCCCAACAGGGCCTGAGATATCAGTGGGAGAAGTATTTGATCACCAAGCTTGATCCCAGGGCAAGTGGGGCTTGTCTGCCGGGTGATTCTCTATCCCTGGGGGCTCCTCAGGGAGCAACCTGTAAAACATCCTGAGGGAGGGGCCATGCATGGGTGCCCTCTCCGGAGCTAAGAGGGCCCAGAGACCTCAAAGCCCAGACCTAATTTTGTCAATGGGGGCCTGTGACCCCCAACTCACGGGGCCCTGATTCTAGAAGAGAGATGGTAGCTCGTTGCACTCCCGTGAGAATAGAGGGGCTGGGATTTCAACTCTGGGCCTGACATCTCTGGCACCAGGTAGAGTGCCGCCACAACCCCTCCCAGCTGTGGTGAGTCTGCCCACTTCCTGTGCCCATGGCTGGTGGTAGCGGGTGGCCACCACAAGAAGGATCGCTGGAAGAGCCAAGCAAAGAAAACTGTCAGCTTCTGCTGCAGCACGGAGGAGTACTGCCTTCACAGAGAGCCAGCTCACTAACCTGCCACCAACAAAGGAGGCAAACAACAACATTGAAAAGGAAGCCCAGAGGAGCTGCAGAGGCACCACAGCTCCCCCACGGAGACCAAAAGAGCATTTACACAAAGTACTGACCCTAAGTTAGCATGGTCACAGGAAGGAAGGCCACCCTAGACTTATTTGTTGGTTCAAGCACTCCCCAGGTTGGAGTATGTGCTCTACAGCTTGGGGTGCAGTGCTTACCCTATAGGGGCTTAATTTACGATTGCATTTACTGTGACCTGATGGTGTTTAAAGAAGGAGCTTGTTGTACAGCGCCCTGTAGGGGCTAAGTCGATGGTTTCTAGAAATCAGAATGTGATGCCTTCTAGGGCTGTTTTTATTATTGTGTTTTCATGATTTAGAAGTATGAAAAAGCAAACACAGAAACATGTGAAGTTCATTTGTAAATGCGTTATTGATATAATAATGTTGACAGTGATTACCAATCAAAGTGCATATGCATTATCAGCATGAATAAGAGCATTTACACATAGTCATTATTGATTTTATTACACTTACTCCTAAAATGATGATACTTTTGAAATGTAATTTGTGAAATAAAACCTGGTGGTGAGGGCAAAAAAACAATAATGACCCTCTCAGCCTGAGACAAAATCTCCCTGGGTAGGGTGTCACTTGTTTATATTTTTTTAGAAACCAGCTCTGTCTTTTGAGTTTGTTTCTGAAAAACAAAAAAAATGTGTAAGGTTTGGTGGATAGCTGTGATAGCTAACGGTGGCCACCCACCAAACTTTTCATACATTGAAAGAAACTGCTTTGATGGCTGTTCCCTTCAATGTACAGAGATAAGTGCTGGACTGGTGGCCATCTGTAAATTTGGTAGGCACGGTACTGTGGAGACGGCGGAGGTAATGTGCTCCGCCATCTGACAGACACTATTCTGTTGGCCAAGCTCTAATTCAGGCCCTTTCAAACCCTGTTAACAAATAATATTGGTCTCCCCTTTATCATATCTGTCCATTAACAGCATTGGGACAAATATGTGTGTAGCGAATCTAACCTGCAGAGTAAACCTAGTTTCTGTAAGCAGTACCTTGATTCACCTTGTATAGCCTGACCTAAACTGAAAGGCATCCAAAGAAAACATGTATGTGGTATATGTACAACAGTTACTGAACAAAATTACTGTTAAGATAACAAAAATGTAAAGGTTAATTTGGAGTTGGTTAAAAAGTAAAGTTCTCAAGCGTGGGTCTTATGGGTGACGCTTGAAGTGTCTTTCTGGTCTGAAGAAATTGCCTCTAATCTCCAGAGACAGTGCCAGATTAAAACAGGAAGACTAGCAGTGTCTCAGAAAACAATTCAGCAAGAAGGAGAAAACCTGGAGCCCAGAAAAAACCTTCTAGATGACCAGATCAAGCAACAGAGTGATGAACTAGGAAGTAGTAACAGGAGAGAACGTAGGTTGCACAAAGTTAATTGAGTGAGTAATGATTCAGGAATAATTGTGATGCAACTGTGCTAACAATGGGGCTCTCTTTTATAGTGGAGAACAGAACATGATATGGGGCCGATTCACAGAACTAACTTAAGACAAAATCCTAAACATACTACTTTTGGTATTCACAGAAGGCATTTAGTAGTAGTAAAGTTAGGATTTTGTCTTAAGTTTGACTTAAGACAAACTTAAGACAGACTTAAGACAAGCTTAAAACAGACTTAAGACAAAATTAAGACAAAATCCTAACTGGAGTCCGTCTTAAATCTGTCTTAAGCTTGTCTTAAGTCTGTCTTAAGTCTGTCTTAAGTTTGTCGTAAGTCAAAATTAAGACAAAATCCTAACTTTACTACTACTAAATGCCTTCTATGAATACCAAAAGTAGTAAGTTTAGGATTTTGTCTTAAGTTACTTCTGTGAATCCGGCCCATCATTCTCATAAAGATGTGGCTATCTTGGATTCGGAAGTACAGACGAACATAGTATATACAAATGTATTTATGTGCATATTATTTTAACAATGTAATTTCCCAATTTCATATATGGAAGATCTTATGGCCCTTGCTCCTCAATGCATAATTTTTTGAGAGACATATGACTATTTATAGTTATACCACAGTTGGGAAGCTTACATGTTCGCAGAAAACAACATGGTATCCTGAGAGGACACTGTTGCATCCTTGTTACATAGAAAGCGTTGCATGGCCCAGGACCACAGAGGAGAGCAGTGCTGTGAGAATTCATCAAAGGAACTACCCGCATGGCTTGCCACAGAGGAGAGCAGCCTTATTGAAGCCAGCATGCGGCAAAGCCCGCATACGGTAATGTGGTAAGGAAAAACTCATTAAAATAAGGTTTATTAAAAAACAAGTTGAGCACAACCTAGCTAAAACGGGCAAAATGATTTGTTATAGTACCAGAAAAAAATATGAATGAACTAAACAGGGCATAAGTGTTTAACTGGTCTCAAACTGAGGTGAATCACTTTAGTAGGTCAAACCTTGCTGTCACGTCTAGCAGCGGGTTTTCTAACCATGTTGGCTTGATGTTCCAATGTGCTGCAGGCATTAGAGCTCTGGTTTGGAAATTCTTGCAGAGACTTATGGATAATGACCCATATGGTAGTAAACTAAAACAACATGCATTGGCAAAGCTAGTATGTCTGGTGGTGGCTTCCGACCTTTTCACTTTGGCAATTCTTGTTTAGTTCTGTCATCCTTTTCGCAAAACTTTATTACTGGGGAAGCTGCTTTCAAGTTGGTCTAAAAAAACACATTACGGTAATAGTTCTGGCACTAAAGGGAAGTACATTGTGTGTGGATGCGTTTCTTGTGAAAGGGCTGCAAGTCGTAACTCACAATGAATTCAGCCAATGGCTAAAATGGGCTGACCCATTGCCCCATACTGTATGATGGAGTAGATGAAGTATGAATGACACAACAACAGACTAAAAAAATAAGTCTTGCTGGAAACTCCTTTAAGTAACAGTGGTTAGACAGAATATTGAAAACAGAAATATCATGGAACAAAATTTTGTGTTAAGAATATCGAGGACAGAAATATCATGAAGGTAAGTTTCTATAGGTAAGCAAAGTTTTACATATATAAAACCACATATATGTACCTACATATATATTTGGAGTTAAGAATAGTAAATCTATACTTACCTATTTCAACTTACCTTCTTAATATTTTGATTCTCAATATTTTTGACACAATATTCTGTCCACAAGATATTTTTGTTCCAGATATTCTGTCATAAGTAACTGTGGGCCTGATTTACATTTTGGCTGGGGGGTACTCCATTGCAACGGCAAGAGAGTAGCCTCTCTGCCAAACTCTTGGTCCATCTGCCCGATTTAGGTCTTGGTTATATAACAGTATATTGATGATGGAACCTACTCTGGCTCTGTCGGTGACATACTTCTCTGACATCTGGATGGAGTTTAGTTCGGGCCGTTGGAGGTAAGCCACCCGACTCCCTGCCCAATTTTGAGTAAGCGGTCAAGTGGCTCCATTTTTCTGTCCATCAGAGAGACAGTCAAAATAAAATATAAAAAGACTCCCACACCATGATTTTTCCATGGCTTTAATGAACTGCTACAGTGGTGTTTCATACTGATACATATAGTTCACCACTGTGTCCCAGTGAACTCTCCGAGTAAAGGCAGTATGGTGAATGCAAAGTCCTCTGCCACTCTGACTGCCTTTACTCCATCCGCCAAATTCTACATTGTTCCCAATGGTGTACACTGAATTTTAGTAAAATCAAATGGTCCATGGGAACAGTCCAACCCGACCTGTCAGGCCAGGTCCTTCCTGGACTGGAAACAAGGATCCTGGGACCAGTTTTGGGGTATCACCCCTCATCATCCAGGCTGGCTTGAATCCAATGGCATAGTGAGCATAGTGAACATTGGACCTATGTCTGGGTATACCTTTCCCATATGGGGCAACTATAGTAACACAAATCATCGATGGACCAAATGCTGAACATTGTCAAATATTCACCCCAAGTACATACATCTGGGCCTAAATCCATCATTGTTTTACTCAACATGCCATTCCAGTTTGGACCCAGGCATATACAAATCAATCTTGACCCTGCTCCCAATGGGAACAGCCCAAAGTGCCAGACCAGCCCCTCTCCATACTGGAAAAAATCATCCTGGAGCCGGTTTCGGGGTATCACACCTCACCAACCAGGCTAGTTTGAATACAATGGCAAAGTGAGCACAGGACCTACATCTGAGCATACACTTCCCACTTTGGGCAACTTTAGCAACACAAAAAGATAATTGACGGCATGCTGAAGATTGTCAAACATTTATCCCCAGTACAGAGATCTGGGCCTAAATCCATCATTCTTCTGATCACCATGCCATTCCCGGTTGGACCCAGCCATATACAAATCAGTCTTGACCCTGCTCCCCATGGGAACAGTCCAGTCCAAACTGCCAGGCCAGGTCCTTTGCAGGCCGGAAATAGCATCCTGGGATTGGTTTCAGAACTTCACTTTTTTGGACACTCCAGCGGTGCAAAGCCCTGCTCCATATTTACAAAACGGCGTTAAGCCACGTTGCATGACTTAACATCGCTTTGTAAATATTGTACCCTTTCACATAGGTATCTGCATGAAAGGGGCGTGAAATGGGTGTTGCTGTGGGCGTTCCATTGCAACACTCATTGCTTTTTGACGCTGCCCCAAATTTACAAAGATTTGTAAATTTGAGGCTGCACCAAAAACTAGCACCACTGAATTACAGACGTTAAATTGGCGCAACAAGGAGAAATACTTTTATTTCTCCTCATTTTTGCTTATTCTATGTGTGCTGCATTTTGCAACACACATAGAAGGAGCAAATCAACTTTAAAGATTGTTTAGGTGTAGGAAGGTGTACATTCCTGCACATAAACAGTCATCCCTGCAACACAGACACTCTTGCACCATGCTGCAAGGTTGTCTGGGCTGCAGGGAGGATTCCCTGCAACACAGGCACTCTTGCACCATGGTGCAAGTGTGACTGTGTTGGCACTAGGCAGTTTCTTTAGTGCCAGTGCAAGGGAAAACACAGGGGTGCGTCATATTATTGTAAATACAGTGCATTCCTGCATTTTTTAAATGATGCGGCACAGCTAAAATGCTTGCAGAACCATGCAGATTCTTTGAAAATATACCCCCATATGTTCATAAGTAGGGTCTGATGCTAGGCACTCAAGTAGTGTCTAGTAAAAGGGTCTCAACCCTTATATATAATAAAAGCTACTTCTGATCAATGAAAAGCATTTCAAACTACTAACAAATACTATAACACTAGTATGACCATGTCAGACAAGATTTAATTCAAGGTTATACTCAGACTTATCATTGCAGATCACCCTAGCGAATCAGGCAGGACAGGGTTACCTCAGTAATACAAATCAATGTCATTCTGAAATGCCTTTTGATTAGTAACGACATAATAGCGACAGCAGCAAATGTCCTCTAGGTCATGGAAATAAAATTAGCAGTAAGTACCACCAATTCATAATTTTGTTTTTAAAATATGTTTATTAAGGTACATGGAGACATACATTTTAACCACTGGTCCTGTCATACTTAACTGAGCGAAAGACGTCATTCCAAGTGTTAACTGTGAGACCATGAGTGTGATCATGTACCATGTAAATTTAGCTGTTAAAGAGCAAAAGAAAAGCATAAAGTGTTACTGTAACTCCAATAAACATAAACTTAACCTGTATCTGGCCTTTCCCCTACATGCCCTTATCTGAGTTATTAATGCCAACTGTTAATCACCCTCTTTTTACAGATATTGCCTGGCATGGCACATTTATCCAACACCAAAGGCTGTATTACCATACAAAACCTTTCTCTTGTAGCGTCTCTATTCCCTGAATATAATCTCAATGTAAAACCATTAAGTGTGAAGGAGCACTGATGTATGTGCCGGGGGCATGTGATGGTGGATGGGTGTCATCCTTGATGGCTTCTTTGCACATTTCCCAAGAATGGACAATAAAATATTTCTTCAACTCAGCACGTTTTTCTCTGCGGAACAAGAAACTCTCAACACATCCCCAAACGGTCACCGCTTTCGCCCACCCTCATAAGCCGGGGCGATTGGCCGCTTCCACATTGTAGAAATGGAGTGTTTCACTAAGAAAAGCGTCGGGAAACGCTACAAAGACAGAAGGGTTTTGGCGCCAAGATTTTACGCAATGGCTTTTACAGCGATCTATTTTCGTAACTGAGAGACACAGACTCGACTGGGCTGTGCTGTCGCTGGTTGTGATAAGGAGCAGACAATATAGCGTGTCTCCACACTGCTTCCTACTTGTGAACAAACCTCATACAGGTCTCACACTAAATAAAGAGAAGATTTTAATTATCTCATATAAGGTGCGGCCTTCTCACTCGTTTCAAGGGGAGCAAAAGAAAAAACTGTGTACTCAAACCATAAGGCCAGAGGCTTCTATCGAGTGCATCGCGCTAATATTCAACATTTTAAGAAACGCGTTCCTGGGAACTGTTCTCTTTCTTTAAACACCTTGGGAAAATTATATGACCCCCTGGTTACGACAGACATTGTGTTAGTCTTGAAAAAGGTGGCAAAAATCAAGAAAATCCACCGAAACGCGTCAACGCTTTCTAAAGTTGTATAATTCAAGACTCCCTCATCGTTGTAGATATACAGATGATTTTTACATATGACATCGATGTGATTAACTAGGAGTCCGAATATACCAGTAGTATTGTACAATTTTTATGTCTTACTGTCTCTGTTTTTTTGTTACCAATTATGCGGGTCATAATTGAATGTTATGTATTTCATGTGTTGTATTGAATTGGTTTTTATTTACAATCCCTCATATGTTTTTAGCTTAAGAATGTATTGTATTTTAGTGCATTTTTTATTGTATGTATACATAATAAATTGTGATTCCCTCTTTAATTTAGTGTGTCAACCTATGTATGATTTTCTGTGATTTAGGTTTTGATTACCAAATACTGTATAGTTCTGTTCAAGAGAATTTTTCTCCTTCCTGGTAACTAAGAGTAGAGCCAGGTCTAGGAACTTAAGTGCCAGACATTCCAGTTTAGGGTAAGGGAAAAAGTCCCTGGAGTACCCCCTCTCTGGAATGGGGTGGGTCAAGGCCAGTTATTATGCCCAATTCCTTCAATAGTCGAGTACAATAATCCCGTAATGACGGTCAGGATATGGAGATCAGCATCTATTAGAGACCATTGACTGCAGTGAGTGCTCCATAGAAAATTCTCTTAATGCGGGCCGGGGTGAGTTGGCTCTATTTGCGATGTTAAATTGAAAATATTTAATTCGAGCCCCTCCACACACCGACCAGTGATTTTCTAATATCCTAGCTAACTCAGGGGCATATTTACAAGAACTTAACGCCGCAGTAGCGTCCATTTTTGGACGTTACAGCAGCTTTTTTTATCGCCCTATTTACAAAGTGCTGCTAATCAGCACTTTTCCAGCGTAAACGGGAAATTTCAGAATCGCCACTTCTGTTAGTGGGACTTAACAAAAATGAGAGGCTAGGTAGGCCTTCCCGTGAAACCACATTTCGCGATATTTACAATGAAATTCCCGTACGTCGACAACCCCCCAAAACTGCCGCTAAGTCTAGGTAGAAAAGGGGGTGGTGATGAACAGAGTGTCTGAATTAAGCAGACCACTCTTACCCAGTCCAAAGATCAGGGCTTGATCCATCAGCGTTTTTCAGCTCACTGCACCATCCCAGCTCAGAACTTGGCTATATGCAAATTAGTCTGACCCTGGCCCAGTGCATCATGGGAACAGGGCAGACCAAACTACCAAGCCAATTCTTATACTGGGAAGGAAACAAGCTACCGGGGACCGGTTTCTGGCATTTCAGCCGTCTTCGGCCCGGCTTGCTTGAATCCTGATGGTGCAATGAGCTAGGGACTCACATCTGAGTATACCCTTCCACGCTTATAGTGGACAAAAATGATTCAGAAAAGGGGGTGGTGATGAACAGAGTGTCTGAATTAAGCAGACCACTCTTACCCAGTCCAAAGATCAGGGCTTGATCCATCACCGTTTTTCAGCTCACTGCACCATCCCAGCTCAGAACTTGGCTATATGCAAATTAGTCTGACCCTGGCCCAGTGCATCATGGGAACAGGGCAGACCAAACTACCAAGCCAATTCTTATACTGGGAAGGAAACAAGCTACCGGGGACATGTTTCTGGCATTTCAGCCATCTTCGGCCCGGCTTGCTTGAATCCTGATGGTGCAATGAGCTAGGGACTCACATCTGAGTATACCCTTCCACGCTTATGGTGGACAAAAATGATTCAGAAAAGGGGGTGGTGATGAACAGAGTGTCTGAATTTCTCACTGCTCCATCAGGATTCAAGCAAGCCGGGCCGAAGATGGCTGAAATGCCAGAAACCGGTCCCCGGTAGCTTGTCTCCTTTCTGGTGAAGAATTGGCTTGGTAGTTTAGTCTGCCCTGTTCCCATGATGCACTGGGCCAGGGACAGACTGATTTGCATATAGCCAGGTTCTGAGCTGGGATGGGGCAGTGAGATAAATAACGGTGATGGATCAAGCCCTGATCTTTGGACTGGGTAAGAGTGGTCTGCTTAATTCAGACACTCTGTTCATCACCACCCCCTTTTCTGAATCGTTTTTGGCCACTATAGGTGTGGCAGGGTATACTCAGACATGAGTCCCTTTCTCACTGCTCCATCAGGATTCAAGCAAGCCGGGCCGAAGACGGCTGAAATGCTAGAAACCGGTCCCCGGTAGCTTGTCTCCTTTCTGGTGAAGAATTGGCTTGGTAGTTTAGTCTGCCCTGTTCCCATGATGCACTGGGCCAGGGACAGACTGATTTGCATATAGCCAGGTTCTGAGCTGGGATGGGGCAGTGAGATAAATAACGGTGATGGATCAAGCCCTGATCTTTGGACTGGGTAAGAGTGGTCTGCTTAATTCAGACACTCTGTTCATCACCACCCCCTTTTCTGAATCGTTTTTGGCCACTATAGGTGTGGCAGGGTATACTCAGACATGAGTCCCTTTCTCACTGCTCCATCAGGATTCAAGCAAGCCGGGCCGAAGACGGCTGAAATGCCAGAAACCGGTCCCCGGTAGCTTGTCTCCTTTCTGGTGAAGAATTGGCTTGGTAGTTTAGTCTGCCCTGTTCCCATGATGCACTGGGCCAGGGACAGACTGATTTGCATATAGCCAGGTTCTGAGCTGGGATGGGGCAGTGAGATAAATAACGGTGATGGATCAAGCCCTGATCTTTGGACTGGGTAAGAGTGGTCTGCTTAATTCAGACACTCTGTTCATCACCACCCCCTTTTCTGAATCGTTTTTGGCCACTATAGGTGCGGCAGGGTATAATCAGACATGAGTCCCTTTCTCACTGCTCCATCAGGATTCAAGCAAGCCGGGCCGAAGACGGCTGAAATGCCAGAAACCGGTCCCCGGTAGCTTGTCTCCTTTGTGGTGAAGAATTGGCTTGGTAGTTTAGTCTGCCCTGTTCCCATTATGCACTGGGCCAGGGACAGACTGATTTGCATATAGCCAGGTTCTGAGCTGGGATGGGGCAGTGAGATAAATAACGGTGATGGATCAAGCCCTGATCTTTGGACTGGGTAAGAGTGGTCTGCTTAATTCAGATACTCTGTTCATCACCACCCCCTTTTCTGAATCGTTTTTGGCCACTATAGGTGTGGCAGGGTATACTCAGACATGAGTCCCTTTCTCACTGCTCCATCAGGATTCAAGCAAGCCGGGCCGAAGACGGCTGAAATGCCAGAAACCGGTCCCCGGTAGCTTGTCTCCTTTCTGGTGAAGAATTGGCTTGGTAGTTTAGTCTGCCCTGTTCCCATGATGCACTGGGCCAGGGACAGACTGATTTGCATATAGCCAGGTTCTGAGCTGGGATGGGGCAGTGAGATAAATAACGGTGATGGATCAAGCCCTGATCTTTGGACTGGGTAAGAGTGGTCTGCCTAATTCAGACGCTCTGTTCATCACCACCCCCTTTTCTGAATCGTTTTTGGCCACTATAGGTGTGGCAGGGTATACTCAGACATGAGTCCCTTTCTCACTGCTCCATCAGGATTCAAGCAAGCCGGGCCGAAGACGGCTGAAATGCCAGAAACCGGTCCCCGGTAGCTTGTCTCCTTTCTGGTGAAGAATTGGCTTGGTAGTTTAGTCTGCCCTGTTCCCATGATGCACTAGGCCAGGGACAGACTGATTTGCATATAGCCAGGTTCTGAGCTGGGATGGGGCAGTGAGATAAATAACGGTGATGGATCAAGCCCTGATCTTTGGACTGGGTAAGAGTGGTCTGCTTAATTCAGACACTCTGTTCATCACCACCCCCTTTTCTGAATCGTTTTTAGCCACTATAGTTGTGGCAGGGTATACTCAGACATGAGTCCCTTTCTCACTGCTCCATCAGGATTCAAGCAAGCCGGGCCGAAGACGGCTGAAATGCCAGAAACCGGTCCCCGGTAGCTTGTCTCCTTTCTGGTGAAGAATTGGCTTGGTAGTTTAGTCTGCCCTGTTCCCATGATGCACTGGGCCAGGGACAGACTGATTTGCATGTAGCCAGGTTCTGAGCTGGGATGGGGCAGTGAGATAAATAACGGTGATGGATCAAGCCCTGATCTTTGGACTGGATAAGAGTGGTCTGCTTAATTCAGACACTCTGTTCATCACCACCCCCTTTTCTGAATCGTTTTTGGCCACTATAGGTGTGGCAGGTATACTCAGACATGAGTCCCTTTCTCACTGCTCCATCAGGATTCAAGCAAGCCGGGCCGAAGACGGCTGAAATGCCAGAAACCGGTCCCCGGTAGCTTGTCTCCTTTCTGGTGAAGAATTGGCTTGGTAGTTTAGTCTGCCCTGATCCCATGATGCACTGGGCCAGGGACAGACTGATTTGCATATAGCCAGGTTCTGAGCTGGGATGGGGCAGTGAGATAAATAACGGTGATGGATCAAGCCCTGATCTTTGGACTGGGTAAGAGTGGTCTGCTTAATTCAGACACTCTGTTCATCACCACCCCCTTTTCTGAATCGTTTTTGGCCACTATAGGTGTGGCAGGGTATACTCAGACATGAGTCCCTTTCTCACTGCTCCATCAGGATTCAAGCAAGCCGGGCCGAAGACGGCTGAAATGCCAGAAACCGGTCCCCGGTAGCTTGTCTCCTTTCTGGTGAAGAATTGGCTTGGTAGTTTAGTCTGCCCTGTTCCCATGATGCACTGGGCCAGGGACAGACTGATTTGCATATAGCCAGGTTCTGAGCTGGGATGGGGCAGTGAGATAAATAACGGTGATGGATCAAGCCCTGATCTTTGGACTGGGTAAGAGTGGTCTGCTTAATTCAGACACTCTGTTCATCACCACCCCCTTTTCTGAATCGTTTTTGGCCACTATAGGTGCGGCAGGGTATAATCAGACATGAGTCCCTTTCTCACTGCTCCATCCGGATTCAAGCAAGCCGGGCCGAAGACGGCTGAAATGCCAGAAACCGGTCCCCGGTAGCTTGTCTCCTTTGTGGTGAAGAATTGGCTTGGTAGTTTAGTCTGCCCTGTTCCCATTATGCACTGGGCCAGGGACAGACTGATTTGCATATAGCCAGGTTCTGAGCTGGGATGGGGCAGTGACATAAATAACGGTGATGGATCAAGCCCTGATCTTTGGACTGGGTAAGAGTGGTCTGCTTAATTCAGATACTCTGTTCATCACCACCCCCTTTTCTGAATCGTTTTTGGCCACTATAGGTGTGGCAGGGTATACTCAGACATGAGTCCCTTTCTCACTGCTCCATCAGGATTCAAGCAAGCCGGGCCGAAGACGGCTGAAATGCCAGAAACCGGTCCCCGGTAGCTTGTCTCCTTTCTGGTGAAGAATTGGCTTGGTAGTTTAGTCTGCCCTGTTCCCATGATGCACTGGGCCAGGGACAGACTGATTTGCATATAGCCAGGTTCTGAGCTGGGATGGGGCAGTGAGATAAATAACGGTGATGGATCAAGCCCTGATCTTTGGACTGGGTAAGAGTGGTCTGCCTAATTCAGACGCTCTGTTCATCACCACCCCCTTTTCTGAATCGTTTTTGGCCACTATAGGTGTGGCAGGGTATACTCAGACATGAGTCCCTTTCTCACTGCTCCATCAGGATTCAAGCAAGCCGGGCCGAAGACGGCTGAAATGCCAGAAACCGGTCCCCGGTAGCTTGTCTCCTTTCTGGTGAAGAATTGGCTTGGTAGTTTAGTCTGCCCTGTTCCCATGATGCACTAGGCCAGGGACAGACTGATTTGCATATAGCCAGGTTCTGAGCTGGGATGGGGCAGTGAGATAAATAACGGTGATGGATCAAGCCCTGATCTTTGGACTGGGTAAGAGTGGTCTGCTTAATTCAGACACTCTGTTCATCACCACCCCCTTTTCTGAATCGTTTTTAGCCACTATAGTTGTGGCAGGGTATACTCAGACATGAGTCCCTTTCTCACTGCTCCATCAGGATTCAAGCAAGCCGGGCCGAAGACGGCTGAAATGCCAGAAACCGGTCCCCGGTAGCTTGTCTCCTTTCTGGTGAAGAATTGGCTTGGTAGTTTAGTCTGCCCTGTTCCCATGATGCACTGGGCCAGGGACAGACTGATTTGCATGTAGCCAGGTTCTGAGCTGGGATGGGGCAGTGAGATAAATAACGGTGATGGATCAAGCCCTGATCTTTGGACTGGATAAGAGTGGTCTGCTTAATTCAGACACTCTGTTCATCACCACCCCCTTTTCTGAATCGTTTTTGGCCACTATAGGTGTGGCAGGTATACTCAGACATGAGTCCCTTTCTCACTGCTCCATCAGGATTCAAGCAAGCCGGGCCGAAGACGGCTGAAATGCCAGAAACCGGTCCCCGGTAGCTTGTCTCCTTTCTGGTGAAGAATTGGCTTGGTAGTTTAGTCTGCCCTGATCCCATGATGCACTGGGCCAGGGACAGACTGATTTGCATATAGCCAGGTTCTGAGCTGGGATGGGGCAGTGAGATAAATAACGGTGATGGATCAAGCCCTGATCTTTGGACTGGGTAAGAGTGGTCTGCTTAATTCAGACACTCTGTTCATCACCACCCCCTTTTCTGAAGTCTAGGTAGAGGCAGATTTTTAAGACCAAAAAATAGCTATTCTTAAAATTGGTGCAAACGCACAGGTCCACATATAGGATGTTTGCGTGCTGGACAGCGCTGCAAGGAATATTGCTGTGCTCCCGGCACTTAAACAAAAGGTCAGGAATGTGCCCTATCAACAAGATAGGGTGCATTCCTGGGCCTCTTTCATGAAAAGTGTTGCATCGCTGCAGCAAAACAGAATTGCGACACTTTTCACTGCACCCTCTTTGCAACACCATGGATTCACCGTATTTACTGTACAGCGCTCCATGTCGCAATCAATGGTGAATCCTGACGTATCTGTCAGCGCTAAAGTCACACATTCCTGCAGTTGTGTCACAAGCATGACACAACTCAGCAATGCATGGGGCCAGCCTATTCCTATGGCACTGCGTCACCCTTATGCTTTCCTTCAGGGAGGAATAAGGTTTTGACGCAGTGGCATCCTAGAATTGTCGCAGTGAAATCTGATAGTTTTTTTGCGCCACTCCTACAAGGTTTTGTTGCGTGTGACTGCCCATCCTGCATACATCATACCTGATGCAGGTATATGTTTGCACAGGGCTTCACAAGGTCACACATATGCCTAGATGTGTCACTTTGTTAATACGCGGAATGTGGTGCAAAATTCACGCTGCAAGTACATCAAGAGAATGACACAACGGCGGCTTTAAACTGTTGCAGTAGGCTCATGGATAAGGCCTCCTGTATTTTCCCCAACGTTGACGCACAATGGCTGCCATGCGCCAATGCAGACACTCCCTGCGCCATGGTACAAGGGTGACTGTGTTGCAGAATTGATTGTTGTTGTGCAGAAAGGGACACCTACCTGCACAAAACGTATCAATCCAGGGTATTTTCTCTTAACCTGTGTGCTGCACAGCTTAAAGTGAGAAAAAGCGGAGAAATGAAAACATTCCCAAATGTCACCCCTGGGGTGGTATTAGATTCTGAAACATTCCAAAGGTGTGCAGTTTCTTGTAAACCTGGTAATGCTTCAAATTAACCCTGGGCAGAGTTTGCAGAGTTGTTACGGAGCTACTGGAAAAATCTGAGAAATTCCTCAGAGTTCGGTGCCCTTGCAGAGTAACTCCTTGCACCATCATTGACCCCACCCAAACCCATCCCTCTAATCCTCCCCACCCGCTGCGTAGTAAGACCTAACCTTTCCTAAGTCTGAGCCTCCTTCTTGGTGGGTGAGTATGGCCAGCAGTCTCCTAGCCACCACTGCCTCCCTACTCCTGCTGCAGTGCTAAGCTGGCTGCAGTTGTGACTCCGCTTAGAAGCCTGAGCCTCACCCTCCACTGCTCCGGCTTGAGGAAATTGAATTAATTAAGGCGGAAGCCTCAGCCACCTTAGTGCAGCAGCTAAGCTAACCCACCCCAACGCAGACATCAAGAAGGCATGCCTGACCCTATCATGATATTTCATCGGGCCAGGCATCCCTTTGCAGCCAGACAGCCCAGCAGCAGGGGCAGAAAGGCAGTGGTGGCTAGGAGACTGCTGGCCGGGCTGCACTGCTGTGGACATTGGGACAGCCACCATTTGGGAGGTAAGTCTACTCACTCCTCCTAAGTGTCTGGCACTGGTATACTCCGCTCTGCGTCGAGTGCAGAGTTTCTGAAAACGTCGCTCTCCAAATGGAGTTCAGAGTTCTAAAGCTCCGCTAACTCCACTGGCGGAGCAGAGTTAACCGCCCACCTTTAATTCAGATTCCATTGGTTTGGTGTGGAACACCCACAGCAACACCTATTGTACTCCCCTTTCATACTGTTTAATGCGTGAAAGAGGCACATATTTACAAGTCCATGAAAAACCACATAAGTGGCTTTGTGTGGCCTGATAAACATGTTGTGGCAGATTGTGCTACTGGAACTTCAAACGTGACATCACAGCATTGCAAGAGTGCAGCTATGGCCTCATAAACTAGGCCCTTGGATAATAGAAGAACTCTAACAATTCATCCTTGGCAAGGACAATGACGCCATGGGCCACCTGCCATTGCAGCTTGGAGCATCAAGGAGACCACCACCCCTGATATGCATCGCTCACCTGACCAACTACTCCATTCCCTTTGGGTGACAACTTGACCTGACCCCCTGTAAGTGGTGACCTCTGTACACTGGAACTTAAACAACAGGAAGCTGGAGTCCAGGATCCGCAGGAAACCAGAGGCTCTCCTGAGCTGTCTGTAACCGTGGAATAAGGGACACACAACCAGTAATTATTAAATTAGGTTATCTGCCATCTGAGGAGACACATCTGGGGTCCGCCCGGACACTGCACCAGATGGCCATGTTGTAGTGGAGTCATTGTCGCTGGGGGAGCGGTGAGGGGAAGTGTTGCGACCCTGTCTTTGAGTGCAATTGTGCATCATCGCTGCTACATGCAGTGCAATCCACCTCTCTTGTATAACTTGCTCCAGATTGGGAGTGGCTTGTAGTTGGCACAGGGATGCCTGCTCCTCCCACACCTCCCACTATAACTGATCTGTGAATTTCAACTTGTTGCGCAGACTCTTCACTTCCTGTCTGCACCTCCTGGCAACCAGTAGATTCCAGCCAGGTCCAGACCTGTTCCATGGCATCAAACAATTACGTGTTACCATCTGAGAACACTCTCAGTCTTGCTGAGTAAAGGAGGGAGCATATGATGCCCAGCTCTCAGAAGCATCCCTTAACCACTAGAACCGACCCCCTCTGCCTCTGCACCCCGTGGCGGAGTCAGGGAAGAAAAGTACTGTGGCGTTATCCACTTTCATCTCCCCCAGCTTGCATACCTCCCTCACTGCAGCATCATGATCGCTGACGAAGGCAGAAGAGTCCCAGGATGCTTGCGTCCGGTCCAGGGAGGCACAGGGTCAAGACTGATTTGCATATGGCTGGGTCCAAATTGGGGTGGCGTAGTGGGCAAAAGAACAATGGATTTAACCCAGATATTTTGACTGGGGACAATGTTTGCATTGTCAGCATTCCGTCCATCATTTGTTTGCTGTAACACTTTTTACCCTGAGTGGAATGGGTATGCCCAGACGTGGGTCCCTTGCTCACTGTGCCACTGGATTCAAGTTAACCTGGCTGAAGAAGGGTGACATACCCTGAAACCAGTCCCAGGATGCTTGTTTCCGGTCCAGTGAGGACCTGGCCAGCCAGTTCGGTCTGGACTGTTCCCGCAGGGCACAGGTTCAAGTTTGATTTGCATATGGCTGGGTCCAAACTGGGGTGGCGTAGTGGGCAAAAGAACGATGGATTTAACCCAAATCTTTTGACTGGGGGAGAATGTTTGCATTGTCAGCATTCCTTCCATCATTTGTTTGCTGTAACACGATCGCTGTCGAAGGCAGAAGAGAAAGGGACTAGGACCTGTCCCTGGCGGCAGACGGCTCGCCAGCACTTGATGAGAGCGCTCCAAAACAAGAACTGGGGCGAGTGCAACTGCTGGAAGTAGATAACACAACCATGTCTCAGTATAGTCCACTGCCTTAGCTCCTTCTGCTCCCTTGAACAGACCCACCACCTGCACCTTGTTCTGCCGGGAGCGTCCCTCCATATCCTCGACTCTCCTTTCTAGTGACTTCATATGTACCATTAGCTGCTGTACCTCCAATGCTGCATTCCGGGTAATAGGTCAGTCAGCTTGCAATGATCTATGTGCAACAGGGTGAAGGCGACTGTGATTTTGTTGATGCAGCTCTCAATGGAAGTGCATGTTTGTTTGGGGGAGGTACATATTTTCTCCACAGCCACGAGTACAGAGTCTAGTTTGGTGTCCATGGTGCCTGCTGTCATCTGCCCCTGTGGGTAGGGACCCCTAGCCGCTCGGTCCACTGACACGGAGGAGCTACCAGGTGTCAAAGCCGACCCAGTGTGCATGCAGCCCATCGTTACGCAAGATGCCCAGGCACTATGTATGACATGTGGTGCAGTGTGGCCAGCCTGCCCCTTTCCTCCAGTCAGATGTATGTTAGCCAGGAATCTTTGTTTGGGCGGTACCAAGGGAAATCAATCAGAGTCTTTATAGCATGGCTACTCCTCCATGAGGGTCTCAAGGCGCTGGGGGAGCAGGGCTGCTGGTCGGACTGGGTGGAGGATCATTCAAAGAGCCTGGTCTTGAGGTCCTTTCTGAATTGGGTCATCGATGTGGATTGCCTGAGGTACAGGGGCAGGGTGTTCCAGGTCTTGGCAGAGAGGTAGGAGAACAACCTTCCTTCTGTTCTTCTCTTGTGGATCCTGGGGACCGAGGTGAGGGTGAGTTGGGAGGATCGGAGTTGCCTGGTGGGCACTTGGAATGAGAGGCAGTGTTCAGGTATGGTGGTCCTTTGTCATGTAGAAGTTTGTAGGCGTGTGGCAATGAGGGAGGTGAACCTACCCCCGTGCCAACAATGGCCGATCTCTTCGACTTTAGCCAGTTAATGGAGTCCCCCACCAGTCTTGTGCAGTGTCCTTAGCAATGTGGGTCCTCCGCACTGTAGTGATTGCTCAGGGCACAGTGTGTGCCCTGAGCAATCACTGAGCAATGCAGCTCAGGGGCCTCACCCTCCACAGCGTCCGGACAGCACAATATCATCCGGCCTGTGGTGCAGAGAGGTGAGGCCCACCATTGGCTATCTCCTCCGTGCAACCCGGGTTAGTGGTGGCACGTGTTAAACTATGCAGACCTCCCTACATTGGTGAGCAGGAGCACCTCTGCTGATCACAGTTCCAAGGGGTTCCAGGTGGTCTTCTCACACAGGTCAGCCATGCGACTAGCCAGACTTCACCACCAGGTAAGGGTGATCGCTGATGCCTAATGTCTACTGCCATGGTCCAAAGGCTTGGTCTCGATGGGGCTCGCCTCCACTGTTAGGCTGCAGCAACTCCATAGCACGTCCACCTCCTGCTCCGAGTCTCAGATGCAGGCCCAGCGAGGCCTACGAGCCCCGGGGACTGTCCACGCTTCCAGGCTTTGGCTGCCATTGTTTCACGAGGCAATCTCTATGAAAAGTGATGCAGCACTGGTTTTCCCAGCAATGCATCTCTGTAGATAAATTGAGCTCTGAATCTGCATTTCCTCTTCCCCTGGGACTCAGGCTGGTCATCCTGGCTGTTGTGGGTTTGAGGCAGTTGTTTGCCTGTGCTGAACTTGGCCCTGGCTGCTCCATTCTGCATTCTATTGTTTTTATTTTATTTTTCTCTTTGGTGGTGGACTTATAGGCTGTTTTTGCCTCTAGAGGCAGAAAAGTATAGTTGGGCTGACTAACGTGAGTTTTTTAGCCTCATATTGACCTTTTGTCAATTTTCTCTCACTAGCGTCAACAATTTTAGGTATACAACCTTTACAACGAAACTTTTACAACGACCTACCATTACAACGCAACTTTTACCACGCAAACTATTACAACGCATTGCTCTGGGGGGCGCTCTAGGATAGGGAATAGGTTAATTTACTATCCAATAACCTTCCCTACTATCCACGGGGACTGGAGTTGGAATAGTAAATTAAACTATTCACTATCCAGCGCCTAAAAGCATTATGCGTTGTAATGGTATGCGTGGTAAAAACCGCGTTGTAAAGGTAGGCGTTGTAAAAGTATGCGTTGTAACGTCATACATCCACAATTTTATCACCTTGATGCTAGTGTTAGCAGCAGTTTTTGCCTTGGATAGCTGATATTATTGCCATACAATACTAATTAGTTGCGGTGCTTGTAAATATACCCCTCAGTGTCATGAAAAGACCTGCCTATATCAGCCTCCCATGTACTACGAAGGATTGCTCGCGATCGATCAAGCTCGTGTTGGAAAACCCTATAAAACCATCTTCTCAGTATACCCCAAGTGCCCGTGGTATGCAATATTTGATACATTTTGTGTGTTGGGATATCCAAATTCGAGTGTGAAATGGAGTGGTGAAAGAGTGAAAGATGCATTCATATATCAGAAATTGCCCATGGGGAAGATATCAGTCCTCCACCAGTGAAGAAAAACTTATCACCTTACCATTGAGGAAAAGATCACCAGCAGTTGAGAGCCCATGCCAGTGCTGTAGATGTCCTGTTTCCAAGCGGCCTGTTGTTGTGGACAAACCTAGTAGGGGGATGGCAAGAGCGAAGGATCTCGCTGTGTCTGTAATTATTAGTCCTAGCCAAACAGGCTGCTGCCACACAAAGTAGGTTTGAGGGCCCTACCTGGCCCGTTTCCCAGATCATGTTGACCAAAAATCAGTCTAGTTGCTTAAGGTAAGTCCATGGGAGAAGAAGGGGGAGATTGGTAAAATAGTAAAGAAACCAGGGACTTTTTACCAACACTACATGACCAATTACCGATAATGGTAATGATGACCAAAGCGATCTGGATTCTAAAGTTTTGCATCACTTTACCCTGACTACCATCAAGTGATCCCCAGATGTATGATAAACGTTGATGCCTAAGTACCGAAACGTAACTGTTACGAAACACAACTGGGAATCTAACAGAGGGTGAAGCAGGACGCTTTCTGTCTGGTTACTGAAAATTTAAAGGATTTTTCACAAATCACCTTGAGGCTCGAAATGGTAGAAAACTAAGAAAAGACCTAAATGATGATGTTCGTACCAATGGAGATCATCAGCACTTAGGGAGACTATGTGGGTAGTCACTGGACTGGTAATTCCTGGGTCACCCAAAGAAGGTGTCAATGATCCATCAAAGGTTTCAGGGCCATGGCGAACAACAACACTGAAAGAGGTCAACCCTGCCAGGTTCCCCTACATACCGGCCATGGGTAGAAGATAAACTTCCATCTTTTCATCTGGGCTACTGGAGAAGAGTAAATGATCTAGATCCATGTTCTCCAATAAGGACCACCCCCCTGAACAATTGCAACACTTTATGCTTATACTGCGAGTGCCGGAAACCAAGGACTTTTTCTGGGTACAATAAATACCAACAGCGGTAAGAGGGTTTCTGATTCATTCTTAATGTGCCAAAGTCTGCGGAGGTTGCAGGAAGTATTTCTGCCTAACATGAAAGTTTGCCTGATCTTTGTGAATTAAATCTGGCAGTTATGAAAATAATCTGAAAACAAGCAATTTAGTTAAGATCTTATAATTGGTTTAAAATGGAAAGTATGTGGTGTGACGCCAGATCAGTAGGGTCTTTGTGGGGCTTTAACAGAGTGGAAGTAAGTGCAGCATTATGGGTCGGTCGAGCCTGCCCCCAGAATAAATGTCTTTGTTTATTGTCAGTTGGCGGGGTGCCAATGACATGGCAAATTGTGCATAAAATTCAGCCAGCAGGCCATCTATAACAGGCCCTTTACCTCTGGTCAAATCTTTTAGAAGCAAAAGGGTCTCTTGTGCTTTAATCCCTTGCATGCGGCGCACATTTTCACGCTATGCGGGCGATTTGAATAGTGGGCGGGATTCAGACGGCCCCCGGCCTTCCTCTGCACACGCCCACCCTGACATTGGATGGCATGCAAGAGGTTAATGGGAACGTCCAAGGACAGCCAAGCTTGTGGCGATAGATGAAGGATGGAAAGCTGGTCAAAAAATGATCAAACATAGCATTGGTAAGTGGAGGTGGGGTGGCATATAGTGTCCTGTAATAGTCATGAAAGGCAGTGTTTACAGCCGCCTTGGATTGGACCACATCTCCAGCAGAAAGACAGATAGACAGATGGGTAGAGTGCCACAAACAATGGGCAACCAACCTGTACCTTGTGGACACCCATTTTAGTTTTAATGCATAGTCCCCTCGTAATAACTTTAAAAGTTTCCCCTCAATTAACGGAGAAGAGGGGGTACCTGCATTCTCCTGAGAGGGAATCAATATGCTTGGACAGTGTCTTACAAAAAATGAGTTCTTGAGCATTGAGGTTGCCTGTCTCCAAGTGGGGATTGGTGCAGAAAGAATGCCCCAGCCAATGCCATGACAAGAGAGTTATGATCTGAAAAATCTCAGGGCTGGTAGTGTATGGCAGTCACCATCATACGGAGGGATGTAGTACGCAAACAAACCAGTCTGGTCATGAGTTAAAATAATGGACTGGGGAATAAAAGGAAAATTCCTATCCTTTTAGATATTTAAGACACCAGATGTTGCTTAGTGGCCAGTGATGTAACCGTTGCTGCAACATGTCAGCATTAAAGAGCACAAGGGATTGAGGGAGAGGTGTTGTGAGCAGTCCAGATAAGCATCAAGGATAGCATTAATGTCCCTCCCATGATCCATGAGACAAGCGTCCACTCGATCAACATAGCAGTTAGTTGAGACCAAAAGTCCAATTGCTCTGTGTGGGGAGCATAGATAACTCCTAATTTGCACAGGTAGTCATTAAGGAAGTGTTGAACAAGGGTGAATCGGCCTTCAGGGCCAATCTGTGTTTTGTCCTGTCGAAAGGGTACCACGGCTCTGATCCACATCATAACCAGATGAAATGGGGCCTTTACCTACGCCTTCCTCTCAGGTCCGCAATCTAGACTTTATTATTGACACTAAATTGTCAATGAAACAACAGGCAGTACAAATTGCAGCCACCTGTTTTACCATCTTAAAATGGTTAAAAAAAATTATTTGGATGATCCCTGTAGATACCCAAAGGATGGTAGTCCAGGCACTGGTAACATCTCGCCTGGATTACGGTAACGTTCTTTTTTTGGGGTCTAACAGAGATGTATTGCGTAAGCTTCAGGTGGTGCAAAATTCTGCAGCCAGGTTGCTATGTGGACTTCCCAGAATGTCCAACACAGTTAATGCTCTGGGAGAACTGCATTGGCTTAAGGTAGAACATTGCATACAATTTAAAGCCCTGTGTTATATGTTCAGAATTAAGATTGGTTCTGCTCCTAAATATTTACAAGATCTGGTTCGCCCTTACCATCCTTCGCGACTGCTTCGCTCTTCTTCGGAGGAGCTTTTTGTGATTCCCAGGATTAAGCTGTCGAGAATGTGAGGTCGCTCCTTCTCTCTGCTGGGGCCCACTATGTAGAATTTCTTACCTGATGTGATGCGGAGGGAGAAGCTGCTCCCCAACTTTCGTAAACAATTAAAAACCTGTTTTTTTAATCAACACTGCTAATGTCAGATGTTTTTCAAGTTTTGTTGGCTTGCGCTGGGAAACCCTTGTTGGGTAGCTGTGCGCATTATAAAATAAATTAACATAACATAACATAACTCTCTGGTATAAGCAGAAAAACCTGTTCCAATGATGCAGCCTCTCCCTTTGACCTGCAGCTGGTCAACCTCCATGGCCGTTAAATGAGCTTCCTGTAATGGAGCAATTTGCGTGTTCCAACAAAGTAGAGCAGCATGCAACTTCTGTAATTTTTATCAAGGAGTTCATGCCCCCGCCCCGGACATTCCACGTAATCAGGTTATAGGAGTCTGTGATTGAGAACAGGAAGAGGGTTGTGCTCGGGGCTGGGACCACACAGTGTGGTTTGATAGGACCACATGTGGACCACGAGCAGCAAGGGGTGCCAGGGATGGTGCAGGCCAATAGAGGTGCTCAGACAACAACTCAGAACTAGAGGGGTGCAAAAAGCACCCCCCGGATAAAACATATCCTGGCTGTACAATTACAACAGAGAAGACAAAACAACCACACTAACTAAGCAAGTGAGAGGGTAAGGGAGAACAAGACAAAACCATTTCTGTTCCATGGCCATTTACCCAGCAGAGCGAGTATGGAGTCGTGGCTGTGACAGAGTAGAACCTCCATCCCTGCCAATATCGGAAAGTATCTGAGTTGTGTTTGTGGATCCAATGATATGACATGAGGTAAGGATGGTGGGCTAATCAACCCTAAAAAGTGGAGTCAAAAGTACAGGAGGGGGCTGCGAATGTCACCCCAAGTGGATATAAGAGGCAAGCAGCGGAAGCAGAGACCCTAAGATGTGAAGTATATTATGGGCAACAGAGTAAAGCCATCCCAGATCAGATAAAAAATGTGAGGTAAATGTTAGCACTGCAGACATGTCAGAGCATGCCGGGGTCCCCAGATAAGGGGTTGTTTCCGGAGATGGTGGAATCTGATGAGGGCACCTATGGCAATGCTAATAGTTTCTGCAAGGAACCTGCCGCTGCAAATGTGTCACTCTTCCCCCGCCAGCTCTGTGCAAGCGACAGTGTGCTGCACCAAGGCCTCTGACTGTCATTACTAATTGATCCATTTTGATTCTGTTTATAAAAGGCTTCTACCCAATCCCACACTGCCTCAGGCTGTGTGAAAAAAATAGTGCTTTGTCATCTGAAACTCGCAGTTTGGTAGAAAAAAGTAAAGAGCATTTAAGCCCAAATTCCCGCAATTTCTTCACTTGAATGAACGATGAGAGTTGATGCCGGACTGCCAGTGTGTAACCCCGAAAAGGCATCACTTTCACGTGGTCAAAACAGACTGTACCATTCTACCGTTCTCACGGACTGCTCTTAGAATTGTATCTCTGTCATGATAATGCAGCAGCTTCGCACACCTTTAAGGGGCATCTTGGTGGGCACTGAGCTCGGATCCTGTGCTTCCACTCGAGCACAAAGTATGGGGAGACTTTGGAGGGGGAAATATCATGCTGTGTCCAGTGTTCCAAAAATATAGATGGATCTATCCCTTCTGCACCTTGTGGTAGTCCTATGATCCCCAAGTCGATCCGGGGGAGTTATGGAGAAATGCCACTGACCTTGCAAGTTGAAGGTCCCTGTGGCTACGGACCGCCAAAGCTCCTCAGCTGAAGGCACCCGTCACGGGGCCACAGGCTGCCGCATCAGCGTTGGGTGTTATTTGTGGGTGTGGGGGAAGCCACAAGCAGGATACTCCAATTGGCACCCAATCCTTGGTGCTGCCCGATCTCTTCAGGTCCATCAGAAAAGCATTCCTCTTGCAGCGCCCAGCATATCAAGGACTGGTGTGCCCAGTATGTCTATCCCATGACACAGAGGCCAGGTCACAGGCTGAAGTCAGTACCATGGGGCAAAAAACTTGTTCCGGCCCAGTGCAACTAGCTGCTTCACTGCTGAGCAGGTCACCAGCCCAGAGTCTACTCTACAGCAACTCTGGGTGGCATTCCTCACCGCCACAGGTCAACAAGCGCCGGCCGCCTCCCTGCAGGCAACTGTTCAACCAGATGCCCCCTTAGGGGTCGCTCGACTAAACTGTACAGGGGAGGAGACAGGATGGGCCCCCACACCAAGAGGGTTCAAGTGGATAATGGCACTCCTGGGAGCTCATTCATTCTGCATCTGCCATGGTCAGTAGTCGAGCCATGCCCCCAACACCAATTCACAACAGCCTGAATTATTATTCATTTATCAGCTTTAAATATATTTTTGGAAATGTAATCATCTTGTGTCCAAACATTAGCTTATCAGTTTCAAAAAATCCATACTTTTCAGTTTAAAATTGATGTTTTTGTATTTATTGAACAAGCAAACTTCCCCCAAAGAAAGACTTAGTTTACGTAAAATGAATTTTTCTTTACTAAAATATCAGTTTGCATTTTCAATAAACCCACTCAAGTTTCAACATGGCATATTCATTGAGTACTCATATGTACCGTGTCATACAGTGGCAAATTTTGCCAAACCCGCCTATCACAGACAGGGAGGCACCTACATGTCTCTACTTTTACTACATTCCCTGCTCACATCGCCTTTGGGCTTCTTCCTCGCCTGGCTCATATACGTCCCCCCCAGCACCTGTACTTCTACGGAGCCACTCTGGCTACTGCTGGGAATCTTCTTTATCCATCCCTTGCTCAAACTTACACAGTGACTGGCAGCATTATTGTGCCTTAAAGCTAAGCAATGGCCATACTCACGTAATTTACCATGCGAAATTACACAAAATGACAAAAAAATTATGTGAAATCATCCATTTTTTAAAAATTGCCAGCTCGGCACCTCATATCCAAAAGGGGTGTGAGGAGGCATTTTGCACCGAAAACCCCCCCAAAATCACGAGTGACGCCAACAACAGCTGCTTGCATTCAGTTTATGATTTTCAAACGTTTGTGCTGGGTTAGTGTCACAAAAGTGATGCTAATCAGCACAAAGGGGGAGATTTCCTTAGATTTTGCAACATATTTGAGTCAGAAAAGTGATGGAAATTGGTGCAAAATCTTTTTTTTTCCGATTTACTTTCCAGCGCTTAACTTGTTTAGCGCTGAAAATAACATGAAACTAACGCGAAACAGCGCATCGTGCTGCTTAGCATTACTTAGCTCCAAGGAGGCGTACCATGGGTAGTGCATAGGCGTTCTCATGCAACCATCCAAGATTTCTGAATCACACAACCCTATTTACTGAATAAAGTAGACCGGGTTTAGAGTCAGAAAACTGCGTCCTATTGAAGTAGGCGCAGGGAAGAAGAAATGCTTATATTTCTCCTTCCTTTTCCGAATTTGTATGTGTGATGCACATTACAGCACACACACAAAGAGGGAAAAGGGTTAAAGTCAGTCTATGCATAGTATTTTGTAATGAAAGACTATCCTTCTGGGACAAAACCCATGCTAGACTCACGAAGACTCCCTTGCAGTATGACGCAAAGGTGTCTCCGTGGCGCATGGCAGCTGGTTTCAGCGCCGCAGCTAGAGAAAGGGAAGGAGAGAGACATATTCCTGAAAATATGGCGCTCTTCTCCTCTTTCTTTTTCATGCAGTGCAGCTTTTGTGGCTGCTGCACTGCGCTGCATGAATACGTGTTAAATCTGGCCCAATATGTTTTGGGGCAAATTTACTTTCCAGTGCAAAACTCGTTTTGCACTGGAATGTACCTTGACAGTAGCGCAAAGCAGTGTGAAGCACTTCTTTGCGTTACTTAGCACCAAGGGGGGATGTTACATGGGTGGTACTTGGGCATTTCTGTGCAACCATCCATGAGGCATATCAACAAGAGACATAACGTCGCTTTTCCTGCACATAGCGCTGGAAAAGCGGCAATTATTTTTAATCGTTATTATCAAAGCGCCGCTAATTTTAAGGTAGATGCGGCAGCTTGTCCCAGATGCACGAGAACTGGAGTAGAATTTGACCATATGCTATGGTCCTGCCCGATGATAGGACACTATAGGAAAGAGGTGGGTGATACCTTGAACGTGATAACGGAGAGGCAACTAGAGTTTGATATGGCTACTAGTATACTGCACTGGTTCCCCAACACATCCAAGAATAAGATCACTAGTAAATTTATAGATATGGGACTTATATTGGCAAAACGTGAAATTACAAAACACTGGAAGGCAAGAGTGGGTCCCACCGATAAAAGATGGAAGGATGAGTTTTTGAAGTGGGCCACTAGTGAAAGTACACTGAGGTTCCAGTTGGCGTGCCGGCGACCCAATGATAAAGCACTAGACTGCAGCGGCGTGGAAAACACTAGTGCAGGCACTACGGGAACACGAGACACGCGATGGCTGAGATGAGCAGCTCACAAATGGGAGGTTAGCCCCAAAGTATGACAGGTGCATCGTACAGATCAATACATAGCCACTCCTGAGTACACACACTAAAAGATAATGGACATGGTCTCCTGCGTCGGAGGTGGGAAGTTAGGGAGGGGGGAGGTAAGTTATTGTGTTAGCAGTACCAAGAAAAGAGAAATGGCACTGGGAGGTCTGCAGCATTCGGGGTATTATTTTATGAAGGAATAATGTATCGGCATACCATGTACAGAAAAACTGTAGGGGGGATTTCGGATTGCTACTTTGCAGATGCGATGGAAGCTCATATATTTAAGGATGTCTGTATGTTGTGTACAAAAACCAATAAACTACGTTTGAAAAAAAAAAAATCAAAGCGCCGCTAACATGCATTAGCGCATGTTAGCAGCCGTTGCATTAACGCCTCGGCCCGCATCGGTAATGAGATGCGAAGTAGGCGTTGCTTCCCAGAAACAACAGGGAAAAACTCGCTAACCAGACATCGCAGTATTTGCAAGCCGGCCCCTGACAAGCAAAGCGATAAGAAAAGCCACGCTAACCGTGGTTATCGCGGGTATCCAACTTCTGCTCTATTTCCGACTTAGCTAAAGTCCACATCTCCCTATTATCTACATTTTCATTAGCGCAGTTCCCTTATCGTAGGATTTTGAACGCTAATGCTCATTCTCACCATCTATCACCAGATTTCACATCGCCTATTAGCAAAGCGTTGCAAATACGCCGCTAATACGGCGATGTGATCCGGCGATAGATGGCGATAATGACAAACACGCTAAACGCGTTTACCGATAATGATTGCTTGTTGTTGTTATGCCATGTTGTTTGATGAAAAAACCCTATTTACAAAGAATTGTAGACAGGGTTTAGCTCCAAATGTTAACGTCATTTAAAGGAGGCACTAACAGGAGAAATGTTTTCATTTCTCCTTTCTTTTCCAACTTTGCATGCATGCTGCACTGTGCAGCACACATACAAAGTGGGAAAAGATTTATACTTATCTAGGCTTGGAATTTTGTACAAGAAGGGAACCCTTCGTGCACAAAACCTATGCTAGACTCTTGCACACACCTTAGCTCTATGGCGCTACGGTGTGTGCCGGGCGCACGGCTGCTGAAATCGGCGCTAGTGAAGGGGGAGGAGAGAGCCATATGTCTGATGATATGCCGTTCTCCTGCTCCCTCCCACTCAGGCAGTCCAGTGGTGGCTGGCTTGTACAGAGGGTGGTGAGACGAGGGGGCATAACAAATATATATAATTAAAATAAACTTACCTTATCTTTTCCCCCATTGCCATTGTATGCTAGAGAACAAAAAAAAAAATATACAATTGAGCA